>NC_045541.1:60418276-60718276 GCF_009769535.1 Thamnophis elegans | reverse complement strand
CTTCTCCATTCCCGTGATATCTGAGATGTCTACTTCCTTTGTTTAAAGATAGGCCCAGCCTTGGCTTTCCTCTCAGGTGGCTCTCCTGCAATTCTTGCAAAGAATTATCAAATTCTGGAATAATTATCAAGTTTCTTGAAAAGGAATAGGCTTATGACACATAATCTATCAAACCTCGTGAAGGCTTTCCTATCAAATATTCTGTAGGTGCCATAAAAATAGAATTTTGGAATATCACAATAAAGTATATTATATTGGCCTCACTTAACAACAATAATTGGGACCAGCAACTCTATTGCTAAGCAACATAGTTGTAAAGTGCAATGTCACATGACTGTGTTGAGTTAACAATGGCAATTCTAGCACTTCCGGTTGCCTTCTAGACTAAGTCTGTACTTATGATTACTAGATCTTAGCAAATCAGAGAGATAAATTTATTTCTTTTGGGTGCAAATTCAATTTGCTTTGTCCACTTTCCTTAATAAAAGTTTGTCTACATGTTGGAATGTATAAGGATCATAATGCATGATGCTGATAAATGTAAGATACCTAAATATCTGGCAAAATAGGCACAAAACGCGACAGTCAATTTATGCCAATGTTTAGTTCTTACACACTATCATATTGATTATCCAGCATGGGGGTGTTGACTGCAAGGTATGGTACTAGTTTAGTTCACATATCACATTAAGTAGGTTGATTCTGTTGATTCTGTTTTGATTTAAGATGCTGCATAAACCTGGCCAATGTGATCTGTGGGGAATGAGGTACGCCTTAAGGGACAGTGTAAATCCAGCCCATTAAGGTTTACTTGGTGACTCTTGAATAATCAATCAGATCATGGAGAAGCAATGTAAGTGAAATGTGAGGAAACGTTTTACCTGGGCTGAATGCCAAACACAAGCAAGGCTCCATTTGATGTTGCTGTGATATTTAACATGCAGATAAGAACTCAGCTTTACATGTCAGCTCCAGAATTACAAGAGCTTGAAAAGTACTGAAAGCCCTCTCTTTTTTTGCTGCCTCTTTCGGCAAAGGTCAGGAAGATGAGTATCTCCCTTAAGGTAAATGGATGGAGGCTCACCTTAGATACAAAGTGTGCATCACCTTTTGGGGAGATAGAGGAACTCATCATTGCTGAAAGGGACCTTCTTCTTTTAGTTATTTTTGCAGGAAGGTTTACAATATATATGGATAAAATGTGGTTTAAATGCAGAAGATATAAAATACAATTTGTTCTTGACTTACAACAATTCGTTTAAGGACCATTAAAAATTGCAACAGCAGTGAAGAAAGTGTCTTATAACCATTTTTCACACTTATGATCACTGCAATATCCCCATGGTCATGTGATCAGAATTCAGATTACGGTATTATCCGTAATTAGTGATTGGATCGATTTAACCAATGATAGGATATTGAATATTGAGGGACATGATCTGGTATATGGTTGGCACGCTTACCTGTTATTCAACAAAAAACTGGACAAAAACTTTAAAGGTCATATTTTAAGAAATGCTTTATTGCGAGTCTGGAAAAAATATCAACATAAACTAAATGACAAGATACCCATGTGGGCAATTCATAGACCAGCAATTGAAAATATGAATATAGCACAAAAACAGGATAGAACTACCTACAGACAGCTCCTCATTTTGGAAAGTGGGGCACTACAACTAAAATCCTTAGAGGTATTGAAAGAGGAGAAGGTAGTTCAAACATGGTTCCAGTATGGGCAATTACAGGCCAGGTGGAAAATAGATCAAAAAATTGGTTTTATCCAAGTTGAGGATAATCTATTTAAACAAATAAGAGACCAAAGTTTAATGCATATAAAGAGGATATATAATGTATTAATACAGATGGATTCGGAAACAGAATTAGTTAAAGATTGTATGGTAAAGTGGGCTCAAAATATTGAAGAACCAATAATGTTGGATACGTGGGAAAGAATTTGGGTAAGAAATGTGAAATTTACACAAGCTCAAAACTTGCAAGAAAATTTTTACAAGATGTTCTATAGATGGCATTTAGATCTTAAAAAGTTGGCTTCTATGTATCCGAATTCACGACCCAAATGTTGGAGATGTGGTTCTCTTGACGCTACATATTTCCATATATGGTGGACTTGCCAAAAGGTTAAGGCATTTTGGATAAAAATATGGTGGATTATGCAAAATATTTTTAAAAGAAGGATAAAGTTTACTCCTCAGTTATTTTTGTTAGGTATAAGTAGTGACTTTACAGCGGTAGAGATTAACTTGATTTTGCATTTAATAACGGCAGCAAGACTGTTGGTGGCGCAATATTGGAAGAAGGAAGACTTGCCTACAATTCAAGAATGGACATTGAAAGTCACAAATTTAGCCAAGATGGCTAAAATATCTGCATATCTTAAAGACCACTCAAATGAGAGATATAAACGAGACTGGAAAAAATGGATTGATTATATACAAAATAAATATGGGACTAAGAAATTCCAGATAGCCTATGCTTAAGATCAGGAATGATTTAAATTGTTTAAAGATAGCTTAGCAAGAAGGAGCTAAGGCTAAGCTCAATGTAGAGATGTTGTTAATTTCTTATTCTTTTCTTTTCAATATATTTTAGACCGTGTTTGTTAAAAATCTATACCGTGTACGGGTTCTGGGAAGTCGGGGGGGGAGTGGGGAGTTGGGGGGAGGGTGGGGGGAGGGAATATATTAGGTTAGACAAGATGTGTTAGATCTCAAAGTAATGTGACTTCACATGCATACTGTTCTTTTTTAATTTTTCTTTAAAAATAGGATAGGCCAAGTATATTGATATGTAGTGGAAATACACCAAGGAGCGGAGGAGTGGGAAAGAAGAAAGATGGGCAGAGAGGGATGGGAGAGAGGGTGGGAGGGAAAGGTGAGAAGGAAGGGGGGAGTGGATGTGGAGAGAGGAGTGGTAGAGCGGGAGGGGAAGTAGGGTAGAGGGGGATGATGGAGGGAAGATAGAAAGTTGGTGGGTGGTGGAAGAAAGAGGTGTATGGAGAGCGGGAGAGTTATATTGGGTTTCTATTTTCTGGGGCCTTGTTGACAAGAGGAATTGATGCAATTTTGTTTAATGCTGTATGGTGTTGGCTATGTACAGTATACATGTGAGTGTATGAAAATGAAAATGAAAATAAAAAATTTGTGAGGAAGAAAAAAAATAGAAAAAAAAAAGAATTCAGATGCTTGGCAACTGACTCATATTTATGATGTTTTCAGTGTCCTGGAATCAAGTGATCATCTTTTGCGGCCTTCTGACAAGCAAAGGCAATGGGGAAGCCAGATTCACTTAATAACCTTGTTACTAACTTAACAACTGCAGCGATTCACTTAACAACTGTGGCAAGAAAGGTTGTAAAATGAGGCAAAATTCACTTAACAAATGTCTCATTTAACAACAGAAATTTTGGGCTTAATTGTGGTTGTACGTCAAGGACTACCTGTAAATATGTGTGTGTGTGTGTGTGTGTGTGTGTGCGCACGTGTGTGTGTTCCAGCATCACTCTGTAACATCTCAATCAATTTCAACCAAACATGGTACACAGATGACCTACTCTCTGGAAACAAATACTATGGGGGTAAGAAACCTGCTAAGATACAGCCTGTTGTGCCTTAAAATGGCTTCTACTGTACAGCGTAGTGGCGTTGCCATGGTAATGGCTTCACAGTACTCCACAAGGATCCACAAGGATCCACAAAATCCACAAGGATTTTCCCTCTGATAAGGGGGAAAATGCAACATTAGAAATTACGTTTGGTCCAAACATTTTCCCCCTATAAATAGATACCGGGACAGCTATTCAACTAGTTAGAAATAATGTACAGGATGGTTTTTTAAAAATGTCTGCAATGTGTCTTCATTATATTTAACTTGCAACTCACCTCATCTTATCAACTCATTAACACTGATTAAAGAATTAAAGAATTCTGACTGGTGGGTTCTAGGAAGACAACTTTCTCTGTGGTTGCCTCCTCCCTGTTGAATATCGTGTGGGTCCCTCCCCCCCCCCCCAAGGTGAGGCAGGCCTACCCTCTTCTGAAAAGGAGTTAAACCATGGCTCTGCAGCTTCACTTGGGTACCCTGAGAGTCCTCCCTTTGCCTTTTAAACTAATTTTAAAAGGGTTTAATCATCCTTGCCTCTTTTTAAATTTTTAATTTTTATATGCCGTTTTTATATTTTAATATTTTATCGTACACCGCCAATAAAGGATTGTACAAAAGGGAGATGGGCAGTTTAAAAAGGTGAAAAGTAAATAAAAATAAAACATATCTGAGAAAATAAAGGTTTCTTTAAACTGTTCCCCCTCCCTGCCCCATTTTGAACACTGACTTAATTGCTGTCCAGCAAAAATGTAGCAAGGTTACCAGAGTTCTCTCTGGTCTTAAATAAATCCTGCCCTCCAGATATAAAGTACAAAGAAAACGTAAGGGTTTTTTTTTTCCTCACCTTCTTGCCTTCTTCTAATATAAATTGCTGCTCAGATGCTTTGTGGTGCACTTGCTTCTTCTCCCTGTTAATATCTTGGATTCAGGCCAACTAGGTCAAGCATGAAAATATGGATAGGTTGCTTTGTAAAATATTTAAGGATACTGAAAGAGCAGTGCTAAATCAGCATTCTTCTTTGCCTATTTTCTTGTCTCTCACTAAGCTGTTTCCCAAGTACTTCCCAAGAATTCATTGTACAGTGCAGACTACTAATGGAGCAGTTAGTTCTACCACAATTATACTTAGTGTTGCCCTGTCCTTTGAATGCTGATCTCAAGGTCCGAATAAGAAACCATGGTATAAAACTCAACACACTTTTCCATGAGTGGGTGTCCTAATCAAGAAAGGCTTCCAGTAGTGTGGGGAAACTTAGGAAGTCGAGCAATTGTTGATGCTCAAGGGACAGCTGAAACTGAAGGCTCTCCTTCCTGTATACGTTTTTAGTATTTATGGAATACCATTTCTATGGTCCATATCATTTTTTTAGTTGCATTAGATCTGCTGTCACATAGCTCTGTCTAGCACCCCTTAATATGTAATGCAAAATGATTACATGAAAGACATACCGTATGTCTCTAGTTCAGTTGACAACAGATTTGACTCAATGCTGATATGGAAAATAGTAAGTATTTGAGTCTCTCCAAGAACCTTATACAGGTAGTCCTCAATTTACGATCATAATTGAGCCAAAAATCTGACTGGATTGTTCTATGTTGTTCTTGAGCTTCACCTGACACAGTGACACATTGTGAAGACTTTGGACATTGAGAACGTCAAGTTTCTCCTACCAATGATAGATCCTTATTAAATGATATTTAATGTCAAATATACAGAATAAGCAAATTCTGGAATGGAGTCAAGATGGTCCATATTTATAATACTAACAGTGTAGTTCTACTTTACAGAAGACTGATCTCTGCTTAAGAGCAGATCGATAGTCCTCTGGCAATTTCCATAGTGTCATTAAATATAAAGAATTGTGAGAAACAAGAGCCTGCAATCTTGTCTATGTACTGTATGTATGTATATATACACACACACAACTTTGGGCAACAATATCAGTAAGAACTAGCAATAAGAAAATCAAGAGAATCGGGCACCTGACCCAGAATCACCAATCCTAGGGCCCAGCTAAATGAACATTCTAGTATCACAGGATCTAACATACCTCTGTACTAAAAGAAATGTTAGAACATATTAGCCCTGACATGTTGAGTTTTCAGAGGCATCCACAAAAAAACATGTATTACAAGACAACCTATCCAAAGAGGCAATGCAGTGCAAGAACTTGGAATTCAACCAACTCAGAGCTAAATGCATCTTGAACTCTCTTTGATAAGGCCATAGAGATAAATTCTACTGACCTAGGAAGAAACAGATATAAAAATTCAATTTACTCTTGCACTGTCAGGAGAAGAACTAAGACCTAAGACATTAACATTTGTTTCTATGTTTTTTAAAAAATAGCTTTCAGATTTTCCCCCCTTAGTTGGTTTTATTAGCACATAAGATTTAATTAAAAGGGCATGTCTGCCATCCCAAAGACACCCGTCTCAGCCGTGACATTTATTTTTAAGAAATCCTACCTAGACCTTAATCTTTTATTGAACTATCAAAAAGAGTTTGTTCAAGCAACAATAAAGCAATATTGTCTTCTGTGAAATATGATTTATCTTCTGCTGGGGCACAAACTTTTATTATTTACTGTTTCTCTTTTGTTATGCCACTCTTCATTCAGTAGGTTCTAGAACTGTGAACAACCCATATATCATAAACTGTTAAGTAAAATCACAAAATCATCAAAACTAAAAAAAAATAGTAGTGGAACTATATATTGAAAATTGATTTTTTCCCCCAAATTATACCCCCCCCCAACCAAACACTTTTGAATGAGGTGCCATAAATACAACTCCAGGCACACTTTTTGGAACAAGATTTCCCATTTTAGGGAGTCAGTACCAAAGGAACCTCTTCTTTGTTACCAATTTGTGTATATTTCCCACAAGGAAGGTGTTGCGTCCCTCTGACGCAGCCAGCAGCCAAGCCACGCTTTGTAAGAGGCTGATTGGTCCTGGTGCGGCTGCCGGCCGGCGGGAGAATTGCGACTACCCCATTGGTCGCCCGCCTGACAGCTATCAGTATAAATAGCTGTTAGGCGGCACTGTCCAGCGTGCGTGTTCTGAAAGTTACTGTTAGTTGGTTCACAATAAAGATTCTGTTAAACGTTACCTCAGCGCCTCATACTTAAAACTGGCGACGAGGATGAGTGACGTTGTCCCAGTGCATGTCCCGGCTCTTGCCGCCACTTCTTCCTTCACTCCTTTCCGTCCTGAGGCAGAGTCTTGGGATGCCTTCCTCGAGATATTTGAGGTCTTCCTGCAGGCCCATGGCCTCACTGATCTTCCTGAGGGGAGGAAGCATGGCGTCTTCCTCCATTATTGTGGTGCGGAGATGTTTGCCACCGCCCACGCCCTGTCAGCTCCTTCGCCGTCTCACTCGATTCCGTTCGACATCCTCCTGTCTCGCCTCAAGGTCCACTATGAGCCAGCTCCCTCCCGTTATGCCAGGCACCAATATTTCCATCGATGTATACAATGGGAGGGCCACTCCATAAGCCAGTATGTGGCGGCGCTTCGCACCGCCGCCATTGACTGCGAGTTCCTAGATTTGGATGACGCGCTCTTGGAGCAGTTTATATACAGTCTCCTAGATATAAACCTCCACTGCCGCATCCTCTCCCGCTCGGAGCTCTCGATGAAGATCGCCATTGATGAAGCATGAGCATACGAGATGGCCGGCAAGTCCACGCTGGATCTCCGCTGTTTCCCTCCTTCGGTCACGGCATCTCTTCCTCCGTCTTCAGTCCACTGCCAGTTGGATCCAGAAGACCCTCGGCCTGACTTCAACATCGCAATAGCAATAGCAATAGCAGTTAGACTTATATACCGCTTCATAGGCCTTTCAGGCCTTTCAGGCCTCTCTAAGCGGTTTACAGAGTCAGCATATCGCCCCCAACAACAACAATCTGGGTCCTCATTTCACCCACCTCGGAAGGATGGAAGGCTGAGTCAACCTTGAGCCGGTGAGATTTGAACCGCTGAACTGCAGATAACAGTCAGCTGAAGTGGCCTGCAGTACTGCACCCTAACCACTCGCGGTGGATCGCCTCAGGCCTCTCTCCTTCAGGGATGCTGGGGCGTGCCTCAGCTGCGGCAGTCGCCACCCTCGCTCATCCTGCCGTTTCCGGGCCGCCCTCTGCCGACAGTGTGGCAAGAAAGGCTACATCGCTGCAGTTTGCCGCTCTCCTGCCTCAGTGCCATGGCCTGCCAGAGCTCCTGCTGGGTGCTGGCCTGCGTCCGTTCCTTCTTCTTCTTGCCAAGGGTGCTACGCCGTCTCGGAACTCAAGGGGCTCTGTCCCAACTGGCTGCTGGACTTGGCTTCAACTGCATCAGGGGGCCGGGATAAGATGCACCTTTGCGTCTTACTGGCCGGCCGGCCCTGCACCCTGGAGCTGGACACGGGATCCTCATGCTCCATCATCTCCTGGGACACTCTGAGGCAGCTTCCATCGGGACCGACTTTCTTCTGCCCCTTGCCACCTCAGGGACTATCAGGGGACTTCCATTCCTGTCCTGGGTTGTGTCACCTTGCCGGTCCAGTATGGACAGTTTCAGGGTCCCTTGCCCCTCATAGTGGTCCAGAATCCCTTGACCTCTCTCCTGGGACTGGACTGGTTCCGTGCCTTCGGCCTGTCCATCGCTGGGGTCAATTCCCTCAGGCTGGCCTGTGATTTGGACCTTCTCGCCACTGAATTCGCTGACGTTTTCAGTGATGCCCTGGGCTGTTACAATGGCACTCCCATCTCCCTGAGTTTAGACCCTTTGGTGGCGCCTATTCGCATCAAAGCTCACAGAGTGCCCTTTGCAAAGGTCGACACTGAATTGGACAAACTTATCTCCCAGGGCATTCTAGAGCCAGTGGACCATGCCCCTTGGGAGACCCCAATAGTCCTCCCACTAAAGTCTGACGGCTCCCTGAGGATCTGCGTGGACTACAAAAATACAGTCAACAAGGCGCTGCAGGTCCACCTGTATCTGGTGCCAGTCGTCCAGCATGTGCTGCATTCCTTGGGCCAGGGCAAGATTTTTGCAAAATTGGACCTGGCCCAAGCGTATCAGCAATTGCCAGTGGACGACACTATGGCCACAGCCCAGACCATTGTCACGCACCGGGGCGCGTTCCGCTGTAAGCGCCTGCAATTAGGCATCAGCGTCGCCTCTGGTCTTTTTCAGGGACTCATGGAGCGCCTAGTGTGACGCCCTACTTTGATGATGTCCTGATTGCCGCCCCTGACCAATCAGGACTCATCACCACCCTACATATGGTACTGGCCAGATTTCACGCCTCAGGTCTCCACCTGAAGCGCTCCAAATGCCAACTGGGAGTGTCGTCCGTTGACTTCCTGGGCTTTCGCATAGATGCCCGGGGCATCCACCCCTCTCCTGCCAAATTAGAGGCCATTACCAATGCCCCCACCCCCTCCAACAAGGCGGAGCTTCAGGCGTTTTGGGGGCTGCTTAATTTTTACGCCATTTTCATTCTGCATAAGACTTCAGTGGCGGAGCCCCTTCACCGCCTACTCGATTCTTCCGCTCCCTGGATCTGGTCCAACTGCGAGCGCATGCGCTCGCGGCTGTCAAATGCCTGTTGACAGCTTCCCCCATGCTTGTCCAGTACGACGAGCACTTGCCCCTCCTGCTGGCTTGCGATGCGTCTCCCTATGGCGTGGGGGCCATTTTGAGCCATTCCTTTCCCGACGGTTCGGAGGCCCCCATCGCCTTTTATTCATGCACCTTGTCCAGGGCTGAACGGAATTACAGCCACCTGGACAAGGAGGACCTGGCGGCCGTAGCTGGGGTGAGCGTTTTCACCACTACCTCTATGGCCGTCCCTTCACCCTCCTCACAGACCACAACCCCTCCTGGGCATATTAGCAGGGGATTAGACCACTCCTCCCATCCTGTCACCCCGCATGTCCTGCTGGTCCGAATTTCTGGCCACTTATTCATACTGTCTGCGTTACCAGCCTGGAAAGCATATGGGCCACGCCGACCCTGCCCTTTCCGTGGCCTCCAGCGTCTTCCTCGTAGATGACTTGGAGCTGCCTCTCTCTGCCTCCGACATTGCCCAGGCCACCTCCTCTGACCCGCTACTTCGGCACATCATGGATGCCATCCGCCAGGGCTGGGCAGCGGATTCTCGGTCCCTCGAGTTCCTGCCGTTCCTCCGCCACCGCACTGAACTCTCACTTGTCCAGGGCTGCCTACTCTGGGGATCCCAGGTGGTTGTCCCGCCTGCCCTTCGCCAGCTAGTCCTGAGTCGCCTCCACGAGGGCTACCCAGGCATTGTCTGCATGAAGGCCCTCGGCCGCGGATATGTCTGGTGGCCCTCCATGGACGCGGACATCGCTGGCTGGGTGCAGCGGTGTCCTCCCTGCCAGGCCGTCCGGCCTGCACCTCCTGCTTCAGCTTCCCAGGAGTGGGAAACCCCCTCCGCCCCCTGGAGCCGCCTCTATGCAGACTTCTTTGGCCCCATGGATGGTCGCACCTTCCTCTTAGTAGTGGACACGCTGTCTAAGTGGGTGGAGGTCATTCCCATGTGTTCCCTGACGTCTGCTGCCACCATCCAGTCCCTCGAGTGCCTTTTCTCGACCCATGGCATCCCGGACGTCCTCGTGTCCGATAACAGACCCCAATTTGCCTCTGCCGAGTTCAAATTCTATCTGGCCAGCCTGGGGGTTCGCCATGCCCCGGTGGCGCCCTATCACCCCGCTGGCAATGGGATGGCAGAGCGCGCTGTTCGCTCTGCCAAGGAAGGCCTGGCCTGCCTCTGTCACCTGCCCTGGCCAGCCCAGCTCTTCACCTACCTCCAGGCCCAACACTCTACCCCGTGTTCCTCAACTGGAAAATCCACCGCCGAGGTCCTAATGGGCCTCTGGCTCCGTACCACACTGGACCGGCTGCACCCCCACTTCGCACCCCTGTGTGTTCCCCGACCAGACGCCCCGTGGTCCTTCTTGGTGGGGGAGGGGGTTTATGCTCAGAGTTATTTGGGCGAACTGAAGTGGTTGCCGGCCATGGTGCTTGAACTAATGGGGCCCTGTTCCTACAGGGTCCAACTCTGCGACGGACGAGTTTGGCAGCACCATGTAAATCAGCTGCGCCACCACATGACCGCCCAGCCGCCCGGCCAACCACCCGTTTGCCACTCCGGCCGCAATGCCCAACACCGGTCTTCAGCCACAAACAGCTCGCCCCGACCTTCCCGATGGCTCGCCACCTGCTACCACCGGGCTGCGCACTTGCCTTTAAATCTCGGCACGAGGTGAGGGGCTGGGCCTCCAGATCAGCGGCGTCACTCCGACGAACCTCCTCCTCCGACGTCTTTGGTGGACACACCCAGACTGAGGCGTTCCCAGCGCATGCGTAGTCGACCGAAGTACTTGAACGACTACGCATGCGCTATCTGGGGGAAGGGGTGTTGCGTCCTTCCGACGCAGCTGGCAGCCAAGCCACGCCTTGTAAGACACTTATTGGTCCTGGTGCGGCTGCCGTCCGGCGGGAGAATTGCGACTACCCCATTGGTCACCCGCCTGACAGCTATCAGTATAAATAGCTGTCAGGCGGCGCTGTCCAGCCCGCGTGTTCTGAAAATTACTGTTAGTTGGTTCACAATAAAGATTCTGTTAAACATTACCTCAGCGCCTCGTACTTAAAAGAAGGCACCCATGTAAGAGCTTAAACAAAATATTCTAAAATTCCACTTTTGGAAAAGAAATGGTGAAGATCATGGCGGAATGAAGAGTGAGCAAGTAGATTGGCTTTTTGTAATTTTGGACAAGGGAGAGGACTGGATATCATCCATAATTGCTCCAGACAATTGCTCCTCATCAGCAGACTGCAGTCTCTAGTAGGGTTAGGGCTCTGGGAGATGAGGGAATACCCAACTTGCTGAAACGATATCCAGCACCTTCAAAAGGACACTGGGTTCACATACTTCTTTTTCTAAATATTTTTGGATATTGCTTGTTAACTGCTTTTCAGCTTTTAGGCATTTTTGGATTGACAAATCTGGAACACACAAGGTGAATTTCCTTCAATCCTCAGTGAAAGAAGTTTTAAATACAAGTTTAAGAGGGTTTTTAAAGGGTTTTAGTTTGGAATAAACAGCAAAAGGATACTGGTAATTAGAAGTTTGATTTTGGATGGACTAAAGGTCCAGATGGTTTTGCCAAACACTCAAAATGCCATCATGTGACTGTGAGAATGGTGTGATACTTGTAACTTTGAGGATGAGTCCTAACTTTTTTGAAGGCCATTGTAATTTTGAACAGTTGTTAAATGACCAATCAAGGTCTACCTGTAAAGAGAAGTAGAAAGAACTAAATTAAATTTAAAAAGAAACCTATTAATATAGAATGAAGCAAAATATTTTAACATTGGACTTTTGGAAGGATATTTTTGAAGGGAGAATCCAGAAGTTAATTTTAAGAGTCTCTACTTTTATCTGAATCTGATCTGAAAGTGGATTTAAAAATAGCAGGCTACATGAGTAATATGGAAAAAATGCTACACTTCATATATAATCTATATATTGGCTAATGCCCTAACCAACTTAATAATTAAAAAGGGGTATACAAATAACAAATGAAGACAGTGACCTGAATAATTTTCCTATATTGGATTTACAAAAGAGGCTCTAAGAATTGGGATCTTAAGACATGTATGGCCTTAAAAGTAAATCCTAGTATCTTTCATTGGATTCCAAGCTAAACAGAGAACCAGTACAGTTCTTAAAATTGATATGATAGGAAAAAAAACTGGCTGTACTAGTTACAATTTTGGTAGCCATAGTCTGCATTGAGATTTTCTTAAGCGCTTTTCAATCTAGATGACTTTAGGATATGTGGACTTCAATTCCTAGAATTTCCCAGCCAATTCATCAAACACAATACATCTTAAAGTTGCCAAGATTGAGAAACACTGCTGTAAACAATGATGAGGGGGCTCAAAAACATAACTTTGTAAAGAATATGATTAAACTATTTACTACCAAAGAAATTAGCAGTACCTCCTGTGATCATGTGCTACTTTAGAGTTTAATGATAAGAGTCATTGGGGGTCAGACGGCATATGGATTTAATAAATAAATAAATGAACGAAGCGTCAACTAAAATTTTACCCAGTCTATTCTAAATTCTAGCTCTGACTCATCCTTTGCATAGGATCACCTACCTCAGTTGACACAGAAATAGATCTGAGGGTGGTTATTATATGAGTGATGCTTATTTTAAAACCTGGTATGACTCCTTTTAGTAGGAGTTTATCCAGTATGGGAGAATTATTGCAAAAGTTATATTAAGCAAATCTTGCAATATTATTTTCTTGGAATGATAATAGATAGAAATAAAACACCATACCATCTATCGTAACAAAACCCATTCTACAGAATGGGCCAGACAAGATGCCATGTTTGATAGTATCCAATTCCACTGAAAGATCAAGAAAAACTCAAATTTCCCCTTTTTTGAGTATCACCCATCAGGGAATTAAGAATTGACAAGATCCAAGCAGAGGTTGAATCCAGATTGAAATAAATCCAAAAAATGTATTTGATACCTAAAACATGGAGTCTATTACCCTCCTTTCTAATGTCTTGAGAAAAGGAGAATATTTGCCAGTAGTTGATGAGCACTATTGCAGGATGGCATTTATTTGACCAGTCTTCAAAAATCAACAAAAATCTATTGTGTAATCCATGTCTGTATTACATTTAGTTGTTGGTGTTGCCATTGCTACTTCGGTTAAGTTTTTGTGGTTGTTGTTGCATCAAAAATTTCTCGCTGCTATGATTTCATTCAACTCCCAAAGCTGGGGTGTTCAGCCAGTCTCTCTCCCTTGATAAGCTGTGCTCTTCTTCATTCAAAGATGATTTTAAAGATGGAATGTTCCACTTCTGTAGCATTTCTTCCTGCTTGGCAAACGTTCTCCAGGCACGTTTCCAACAGCTTCATATAAAATGTTCAGTCATGCAGTGATCCTTTGCCAAGATGGCTTGCCTTGCATTGCTAGAAGATCAGAGGCCTCCTCAGATCTGCTGCCAATTTTACAAATTCTCATCTCCCTTTTTCTCCTCCCTCCTGGACTGCATCCTGTTCACTTTCACTTTGCTGATTCTGAGCCTGAAAATAAAACCTTTAGTCAGAGTTAGTCCATTAAACCAATAGGACAATGAAGTCAGATTGGCAGCTATCATATCCCTCATTGCACTACTTTAATCAAGGAATAGTAGTAGGAATTAACTCAAAATAGTGGAGTCCTTGATGCTCTCTGAGTGTCAGCCTCTGCTTTGCTGCTGCTTCGGCTGCCATTGAAATGGGGAGGGGGGCATGGTATTTGGGAGGGGTTTACTAATTGTGCTGGAGGAAGATTCTGGAGTTCTGCTGCCTGTCGGACTGCGCATGTGGAGGAGGTTCCCGCCAAGGCCAACGGCACTGACATTCCATCTTGGTGATGCCTTTCGAAGTTATCTCACACCTGACACTTGGGAGAATTATGATTGGACTGCAACTGGGATGCCAAGGGGTGGGGAATTGTTATTTTATATATCGCTCGCTTTCGCGCCTAAATAATCAGTCTTCGCTTTGCTATGCTTCTGATCATTTATAATTAGTAAAAGTACACTTGATTTCTATCAATGGAGTCTCGTGGTTTTCTTTCCTAATTACTCAATGAAGGAGTGCTGACAGTAAGCGAAGACTCACTCACACCCCACCAGGAGGTCTCAACTTACTGTGGGGGGTGTACTCAAAAGAAGGAACGGAGAAAAAAATGTCATTGCAAGCGAGCGATGATGAGGAGACTGGAAGAGAAACTGCAGAACCATCTTTACCTGAAAAGCTAGCTGGGCTGAAGATAGAAGAAACTGCAGTTCGGCCCCGATGGACTTTGGGAGTGGGGCAAAAGGAGGATAGTGAGAATTTGGATGCTGGAGTTACCAGGAGAAAACAAAAGAAAAAACCAACCGACTGGGAAGAAGCCATGACCGAGCGGAGGTCCCGAGAAAGAGAGCAAACGGAAGAATTTGAACAAAGGTACTCTATGCATAAATTTAGGGAGGGTGAAGAGACCGAGGGGGGATGGGAGCAAACAAACCCAGAAACAGCCTCCCCCCCCCAGCCAGAGCTGCTAGGGGGGCCCCCCAGAAGACACAGAATGGCAAAAGTCCCTCCCTTGCCAGTAAAATATAACGGAAATCCCAGGGACCTGGGTCTCTTTGTTATACAGATTTGGAATTATATGGAAATTTATGGGCCCGATTTAGAAAAAGATGAGATGAAGGTGCGAATGGTTTTACTTTCTTTGGAAGGAAAAGTGGCCAATTGGATGGTCAGCTTACATCAATGTAACTCCCCCCTCCTGAGGAATTTTGATGTCTTTATGACTGCACTAAAGAGGAGATTTGATGATCCGCTGATTGAGAAACGGGGGAAGGTGAAATTTATGGCCCTCAAACGGAGATAGACCAGTGGCTGAATATATTCAGGAGTTTCAACAGGTTTCTTCTTATATGAGAGGTTGGTCTGAAGAGGCGCTGCTCGATCAGTTTGCATTGGGATTAAATGAGGACATTTACCAACAATGCGTTAACAGACACCTTCCCAAGCGAGTTACAGCTTGGTATGAAAATGCAGCAGACGTTGAGCTCGACTTGATTAGACTTCAACGTGTGAAAGAGGAGAAAGCAGAGAGATCACCCCCCCCCCCAGCTCAAAGGGCCCCATTCCGCATCAGGGGTGAAGGGAAGGGAAGCTCCACCGGCAAGGCCAAGCCTTTCACGTGCTTCCGTTGTGGAAAAGGGGGCCATCGCGCCATGGATTGCCGTGTTAAACTTCCGGCAACCGCCCCGCCCCCTGCCAAAAGGGAAGGGAAGACTAGCAAGGCCCCAGGGAGGAAGAAAGAGGCTGCTTTCGCTGCTGAAAACACCCTCCAGCGTTTCCGGCAGGAGGCAGAAGAAGAAGCGGACGTGACCACCAGCTCTTCTGATGACTCCGATGACGATGCCTCGCCTCGTTGGGTGAGTTCGAATAAAGGCCCCATGTTGATCCCAATAGAGTTAAGGGTGCCACCCGATGGGGAGACAGAACAGCTTCCCGCCCTCCTTGATTTGAGCTGTTCTAGATGTATGATTAATCCTGCAATGGTTGAAAAACTGGGCTTGAAATTGAGGACTTTGAAAACCCCTATTGTTTTTTGCCAAATCAATGAATCCATTGCAGGGGGTGGCCCAGCCCATTTCTACACTGAACCTCTAGAGATGAAAATGGGCACCCATGTAGAATTGATCTCTTTTATTGTGGCTCTTGGAATGGACAGACCCCTTATTTTGGGACTCCCCTGGCTTCGTAAATGGAACCCTCGCATTAATTGGAGGGAGGGGTGGCTGCGTATTCGGACCAGTACAGCCCCAGACGGGGAGGCCGACACCCCAGAGCCTGCTGGCTCCAGCCCCGCATTGGCCACCAGGGGCCAGGAGAAAATTGAGGGGGAAGAAAAGATTCCAAAAGAGTATTGGGACCTGAAGGGGTTTTTTAGTGAAAAATCTTCAGATAAACTTCCACCCCACAGACCTACTGATTGCTCCATCGATATTTTGCCTGGAGTAAAGCTTCCAAAGCCCCAAATATATTCAATGTCCCCTAGGGAAATGGAGGAAATGAGGAAATTCATTGATAAAAACTTGAAAAGGGGTTTCATTGAGCCAGCACGGCCCAAGGTGGCAGCGCCTGTGTTGTTCAGAGAAAAGAAAGATGGCTCCCTGAGATTATGTGTTAATTTCAAAAACTTGAACTGCATCTCAGCTCAGAACCTATACCCATTACCACTGATGAAGGACATGCTGGCCCAACTGGGAAAGGGCCGTATTTTCACTAAATTGGACCTCAGAGAAGCATACTATAGGGTCCGCATAAAGGAGGGGGATGAGTGGAAGACGGCTTTCAACTTCCCCCTGGGTTGTTTCCAGTTCCGGTTGATGCCCTTTGGCCTGCAGGGGGTGCCTGCAGTTTTCATGCAATTAATTAATGAAATTTTGCATGACCACCTTTACAAGGGCGTTATTGTATATTTAGATGATATCCTTATTTACACTCAAACATATGACGAACACGTCAAGTTGGTCCACACTGTCCTGAAGAAGCTCCGAGCCGCTGAACTTTATGCCAAGTTATCCAAATGTGAATTTCACCAGGAGAAGATAGACTACCTTGGGTATTGTGTCTCCCCCGCTGGTATTGAGATGGACCCCGCTAAGGTCAAGGCGGTCACTGAGTGGGAGGCGCCCCGTACACGTAGGCAATTACAGAAATTTTTGGGTTTTGCCAATTTCTATCGTCAGTTCATCCCTTCTTTTGCCAAAATTGCGCTTCCCATCACTAATTTGTTGAAGTCCAAAGGTGGGCCTAAACCTAAGCCTAGCAAGCCATTGAATTGGACCATGGAGTGTCAAGCTGCTTTTGAGAAGTTGAAACGACTCTTTGCCGTGAAACCAGTTCTGAAGCATCCGGAGATGGACAAGCCTTTTGTCGTTCAAGTTGATGCCAGCGACGTGGCAGTAGGGGCCGTCTTGCTTCAGACTAACGACCAAGGTAATTTGCAACCGTGTGCATATACCTCCCGTATACTCACAGACACGGAAAGACATTGGGCAATCTGGGAGAAGGAAGCATTTTCTGTACGTTGGGCTTTGGCCACGTGGCACCACTTTCTGGAGGGCGCTAAGCACCCGTTTGAGGTGTGGACTGACCATAAGAACTTGGAAGCTTTGAGGACTCCCAGGCGCCTCTCCCCTAAGCAAATGCGCTGGGTTCAGCATTTCAATCGGTTCAATTTCACACTCAAGTACATCCCAGGAGGAAAAATTTTTATGGCTGATGCTTTGTCCAGACTTCCTCAATACAACTGCTCTAAGCTCAGTGTTATCCAGCCTGTGGTTCCCACGTCCAGCCTCACTGCTCCTGTTGTTACTAGGCAGCAGTCACACTCAAAGGTGGAAGTGTCTCAAGATTTTCTCTCCGATCTCAAAAAGGCCCTTCCCCAGAATGATTGGTTCCAGCAGCATCAAGGTGAATGCACAATGAGAGACGATTTGCCATGGATTGGAGCGAAACTTTACGTCCCTGCCTCTCTTCATCTTGTTGTCCTCCAACAGGCTCGTGATTCCAAGTTAGCGGGGCACTTTGGATTAGTGAAGACGCTGCATTTGGTGAAACGGCAGTTTTGGTGGCCATCTTTGAAGAAGGACATTGAACTTTATGTTGCCAGCTGTCCGGTCTGTGCAGCCGCTAAACGCCCGCCGGGGAAACAGCAGGGTTTACTCCAGACTGTAGCCCGCCCTGTCGCCCCCTGGAAGGAGATTTCTATGGACTTTATTGTCGAACTGACTTATTTTCCAAGCAACTTCATTTTATTCTGTGCCATTAGATTCCTTCTGCAAAGACACTTGCTAAACTCTTCATTTCTCACATTTACCGTTTGCATGGCGTGCCTGATCACATCATTTCTGATAGAGGTGTGCAATTCACTTCTGTTTTTTGGAAGGAATTTCTTAAGCGCATTGGCTCCGCCCAGGGTTTAAGCTCCTCCCACCACCCTCAGACTAATGGGGCTTGCGAGAGGACTAATTCTGTTCTAGAACAATATTTACGTTGTTTCATCAATTACCAGCAGGATGATTGGGTGGACTTGTTGCCGCACGCGGAAGTGGCTTATAATAATTAGCAATAGCAATAGCAATAGCAGTAGACTTATATACCGCTTCATAGGCCTTTCAGGCCTCTCTAAGCGGTTTACAGAGAGTCAGCATATTGCCCCCAACAATCTGGGTCCTCATTTTACCCACCTCGGAAGGATGGAAGGCTGAGTCAACCCTGAGCCGGTGAGATTTGAACCGCTGACCTGCTGATCTAGCAGTAGCCTGCAGTGCTGCATTTAACCACTGCGCCACTGTAATTCCGTACATAGCAGCACTGGATTCACTCCTTTTCGAGTTGTATCTGGCCAGGACTTTGTTCCTATTCCCGAGGTTCCTCTTGAGCAGCCACAGATTTCGTCCGTCTCCGAATGGAGTGAGCGGTTGAGGCATATTTGGCCTTTGGCACTTAGTACTTTGGATGCTGCGCATCGCGCGCATAAGAAACAGGCTGATAAGAAACATGCACAACCTTATCAGTACAAGGTGGGTGACCAAGTTTATTTATCCACGAAGTTCCTTCAAACTACACAAAAGTCTAAGAAGTGGGCCCGTTTCCCATAATCAAGGTCATCAATCCTGTTTTGGTTTGCTTGCAGCTACCCAAGCACCTCAGCCGTGTTTATCCGGTTTTCCACGTTAATCTCATTAAACCTGTTCGTTTCTCGTCTTTACATCCACCTGTGGACCCACTGCCTGCCCCCCTATTGATTGATGGTGAACAGCATTTTGAGGTCCGGGAAATATTGGACTCTCGGCGGCGGCGGAATCGGATTCAGTACCTAGTGGCTTGGAAGCATTTTACTCCATCTCATGCCGAGTGGATGGACAAGTCCCACGTCCATGCTCCCCAGCTGCTCCACCAGTTTTATTCTACTTATCCTGACAAACCCTGATTGACTCTCCTTCCTGACTTTCTCTCCCCCCATCCTTTTCTTTTTCTGTTTTTGTTGTTCGTCTGTTTGTTTGTGTTTTGTCGTTTTCCAGGCCTGACCGCCTTTTTCCGGAGGACGGCCGGATGTCAGCCTCTGCTTTGCTGCTGCTTCGGCTGCCATTGAAACGGGGAGGGTGGGCATGGTATTTGGGAGGGGTTTACTAATTGTGCTGGAGGAAGATTCTGGAGTTCTGCTGCCTGTCGGACTGCGCATGCGGAGGAGGTTCCCGCCAAGGCCAACGGCACCGACATTCCATCTTGGTGATGCCTTTCGAAGTTATCTCACACCTGACACTTGGGAGAATTATGATTGGACTGCAACTGGGATGCCAAGGGGTGGGGAATGGGTTATTTTATATATCACTCGCTTTCGCGCCTAAATAATCAGTCTTCGCTTTGCTATGCTTCTGATCATTTATAATTAGTAAAAGTACACTTGATTTCTATCAATGGAGTCTCGTGGTTTTCTTTCCTAATTACTCAATGAAGGAGTGCTGACACTGAGCTTGGTTGTTTGCACCAAGAAGAAGATGCATTAGGGACCACCAAGGACTCCACAGTTCAATGCTGGATTCTCTTTTTGTGATCTCAAATAGTGATATAGAGGTTTATAACAGCTATATTCAGAGGACACTAGTTACACTACATCGGTTCGTTCTCCTATTTAAGTGAATAGTCCAAGATAATCACGAGGCAGCCATATTTTATTTATTTGTTATTCATTTGTTAAAATTACTTGCCATCTCTCTTGCTGTGGGGCTACTCTAGGTGGCTTACAATAACATAAAAAGGTGTAAACAGAAATAAACTAATAGAACAATAAAATAGGCAATGAAAAACAACCCAATGGAAATAAATTGATACGATAACCAAAAAGATAGATAGTTGGAAAGCAGAGCACAAACTGGGGTTGGGGAAGGTGGCATCTGCCATCACTCCAGCAACCACTGCCATTGTAGAATTCCCCCATTTGGTCCCTAGGCCAACTAGCATTTTGAGGTGTCCCCATAGCCTCCAAAGTTGACTTAATTTATCTTTCCCAGATTATTCATCCCTACCTTTTAGAGGTCAGAAGAAAGACCTCATGGATGAAGTCAAGGCAAAACTTCCTTACCTCAATTGATCTGGTCCTTTGGGCCCAAGTTGTATGAATGTTAAAATGGCAACAAATGTGTATTTCTGTATTATTGTGTTAGTTTTCTAAAATGTATGGGTTTTTTTGTTGTTGTTTCATTATAATGTTCCCTGAGATCTTTAGAATAGTGGGTAGGTTATATATTAATTAGAGTGGTATTCAGGAGGTTCTGACCAATACTGGAGAACCGGTAGCGGAAATTTTGAGTA
The DNA here is from genome assembly GCF_009769535.1 of Thamnophis elegans. Classification (NCBI taxonomy): domain Eukaryota; kingdom Metazoa; phylum Chordata; class Lepidosauria; order Squamata; family Natricidae; genus Thamnophis; species Thamnophis elegans. The sequence continues at coordinate 60,697,685 of NC_045541.1, read as the reverse complement.
GTTCAGAGAACCGGTAAAAACCGCCTCTGTCTGGCCCCGCCCCCATCTATTCTCTGCCTCCCGAGTCCTGGCTGATTGGGAGGGAATGGAAATTTTGCAGTAACCTTCGCTTGGAGTGGGGTGGGAATGGAGATTTTACATTTTATCCTTCCCCTGCCATGCCCACTAAACCACTCCCACCAAGCCATGCCACGCCCACTAAGCCATCCCACAGAACCGGTAGCAAAAAAAATTGAATCCCATCACTGATATTAATCCTCACAATGGAAGAATGATGGACAGAAAAACTGATGGAGCTTGCAGAGATGACCAAATTAGCTTCTGTAATGAAAGAAAACAATAGTTTTGTTTCTATTTGGAAACTGCTTCTAGACTTTGTATTTAAGACACCAAAAAAGTTTGGGATCTGCTAGTAAGATAAGTCTGTTATTATAGAAATAGCGAGTGTGTGCAATATGTAGAAGTACTGTAAAATGTGAGGCTGTGCCATGCTATTTTCATCCTACTCTGCTGAAAAGCATTGTAATTAATGTTTTTTTCTTCTTTTCCCCTTTCCTTCTTCCCTACTATTTTTACTTTCATTTGTATTTTATATTATAAAATTTAATGAACATTTATTTTAAAAAAGAATAGTGGTTAGGCTAACTATTTTAAACCCAACAAAATATTCTGGTGCTCTTCCCAGCGTAAGTATGGGCCATTAAATCCAAACAATGGCTGGAGGTAAGTGTGTATACTAGTACAACAGCTTTATTGAAGCCATCATCCAGCCCTTGAATTAGGGCAACCAGGGAGCCAGAGAAATCAGGATTGAAAGCCTCCTGTGGCTTCTCCCAGAGTCTCTCATCATAAATTTGCTACTCGCCATCGCTCAGCTGAACAAAACTCATTTCCCTCCCGTTCTCTTACTCTTGGGATGTGTTAGCAGATGCTGTGCTGCTTTTAAAAGCAGTGAAACAGTGGCAGCAAAAGCAGACCTCCTTGTAGTTGTAAAATTTGGATGGAACCACCCAAGCAGCTACTGCATCGCCACTCGCTCTGTCTTCTTAGATAATTTATTATGAAAGTGGGAACATAAACCAAGCATGAAAGAATACAGACTGGGCACCCGCTGAGGTTCGTCCATGATCCATTGTGTTCTATTATCAAACAGTTTTCCAGCTTTCCACAAAAGAAAGAGGGGAAGCATTGAGCTGCTTTCATTTGACTCTTTGGTATATGGAGAGCTGGCATTGCAGGCCATTAAGAAGTATCCCTTTCTGAAATTCTCTTCGGCTGTTTTTTTTTTTTTTCCAGCGCTCCAACCCATGTAATGTTTTCCAAAATGCCCATTAGCAAGTGGCTTTCTTTGCTAACAACTTCCCGTACAAGTAGCTGTAAAGTTCAATTTGGTGAAGTTGCAAAAGCATCGGCAATAAGGAGCATATTATAAGGAGCTTGTATGTCGAAAGCATTAACTTTAGACTTTGAACGTTTAAAATATGCATCAGTGATCCCATTTAAAATGGAACAATTGAAGGCGTGCAGGTTGGAGATAGTAAGGCATAGATAGGCTTCTCACACTTTATGCAGGAGTTATTTTCCCCTAAACCTCACATAAAGCCAACTCCCATAAAGTGATAGACACATGGAAAACCATTGGAAAAAAGGAGGGTTGGGAGCAATGTTCCCTCTAATTTTTTTTCAGTGTGAACAGAAAAGTATAGTGTTTGAGCGGCACATTTTCATGCCTGAGCACCTGAATTTTTTTCACATATGTCACCTAAGACAACAACAAAATCAGTATTATTTGAAACTCAAAGTTATGTTTATTCAAGGTACCCGCTTAATTAAAAGTGTTATATAATATCAGTATCACTTAACAACGCTCCTGCTTAGCAACCAAAATGTTGGCTCAGACAGTCTGGCATTTGAAGCACGCAAGTCTTAAAGCTGTTGTTACAAGACCCTTGCACCCCTAACCCTTTAGGGAAAAAAACCCCAGGGGTTTTCAAATGTGACAGCTTTAAGACTTGTGGACTTCAACTCCCAGAATTCCTCCCTGAGGGGAATTATATATTTGGACTGTTTCATAGTTACATTAGAGAACTACATTGTTAGAACTTAGCACAAAAGATACCTTTTATCTGAAAATCCAAATAGAGTAAACCTGCTATTATCCCAGAGCACTAATTTCATTTGTCCCAATCTGTTTTACGAGTCTGTATTAAAATAGATAGAAATATTTTCACTAAATTTTGTAGATCTATATTTCAGGAACCTATCAGAAGTTAGGGCAAGATAAGAGTGGAAGAATGAATTTTGTTGCAGGTCATGGGGATTTTTTCAGCATCTTAAAAGTGGAGCGCATGTGCATTGAACTAGCAATACCCATTTAATAACAAAAGGAAATGGCTGAATTAAATTTGGTAAAGTTGCAAGCGAGCTGTAAAAAGCTTGTGGTTTTTAAAATCATAGAATCAGAAGGGATACTGGAGGTCTTCTAGTCCAGCCCCTTGTCCAAGGCAGGAGTCTTTATATCATCTGAGACAAATGGCCGTCCAGTCTTTTGAAAACCTGCAGCAAATGAATTAAGATTCCATTGATTTTAATTGTTCTTACTGTCAGATTTCTCCTTATTTCCATCTTGAGTCTCCTGACAAGTTTCCATTGCTTCTTGTCCTGTCCTCAGGTGCTATTGCTGCCACCTCCTCCTCCTCCTCCTCCAACAGCACCAACACATTTGCTGCCCAGCGCTGCGGCTGAGGTGAAGCCGCCGAAGCTCCCGCTGGCGCCCCCGCAGCGTTGGGCGGAAATCCGGCAGTGCTGTTGGAGGAGGAGGAGGCGAACCAGCCTGCCACCGCCGGCCACCGCCAGCCCTGCCGCTCTTCCCGCCCCCTTCCCAGCCCCACAGTCCAGCGGTCGCAGCAGAAGCAGCCCCGGGTCTCCACTGCCGCTCCCCGCATTTTCTGGATGGGGATCCCTTGGAGAGGGGATTCCTTCCTGCGAGACCCTGTCCAGAAAATGCGGGGAGCGGCAGCAGAAACCCGGAGCAGTTTCTGCTGCGACCGCTGGACTGTGGGGCTGAGAAGGGGGCGGGAAGAGCAGGGGGGCTGGCGGTGGGCGGTGGTGGCAGGCTGGTTCGCCTCCTCCTCCTCCAACAGGCAACAGCACTGCCGGATTCAGTTGCAGCCGCCTGCAAAGGACTTCCACACGTTTCCTTAAGAAATCTCTGCGCGGCAGATAAAAACTGCTGCGCGGGATTTTCTTGCAACGTGCGCGGCCGCGCACGCGCGCACCTTAGAGGGAACAGTAGTTGGGAGGAGTAACTCAAATGTTTCGACAAAAGTACTCTTACATTTTTTAAGAGCTTTATTCGTAAATACTATCTCCCTTGAACATATATTCTTCTTTGTGTCATGTTCCACATAGAATGAAGGCATTTTCTCAACCTTTTCTACAGATGGATTTCTAATGCACAGTTATGTCAGACAGAGATAGACATTATTAGCATCTTTAAGAAATGGATTCAAATACAGTACTATATTGATACAAATGATTTTAAAGATTAATATTCTATTGAAGCCAGATTTTTTTTAAAAAAAATTGATGAATAAACTAGAAAAATAGTCATGGAAGATTATTTCAATATATGATTACAGTGACATAATTATTACATGGATTACACTATGAAAGAATTTGTTTATTTATATTTATGTGTATCATTACTTTTACAAGGTGGCAAATATGATTAATATTTCTTCTTTCCCACAACAACAACCCTGTAAGGAGTGAGAGGGGCTGGCCCAAAGTCACCCAACTGGCTTTCATACCCAAGGCAGGAGACATTTTGCATAAAAAAGAAAAAAAATGAAATTATGATTTAGGCTCTTGATCAAACAGAATTAGGTTATAGAAAGAATACAACCGTGATTTAAAGAGAGCTTAAAATATTATTGTATTTATAATGGCTGTGAAGAATATTGGAAGCCTCTTCTTGCTTTCTTCCTGATTTTCTTTTTTCTGTTTTTCTTTTTTATTTGTGCTTTTAGCTTTCTCTTTGATTTCTTTATTTTTCTTTTCTTTTTTTTTACTACCCTTTTTTCACAAAAATAAAACCTCCCCAGATAATAAGCTTAATCGGGCTTTTGAGCGCATGCGCTAAAATAAGCCCCCCCAAAAAATAAGCCCTTCCCAAATATATTGCAATACAGCAGCAACCACACTCACCACCTCCTACACCTCAAAAATAATAAGACCTCCCCAAAAATAAGGCCAGGTGCTTATTTTTTGGGGGGGTCAAAAGAAAATAAAAACCTGTTTTATTTTCAGGGAAACATAGTATATATTAGTTTGTATTAGTTTTTATCTTTCTTTTAAAAAGTTTTTAATAAAAATAATATATTTCAAAAACAACTTATTTTAGCATTCTTCATTATGTTGGGTACAGCAAATTTCTCCGTGTTCAACCTATGGTTGAGGATGGCTCTGCTGGTATAATAGACATGTCCAGAGAGCAGCACCTTTCACTGTTGCCAAGACTTCCTACCAACTAGAAGTCAATGGCTGGTGACCTCGCGGGCATCCAAAACTGAGATGGCAAGACACCATCAACAAATATATGCAAGCTGCGGGCCTGTGCCCTGGAGATGCAACTGACTATGGCATTCAGTGATCAAAAAAATGGATCCTGCACCTGTGGAAATACGCTAGGAAGAAGAACGTATGGTTGAAGATCCATCATCAGCTTTGACATGACATAATATATCAATCTAGTCCTAGCAGAGTTCCTTTCCTTTCTATGAAGAGGGAAGTTAGACAAAAGGTTGATTATGGCTTTAACCATATCTAACTGCAGCTATTTGTAGGTATGAAAGGTAGGTAAGAGACAAGATGCACAGCACAATGATAAATGTATGATTGAAGGCAGAAAGGGTTTTTGGTGGGAAAATGTCTTTGTATGTTTCTAGACCTTTGCCACGAATTGACTACCAACTTTTCCCGAAAATAAGACAAGGGTTTTTTTTTTTTTGATCGCTGAAATAAGCGTTTGGCCTTATTTTTGGGGAGGTCTTATTATTTTTGAGGTGCAGGAGGCGGCGAGCGTGGTCACCTCACGGCTGCTGCTGTGTTGCAATATTTTCGGGGAGGGCTTATTTTCCGGAGAGGGTTTATTTTAGCACATGCACTCAAAAACCTGATTGGGCTTATTATCCAGGAATGTATTATTTTCGGGGAACAGGATATGTTGGCATAAATCACATGAAGATGATTCTTTTCCATATAAATCAAATTCTTGAACAAAAATGATAAATCACAAAGTAGAAATTCTGTAGGTAGGAAACTCGTTCACTTTTAAAAACGTCATATTTGAAGAAGACCAGTCCAGAAAACTTTTTCTCCTACTATGCTGTATGATCAATCAATCTAAGGTCCTACACTGAAATTCAAGCAAAGTTTTTGATAATCACATGACTTATCATATTGACAATGTTCTTCTTTAAAAAGTGAAAGGGGGCATATACCTGTATTCTTGACACAAATGATACAAATCAGTGTGAACTACTTGGTTTGCAACATTTGTCGAATGATATAAAAAGCATACATAAACCAATTTTATCTTTTTAAAAAGTGTATTGTTATTTTTAATGCCTCATCTGGACTTTGTCAGATGCAATGGAATTTGGGGGAGTGTCAAATGAAAATTTCATCCATTGCATTCAAAATCTACCAAACTGTGGGTGGGTTTAACACAAATTAACACTGTCTGTTAATTTAAAATTTTCACAGCAATCCCACATAAAAGGAAAAACCAAAAATTGGGTAGCAGATGCTAGGTTAGAATGATTTTCTTTTAGGAAAATAATATTAATTCTATCAAAAGATTGTTAGCACTGGTTGGGTAGAGTTGAGGCTTGACCCTGACAGAATCATAGTTGTGAAGTACCTTCTGACAATGAATGAGTTCAAATTCCCCTTCCAACACCCAAGGCACTGAAGGAACTTGCTGATGGCTTGATGCAACCTTTAATCTGTTAACTTTGAGAAACTCTGCAGAATGCGTAAAATTCTGGAAGATTGGAAAAGAGCAAATGTAAATGTAAAGTAGCTAACTTTAAAAGTCTATACAACACCTTATGCCGCCAGTTAAAGGCTGAATGCACCAATTATCACTGCCGTAAAGTGGAAAACCTCCTACACACAAAATCCATCCACGCCTTCTATAATTTTGAAAACACCAAACTTAAAGACTCAAAAACCATCCCACCCATAAAAGGACTTAATGGGATAGACTGTATCGATGAAGCCGTTAAGGCCAACCTTTTCAACATGTTCTTCAATTCCAGGGACGTGCAGTCACTAGAGGCAGGGGAGGCGGGGCCTCACCAGTCTCCTGAGGGAAAGGAAAGAATTTTAAATATTTTTTTTAAATAATTAAAGCCAGGGTAGTTGCTACCAGATTCAAAGTAACAGTGGCTTGGTGTCTGCTCTCAGTGTTAACTATGGGAGGAGGCCAGAGAACTCGGGGCCTCCTTTGCATAAGGAATTTTTCGCCTTTTAAAAGTTAAGAAAGAGTTAAAAAGCAAAAACTTTCATATGCAAAAGAGGCACTGATTCTCCCGCCTCCTGATTGGGGAGCAGAGAATCATGCCTTATGAGCACGCTTACATTGAGCACGTTGGGCGGACAAGAGGAGAGTTGAGAGAGTTTCCACAGCTGGAAAAGGTGGATCGGATGGAGGGAGGGGGGGTTTCAAATTTATTGTAATTTAATTTGTAATTTTTTTATTGTGAGGTGTGTGTGTTTTTTTTTCTTTCTTCACAGCGGTGGGGTCAGAGGAGGCGGGGGGCGAGGCGGCAGGGACGTTCTCGCCGCTGTGTCCCAACAGGCCAGGTGTCTCGCATTTATGTCTGCCATAAACACGAGATGCCTGGCCTGTTGGACACAGTGGTGGTGGGGGGAGGAATGGGCTGGGTGCGCTGGCTGGCTGGGGAGGGGGGAGCCCTTTAAAGCGCTGCTGCCGCGTTTTCCCAGCAAGATTTCCTTTCGGCTTGTGATTTCCCTTGCCTGCCTTAACCAAAGCTTGGCGCCCTGCTTCTGCTTTCACGCTCTCCCTCCCTCAGCTGTGCAGCAGCATTGGAGGCAGCTCTCAGCCTATGGTGGCAGCGTCACACAGACTGTGGAAGGAGGAGGAGGAGGAGGGAACCAAAGAGAGGCTTTTATTGGGCGTGCGCCCCACAGCCAGGACCGTCATTGCGCCTCAAACCGCGTTTCTTCCTGCAAAGCCCTTTGGGCAACCCGAGAGCTCCGCCTGACGCCCGAAGGGCTTTGCAGGAAGAAACTTGGCTTGAGGCACAATGACGGTCCTGGCTGTGGGGCGCACGCCCGGTAAAAGCTTCTCTTTGGTTCCCTCCTCCTCCTCCTCCTTCCACAGCATGCACGACGCTGCCGCCGTAGGCCGAGAGCTGCTGCCGACGCTGCTGCACAGCTGAGGGAGGGAGAGCGCGAAAGCAGAGGCAGGGCGCCAAGCTTTGGTTAAGGCAGGCAAGGGAAACTGTGAGCCGAAAGGAAGTCTTGCTGGGAAGACGCGGCAGCAGGGCTTTAAAGTGTTCCCCACTCCCCAGCCAGCCAGCGCACCCAGCCCATTCCTCCCGCTGCCACCACTGTGTCCAACAGGCCAAGTTGCTGGGAGGAGAAAGTTTGGGCTGCAGAGCAGAGTTTGAACTGCCGAGTGACGTGCGGTGAGCTTCATGGCTGGTGAGGGTCCCGCTCTATGGCGGACGCGGCGCCGGGGCTTCGGCAGGGCTTTCGCACTTGCCTCACCAGCCATGAAGCTCACCGCACGTCACTGTTCAATTCAGTCTTTATAAACAGCAATGGTTCATGCCCCACATTTCCTAGTCGTACAACATCTAATTGCAATGATCTACTACATATTGCAAGAAAATGTAATCTTTTTTTATTTTTCTTTAAAAAAAAAACAAACACAAATATATCATCATTTGTCAATCATTAAGACATTGAAATACAATTTTTTTTGTTGTGTGTACCCCTCCCTCCCTCCACCCCCCCCATCCCCCCTCCTCCTTCCCCCCCCGACTTCCCAGAACCCGTACACGGTATGGATTTTTAACTAACACAGTCTAAAATCTATTGAGAAAAAAGAAATAAAGAAATTAATGACATTCTAGATTGAACTTAGCTTCTTCTTACTGAACTAACTTTTAACAGTTTAAATCATTTCTGATCTTAAGCATAGGCTAACTGGAATTTCTTAGTCCCGTATTTATTTTGTATATAGTCAATCCATTTTTTCCAGTCTCGTTTATATCTCTCATTTGAATGATCTTTAAGATATGCCGATATTTTAGCCATTTCAGCTAAGTTTGTTACTTTCAATGTCCATTCTTGGATTGTAGGCAAGTCTTCCTTCTTCCAATATTGCGCCACCAACAGTCTTGCTGCAGTTATCAGGTGCAGAATCAAATTGGTCTCTACCACTGTAAAATCAGTACATATACCTAGTAAAAATAACTGAGGAATAAACTTTATCCTTTTTTTAAAAACATTTTGCATGACCCACCATATTTTTATCCAAAATGCCTTAACCTTTTGACAGGTCCACCATATATGATAATATGTAGCATCGAGAGAACCACACCTCCAACATTTAGGCTGTACATTCGGATACATAGAAGCCAACTTTTTAGGATCTAAATGCCATCTATAAAACATCTTGTAAAAATTTTCTCTCAGATTTTGAGCTTGTGTAAATTTCACATTTCTTACCCAAATTCTTTCCCATGTATCCAACATTATTGGTTCCTCAATATTTTGAGCCCATTTTATCATACAATCTTTAACTAATTCTGTTTCCGAATCCATCTGTATTAATACATTATATATCCTCTTTATATGCATTAAGCTTTGATCTCTTATTTGTTTAAACAGATTATCCTCAACTTGAATAAAGCCAATTTTTTGATCTATTTTCCACCTAGCCTGTAATTGCCCATACTGGAACCATGTTTGAACTACCTTCTCCTCTTTTAATACCTCTAAAGATTTTAATTGTAATACCCCCCTTTCCGAGGTAAGAAGCTGTCTGTAAGTAAATCTATCCTGTTTTTGTGCTGTATTCATATTTTCAATTGCATGTCTAGGAATTGCCCACATGGGTATCTTGTCATTTAATTTATATTGGTATTTCTTCCAAACCCGCAATAAAGCATTTCTCAAAATATGACTTTTAAAGTTCTTATCCAATTTTTTGTTGAATAACAGGTAAGCATGCCAACCAAATACCAGATCGTGTCCCTCAATGTTCAATATTCTATCATTGGTTAAATGAATCCAATCACTAATTACAGATAATGCCACTGCATCATAATATAGTTTTAAATTAGGTAGTTTCAATCCTCCTCTCTCACGTACATCTTGCATTATTTTCATCTTTACCCTCGGCTTCTTTCCTGCCCACACAAATTTGTTGATACCCTTCTGCCATTCTAAAAGGTTCGCATCTTTTTTAAGTATAGGTAACATTTGGAAAAGAAATAAAAATTTTGGTAAAATGTTCATTTTCACTGCCGCTATCCTGCCCAGCAAAGATAAGTGCAATTTCTCCCATTTTTTCATCTCTGTCTGTATGCTATGCCAAAGTGGTTCATAATTATGCTTATATAATTTCCCATTTGAAGTTAAAATGTTAACTCCAAGATATTTGACTTTTTTAACTACCTCACATCCTAGCATCACTCCTAATTCTTCCTTTTGTTTAATATTCATATTTATAGCTAATATTTTGGTTTTTCCTAAGTTTATTTTAAAGCCAGACACTTGACCATATTGATTAATCGTATTCATTAAAACCATACTGGATTCCTGCGGTTGTTCCAATATTATGACCAAATCATCCGCAAAAGCGCGGACTCTATATTCTTGCTGCCTAATCTTGATCCCTTTTAAACCATCCAAGCCCCGTATTTTATTCAACAATACTTCCAAAGTTATAATAAACAATAATGGGGACAAAGGACAACCCTGTCTTGTACCTTTTCCAATTTGAAAAGAGTCTGTTAAACTTCCATTGACTATGATTTGTGCTGTTTGCTGTTGGTATATTGCTTTAATTGACTGTAAAAAATTATCTCCTATCTGCATTTTTTGCAATATCTTCAGCAGAAATTGCCAGTTAACTCGATCAAAGGCCTTCTCAGCATCCAAAAATATAAACGCAGCAGGGATCTGGTTGTTCTTTCCCAAATATTCTAATGCATTAATAATTAATCTGACATTACTTTTCATCTGTCTCCCTTGTATAAAACCTGTTTGGTCCGTATGTATCAATTGTTGAATGACCAACATTAACCTATTTGCTAATATTTTAGTAAAAATTTTATAATCTACATTCAGTAATGAAATGGGTCTATAATTTTTGGGTTGAGTAGTATCTTGATCTTCTTTGGGTATCAAAGATATAAACGCTGTCTTCCAAGATGGAGGGACTTTACCTTCCGTTTGAATCATATTAAATAATTCTCTAAGAGGTTCTACCATTTCTAACTGTAAATTTTTGTAGTAAACCGCTGTCAAGCCATCTGTACCTGGTGCTTTCCCTGGCTTTAATTGCTTAATTACCTGCAGGATTTCCCCCGAGGTTATTGGTTGATTCAATTTTTGCCTGTGTTCTTCTCTAACTGAAGGTATTTTCTCCTTGTCTAAATATTTGTCTATGTCTAAACCATTAATTTTATCCCCTTTATACAGTTCTGTAAAAAATTCCCAGAAAGCCTTTGAATCTCTTCCTGTTGGAACACCTCCTTCCCTCTGTAAATCAGTTTAGATATATTTCGAGTTTTCCTTTTTTTCCTAATCTGATAAGCTAACCATCTGCCAGGTTTGTTTGCATTACAAAAAGTATTGTGTTTTGCATATAATAAATTAGTAGCTACCTGGTCAGAGATCAACATGTCAAATTGAGATTTTAATATGTTAATAGCTTCCTTAACCTTTGTATCGTCTGGTTTCCTTGTTAACTCCAGCTCTTTTCTCTTAATTTCCTCTTCCAGTTCTGTTCGTTTTAGCCCTTGCTTATTTCTATGTGTTTTATTTATATTCATCAAAACTCCTCTCATATACGCTTTGCTTGCATCCCATACAAATTCCATAGATGTACCCTTATTCATATTCAAAACAAAATATTCAGATAGTAATTTTTTACAATCATTAATATAGTTTTCATATCTAAATAAATTTTCATTCAGTCTCCAAGACCTTCTTGCCTGCACTACCCTTCCCAACTCCATCCAAACTGGGTTATGGTCCGAAAGGACTCTAGCTGCAATCTTTGTTTTCTTGACCCTAGGAAGCAAATCATTAGTGGTTAGAATAAAATCGATCCTTGAAAGGGATTGATGCCTGTCCGAGAAGAAAGTGAAGTCATATTCCTCTGCATTTCTTTCTCGCCAGATATCTCTCAATTCAAAATCATCCATAATGTCAAAGAAAGATTTGGGTAACTTTGCTCGCATCTTGGTATTTAGGCGGGAAATCTTCTTATCTCTCTTAGTATCTATCACTCCATTCCAGTCACCCAATAGTATACAGGAACTATAGTCCCACTGTACTAATTTAGCATGAAGATTTCTATAGAATCTATCTTGCTGTTGATTGGGAGCATAAATTCCCAAAAGTAATGTCTTTTTCCCTTCTAAGATTAAGTCTAAAGCAATATATCTTCCGAAGGGATCTGCTTCTATTAATTCAGCTTTCATATCTTTTCTTAAGTATACAACTATACCATTCTTCTTTTCCATAGCAGAAGCTGCAAAATGTTGACCAAGTTTTGAGTTGATCAAATATTTTTGATCAGTTGACTTGATATGAGTTTCTTGCAAACAAATTACATCGTTCTTAAACTGTTTAAGATAATGAAATATTTTCTTCCTCTTCTGTGGAGAGTTCAGTCCGTTGACATTCCATGTTAAAATCTTAGTTGTCATCTTTGGTTGGTTGAAGCATTTTTAGAGCTTCCTGCACGGCCTGTTTAACCTTAGGTCTAGCTCCTCCCACTGCTTCCAGATTTGTTGTTGTAGTTCCTTGATCGATGGCCGATGATTGTTGATGCTGTTGCCTCTTAGCTTGTTTCTCCATACGTCTAGTAGTCATGCGGCTAGGTCTTGGTTCCATAGCACCTTGCACTTCTAGAGAAGAGAGATGCTCCATCTTGTCTGGTGGTTGTGTAGTTTGCTGTCTATCCTGTCCTTCTTGTGGTCTTTCTCTAGGTCCAGATGGTGCAGGGTGTCCGGCCTTCAATATATTATAATAAAAATCTCGGGCTTTCCATACAGAGTTGAGGCGGTACCTTTGCTTATCAAATGTAAATATGATGCCAAATGGTGCATCCCATCTATACTGTATCTGACGATTTCTGAGTTCTTCGACCAAAAAAGCGTAGTCTCTTCTGGCTCTTAACATTTGAGGTGGTATCTCTTTCAAAACAGCCAGGTCTTGACCGCCAATTTGAAGCTTAGTGTTATAAGACGCTTGCAGTACCATATTTCTGAACTCTCTTGTAGTAAAATATATAACGATGTCTCGAGGAAGCTGCTTCTGCTTTGCCAGCCAGGAGTTAACGCGGTAAGCTTTGTCAATTTGCCAGCCTTGGTTGGTCCCTGGTCTTCCCATCAGGCGGTCAAAAGCTTCCGATAGGATCTGTTTCAGGTTCTCCTGTTTCTCCTCACGCAGCCCCCTTACTCTTAATGCGAACTCCATTTGTCGGTACTGTATCATAATAATTTCTTTTTCAGCATTTTCCACTTTTTGTTCCACCACCTCTGTTTTCAATGTCAAGTTAGCATTGGCATCATTAAGAACCTCTAGAGTATCTTCCACTCCAGAAATATGTTCTGTTAATACAGTTACAAGACTCAGCATGTCGTCTCTAATTTTATCAACCTTAGCCTCAAATTTCTCATACAACTCCTGTTTAAGTCCTTTTATTTCACTTTTAATTTCACTTTTAATTTCTTCTTTCATTTCTTTTATTTCCTCTTTTCTCTCCTCTCTATTATCTCTAAATTTATCTTCCATTTTAATTGTCTGTGCATTAAAAGCCTCGCTTAGATTACTCAGAAAAAATTCTTTCGTTAACACATCCCCAGCAGGGGGCGTAGGAAGCGGAGGCTGCAGCTTTGTACCAGGCACTGAGGATGTGCCCCTGAAAGTAGAGGGTGACGTCTTCAAGTTAATATTTGGTTTTGAGGCCATTTCAAAATTTGTCTGCCTGCAGTTAATAAAACTCTATTGCCTAAATATGCAGCTTTAAGTAAAGAGGCTTTTATTTTGAAATTTAAGGCTTGGCAAAAGTTTCAGTGAGTAAACATTGTAACAAAACCGTTCAACAGATTCATCACCATTTAACTTCCAAATAAGCAAAGTTAATGAAGGAGTAAAATTCTTCTATTGTGAAACCAAAACATGTGATAAGCTATCTCTTTTGTTTTGAATTCTTTTGAAGTCTTGTGAGAATTAGCAAAAAGTGTTCGTTATTACCGGAGAAACCAGCCTGCTCGGCGCCATTTTAAAAGCCTCTGAGTAAATAATTTTTCGGAGGAGAAAAAGAGAAGAAGCTAAAATATTGATAAGCAATTATTGTCCTCGCAGTAAACGGATTCAGCTCGTGATAAGATTAAATCAAACAAAACTTAGAGCAGAGTGGGAGAGACCTACTTTGTCCTGCACAAGGCAGTTGGAAGTTCCCAGCACGGACAGCCGTTCTGCCTTGGGCTAGCCCCCCTTTCCTTGCAAGCACAAAAGCTGCAAAAATCGAAGAGCATTTGCCAGCAAAACAGTTTCTTCTTTCCCTCTTGCCTGAAGGATAAGAAAACCTGATAAGACGTCAGATGGAAGATCCTCTAATCAGGTACGTAGCCAGGAATTCGGAGGCAGCTGATTTTTTGCTGCTTCCACCAGTAGGCTCCTCCCAGGAAGCCCGATCTACTACATATTGACTTTACTGAAGATAATGTTGAAAAGGCACTATGTAACCTAAAACTATCCCTTTCTTTGGCCCCAATGGATTATGTGCCTACTTCTTAAAAAAGCTCTCCACTGCCATGCCAGAAACCCTAAGCATAATCTATGAGATATCATTCAGAACTAGCTCCCTACCCAACCTATGGTCCTTAGCAACGTTCATCCCTATCTTCAAAAAAGGAGACCCCAGCCTAGTTGAAAAGACCAATCTCACTGTGTTGTGTTATGTGCAAAGTCATGGAATCAATCATTAACCAATCCATTACCCTACACTTGGAGACAAACAACCTACTCTCTAAAAAAAACAATTTGGTTTCACCTAACCTAATCTTATGAAACTTCTCCTCCGGTAATATTGTATTGCTAACTAGGGCATACAAAACTTTTGCCAGACCAATTCTCGAATACAGCTCATCTGTCTGGAATCCGCACAGTATATTGGACATTAATACAATTGAGCGAGTCCAGAAGTATTTTACGAGAAGCGTACTACACTCCTCTGCTTGCAACAAAATACCCTACACCACCAGGCTTGAAATTTTGGGCTTGGACAACCTAGAACTACAGCACCTATAGTCAGACTTAAGCATAGTACACAAAATTATCTGCTACAACATCTTATCTGTCAATGACTACTTCAGCTTCAACCACAATAATACAAGAGCACAAAACAAATACAAACTTGATGTAAACCGCTCCAAACTTGATTGCAGAAAATATGACTTCAGCAACAGAGTGGTCAATGCCTGGAATGCTCTACCTGACTCTCTTGTTACATCTTCAAATCCCCAAAACCTTAACCTTAAACTGTCTATTATTGACCTCATGCCATTCCTAAGAGGTCTGTAAGGGGCGTGTATAAGCGCACCATCATGCCTACCATCCCTGTCCTACTGCCCCCATTTCATTCAAAATCATGTTTATTCTTATACCTATTTTCTTGTGAACGATTGACAAATCAAATAAATTAAAATAAATTTTGACACACCTGGAGACTTATAGTGCAACCACTCTAATATCAGTACCTGAGAAAATGAAAAATCGTCCTATAGAGATCTTCAAATTTTAGGTTGGCATGGTCAAAAACAAGTCTTATTGCATGTTTTATAGAAATGCACCAATAGAGTAGTGTAGCTTTCAAGTTCCAAAGAGAGAAAGTACATCACAGCGTGTGTGTAGCTCCTGTGGCAGATTGTTTTAACTTTAAATGTCTTTTCCTGGCAATACACTGCAGCTGATGTATCCTGGAAAAAGGCAAAGCTGTTTCAAAAAGCTGCTGAGAAGTTCTGTGTGAATGCCTTTCTATTACTAGAATAGCCGCCTCCAACTCTTAAGATTCTATGACAGGTTGATTTCTACTTTAATAAAAACGATCTTAGAATATGCTTAGCTTCAGCAAGTTTTCTGCACCTTGTTCCTTTGATTCTATGGATAAAAATGGTATTTTAAACAAACCATACAGTATGTGAGGTATGAACTCAGTCACAGTCTGAGCATACAGCAAATGTATGTTTCTTTGAAGAAAATTTAGATTAAGTGAAAGATGATCTTTTAGACAGGCTCTGCAATGAACAAGCAATGATATTAGCTGTCCAGCAAAAAGATATGTCACTTATTTATATTAGTAGTGGCTGATAAAAATGACAACTACACCAAGGTGATATTACTCTTGCAGTTTCTCACAACTGTCATAGTTCATTGTGGACTTGATCTCCCACTATCCTAGTCCAGCATGTATAAGTATAACCTTTATTGTCATTGTACTTAAATACAACGAATGTGGATGTGCAGAATCCAATAGTTTTGTCAGAATTTTTTAAAGTTTTATTGGTTAAAATAGCGGAATAAAAAAAATCTAGATTAAATAGTGATTATATAGGAAAGGGGGGAAACCAAACAGAACATAATCTGTTAGAGACTTCCTTCTGAGCCTTTTCATCCATCTCTATGCCCTCTCTTATCTGACTGTTCCCTAGGCAGCATTTCTTCACCCTGTTTCTCCAGATCTTTCTCACATATCATTTCATCTATTTTTACTTTCCAGAAAACTAGGAAAGGTCTATTCTGATACTAGTAAAGGAGAATATTTGGAGCTCAGGGTTGAAATGAGGAGTCCTTGGTGCTCTCTGAGTTTGGTTGATGTTTTGCAGACATTTCATTACCCAAACTAGATAACATCATTGGTGTTACGGCATCATCTACAAATGTGGTATTCAGCCAGTTATGGCAGGTTCTGGAGAACTGGTAGCGGAAATTTTGAGTAGTTCGGAGAACTGGCAAATAGGCTGGCCCCATCCCCGCTGTCTCTCAGTCTCCCAGCTGATTTTCTTTTGTTGCCCTGAACAGGAGAACGGAGCTGGAAAGCAGGTTAGTGGGGTGGGGAGGGAATGTGGATTTTGCAATATCCTTCCCCTGCCATGCCCACCAAGCCATGCCACGCCCACCAAGCCATGCCACGCCCACCAAGCCACACCCACATAACCGGTAGTAAAAAAATTGAATCCCACCACTGATCATCTAGTATCATTGATGATGTTACCTAGGTTGAGTAATGAAACAAAACAACCGGATCTCTTCTAAGCCTCTTCCCACTTCCCTTTTCCTTCTGTGGGCTGAGATAACTTTTGTGTGATGGCTGTTTAGGCAACACCTCTTCTTCCTGTCTCCCAAAATCATTCCCACATACCCTTACATTAGGATATGTAGAAGACATATGTTGTCGAGATATATTTGTGCTGTGGTTAGATGCAAGCGGGGGAAATCCTGCATTTATCCCCAAATACCTTCAGTGATGACACTTTCTTAACAAATGGTTATTGGCTGCAGAAGAAGTGTTGTGAGAGGCCGTATTGTTATATTTTTAGCATAGAAAATGGCCCATTTCCACTTGCCATTCTTTATAAAGTCAGCATGGGTTTTCATACATTGTGGAGATCATTAAAGCTACTCATTACATTTTATTCCTAGCTCAAGGCTTTGTTGCTCCATCCTACCACCACAAATCACAGTAGGTTTTGGGGTTGTTGTATTTTGTACTTGAGATAAATCCATCAAATAAATTATCAAAGCTTTGAGCGTAAAACTCAGGAACTTTCTCTGCATCCAGCTGTAAGAAATTTTTTTTCTGCCTATCTACTCCCCTCTTTATCCACATCAGTATTTGGTGCTACATATTCATCAGGTTAGGAGACTTCTTTGGTTCTAAAACCCTGTTGGATTTAGATCACAAATCATTTTATAATGCAGCAGAATTATTAAATTTAAACATGCATAAGCCTTTTTTTTTCCTTTGCTGAAATAATTGGAAACTCTCTTGGACCATCCGAAGACATTGGTCCAGGACGATTCGTGTTCAACTGCAAATCCCCCAGGCAGGAAAGCTCATGCTTTTTTTTAACAGCGAGTTCATTTTTGGACCAGGCTTTGAAGTAGGAACAATTATAACATATACTCTATGAACGTGCAAAGGGATATCAATTGTAACAGCTAGGGAAGCTCTCCAATGCTCAAGAGAGTCAGGGGGAAAAATATAGTGAAAGAGAATTAAGGCCAGGGTTTCAATTCTGGCAAAAGAATTAATATTTTGTTTCTGAAGTCAGACATCGATATCTAGTTCTTTAAAATGATCTATGAATCGTGGCTTTAAAATGGACAGTGGTACCATGGTTGTTTATTGTCCTTTCCTGGGAATTTATTGCAAACCATTTAAAAGCTTTCAATGAAGCAGGTCATAAAATGTTGGCCAGTATAGAGACTTACCAAGACTGCTGATGGTTCGCATCTCTTAATTGAATTTTGGAGGAAATCCAAATAACCTGAGATCTGTTTGTGCACATATATAGTTCCATATGCACAGCTGGCACGTACTGGCATCCCATCCTTTGCACTATACTCATTGGAAAGCAATTACCAGCTGCCCATCCAGAAGATGCCAATGCCTAGCATAAAGGGCCATATGCTAAGCCTATTTTTCCCACAATCCCCTGGGACTCCTTTCTCTTCTGCCAGTGTACCTGCTGCCAAAAATGCAGTGCCTTCCCTGCTATGGTGCCTTCCCTGCTATGGTGAAAGATCTTGTATTCCATTTGAACTACTGTATAGTTCTTAATTCTAAATGTGCATCCATACACAGCAGGGGTGAAATCTACTTACCTTCGCTATCGGCTCGCAAATGTGAACACATGCAAAAGTGAGAACCTTCCGCGCATGCGCAGAGCCTCAAAAACAGACATGATGACATCTGGGTGGATGGGCGGAGGCTGCTACGGAGCATGCCTGCAAAGGTACTGTAAATAGAACTGTGAGGGAGGGGAATCCGCTGTGCTACGCAATTTAGATTAATATAAATCGCACATCACAGCTGATCGTCGGAAATATTGGTTTGCCCAAACCCATAGCATTTTTTTTTAGTCCCGGTTCAGGCAAACCAGTAGCATTTTTTACTACCGGTTTGGGCAATCCAGTCCAAACCGGTAGCATTTCACGCGTGATACACAGGACTTGCAGCAGTTCAGAGATGGGTTGCTCCCAGTTCGACCCGGATTGGGCGAACCGGTAGTGGAGGCGGTGGGAGGCTCTGCCACCCCCCAAGCTGGATGCTTATGCGCATGCGCCGGGATTTGCAACCCACCTCTGCAGCAGTTCATTTAGTGACCGTTCAAAGTTACAATGGCACTAAAAAAATCTCAACTTATGACTGTTTTTCAGTTACAACCTTTGCAGCATCCCCATGATCACTGGATCAAAACTCAGATGCTTGGCAATGGGTTCATATTTATGACCTTTGCTGTGATCCAGGGTCCCATGATCACCTTTTGAGACCTTCTGACAAGCAAAGTCAATGGAGGAATCTGGATTCACTTAACAATTGGCTTTCTCATTGTTCATTTAACAATTGTGACTAACCTAAGAACTGCAGTGATTCACTTAACAATTGTGGCAAGAAAAGTCGAAAAATGGGACAAAACACACTTAACCAATGTCTCACTTAACAACAGAAATTTTGGGCTGAATTATGGCCGTACATCAAGGACTACCTCTATTTAAATGAACAGGGGTATCAAGCCTTCAGCAACCAAGAAAGAAATCACTTAACTCCATTTTGCAGAATTAAGAGTACTTTTACTGGTTATGAGTAGATAGCAGCTAAGCAAAGCAAGATCTGAGGCAAAAGCGTGCATAATCATAGATATCAATATGTGACCCAGCTCCCAACCCCTGGTAACCCCATCCCATAGTCCAATCCACACAACCCTCAGGTGTCATGTGGGAGACATCTTCAAAAAGCATCATCAGGTTGGTATGCCGGACAGTTGGCCTTGGTGGGCAAATTCACTATCTGCAGCATACGCAGTAGATGGTGAGAACAAACCTCCCTTTTTACAATCCTTCCTGTACTTAAGACTTCCCCTCCCAAATACCATGCCTCCCCGTCCCTGTTTCAATGACAGCCGAAAGCAAGTAGCGAAGCAAATATTGTGTAAGCCCTTACCCTCTTTGTTCTTCTTTCCCTTACTGGTAAAATAGTAAGAGACTAGTCTTTGTGTGCAGAAGAATCTAGGAATGCAAAAACTTTAGAAAGTTTCCTGTTTCTTTTCACAGCAGAGTAATCACAACAGCTGAGAAAGTCACGCTGGGCCTCTTCCTTCTGATCTGGTTTACGTTTTCTCCTCATATTCATTTAAACGAAATTGCTTAGCTCGCTCGTCGGTACTTCTGCTCTGTAGACTCTTACAGTGTTTACACTGAACCATGAAGACACATGCTGCTTGCAGATGATGAAACACCAGTGCCAATAAATTAGAGAAGTAAAGAATTACTTCGGGTGATAAATAGTGTTATTGGGACTGTCTGAACCTTGGCTCAAGTCTGAGTTTTGATTCCTTCAGAATTCCTCAAAGTTCCGTGTGCATTAATGAGGTTTCAGTCGGGTGAGGCATCCCGGGTGTTAGCTATCTTGGCATGAGATGGGAAAATAACCCAAGTATCTCTGAATTGGGTAAGAGATGTGTATTTGAAGGGCAACAAACCAGGGGTGGGATTCAGCTGGTTCAGGCGAACCAGTAGGTCCGGTAAGCAGTTGGCCCCATCCGCCCACCCCTGCTCTTTCCTGTTCTATATTTCCCTGTTTTTTAGCTCAGCTTTAGAGGTAAAGGCAGGAGGCTCAGAGCAAATAATTCGGGTTCAACAACTCAAGCAATGCGGATTGCCGCACGTCAGCTGTTTTACTCACTGGCACTGACATAGAAGGTAAGCTTTTAAACTTAAAATGGGTGGTTTTTAAACGCAGCGCTGCACGCACCAAGCACATGTTAGGTGTGCGCACATGCAAAGTTCACATGTGTGCACTCACCGAATCGGTTGTTAAACTGGTTACATCCCACCACTGCAACAAACCAAGTTTTAAATAATTGTTGGGTAAGTATGTGTGTGTGTAACTTCCTACCACCACAACCCTGGGTGTAATACAGAAGCCAGTTCCGTATTTGAACACTAAATTCTTTCAAAGACTCCCCTAAACAGAGTCTTTTTCAGTTTTAAACAATTTATTCGTATCAAGCCCACTGCTAAATCTTCGAGCAGAAAGAGGGATTTCCCCTCGTTCCCTGGGCCATCCTTTAAGAAAAAGGAAAAAAAATAACCCAGTTGTGAACTTCTTACAGTTTTTACTTTTATCATTAAGAAACAGGATACAGAGATAGGAATAGGCATAAGAAGAACTCTAAACCATGCTGGGTGTTGAATTCAATGCTCAGAGCTTCTTACACACAGAGTCAAGCACAAACAACTTAAGTTCAAGTAGTTGTTTTATTGCTCAATTCTACACCCTTTATCTTCTCTGACTGATGGTTTGCACCTGAATGAAACTAGATAAGGTTCAATGGCATTCAAGTGGGGTCAGACTTCACCCTCTTGTGCCCACGTAAGGATTCTAAACTAAGTCCTTGTTTGATTCCTCCCCCTGGCTTGGCCAATCTCTCTCTCTCTCTCTCCTACACACAGTATATTGAATAGTCTCCTAAAAGGTGCAGGACATTTTAAAAATCCAGTACATGTTGAAACTATCCCACTCTCCCAACTCTTTTTTAAATGCACTGACAGTAATTGCACTTGTGCCACAAAACTGTTCTCTTCTGATTATCTTCTTGACTAGGCCTTCTTCCCACTTTTCCTCCAACCAGATCCATGGGCAGTTCCTTCACAAGTTGAATGTCCATCTCCTGTGACCCTCCACATTGCTTGAGTTGTTGAACCTGAATTGTTTGCTCTGAGCCTCCTGCCTTTACCTCTAAAGCAGGGGTGTCAAACTGGTGGCCCATGGCCTGGATGGGTCACAGGCCATGCTCACCCCAGCTCCGCAAAGGGAAAAATATTGTGATAACGCAATGTGATGCCACGAGTTTGACATCTGTGCTCTAAAGAGGTACCTTGTCCTCTTGATCACACATAGTCTTTTTGCCAGCCAAGGGAAGGGGCTGCTGCTTTCAAATAACTTTCCTTTCTTCTCCACTTTTCCTAGACTGCTGGGGGTCTATTAACCTAGAATCAACAGACCTGGGGAAAGCTTCCCCTCTCTTTCCAAAATCTCTATCCATATTTATCTACCATTTCCAAGAGTCCAGTTTCCTGTACCCAGCAGTTTAACTATTTAATTTAACAACGTTAACATTTCCTGTCTTTCACCATCTTCATTGAAATTGTTGGGTTGCATGCAGAGGTGGTATTTAGCAGGTTCTGACTAGTTCTGGACAACTGGTAGCGGAAATTTTGAGTAGTTCGGAGAACTGGTAAATACCACCTCTGAATGCCCTTGCCCCCATCTATTCTTTGCCTCCCGAGTCCCAGCTGATCGGAAGGGAATGGGGATTTTGCAGTAACCTTCCCCTAGAATGGGCAGGGAATGGAGATTTACAGTATCCTTCCCCTGCCATGCCCACCAAGCCACGTCCACCAAGCCAGCCTACCAAGCACGCCCACAGAACTGGTAGTAAAAAAATTTGAATCCCACCACTGGTTGCATGTACACATATTCAGATATATAGACACATGAACACGTACTGTACCTCAACCCCACACTATCAAAGGGTCTTTTCAAATAAATTGCCCCTCCTCTCTTCACCTTTGCAAATACTACCACATGATCTCAGGTTACATAGTCATGTAGAAACCATTTTTCAACTTCTGTCAATTTCAAGAGTGGCCTCCTTACCTTACCAGCAGTTCATTAAGACTAGTGCTACTATGGATGGATGGATGGATGGATGGATGGATGGATGGATGGATGGATGGATGGATGGAGTCAGATGACATTCCATCTCTTATGGCCAAAAGTAGCAAACTCATCTGACCAGTGGACCATGCTAAGAAAAATATAACCTCGCTCTCTTCGGAAAAAGAAACCAAGTGTAGTTAGACTCAATAAAAAAGGAAAGAAGAGAAACAGCACAGGAAAAAACAGCATGGCTAGGTTCAAGTGAATATGCCTTGGCAATATCATTTCTTGCTATGGACCCCTGAGTTTCCCTCTGTCTTCTCCCCCAGCCAAGGAGCGAAACTGGTCTAAGTCATTCCTAGTAGTATTTTCTCTCTTATTTAAATTTTGACCTACAGCAGCTTCAAAGGGAGGGGGAGGGCTAAATCTGGTAGATTTTGTCATTCATTATATTGGAGGGAAATTGCAGGACTGGGAATGAGGAAGAACAGAGGTAGTCCGAGCAGGCTAACAAACTTAAAGTTGCTCTAGTTTCCTCCAATTGAAAGGTGAGTGGTAGCATTTCAGCATGAGAAAAGTCCCTTAAGCATAGCCATCCTTATGTAAATAAACACCATCATTGTATCTAAACTGTTTGTTGTTTTCCCTTTGAGTGAGTGTTGACTCCGGGTGACACCCTAGACAAGTCCCTGCAGTTTTCTCCACATAATTTTTGAAGTAGTTTTCCCTTGCTTGCTTCTTAGGGCTGAGAAGGAGTGACTGGCCAAAAGTCAACAAGCTGACTTCATGTTTATAGCAGGTCTAGAACAGGGGTGGGTTCCAGCTTCTGCTACTGCCGGTTCGCTCAAGGACCCGCTTCGGGCATGCATGCACTACACGTGCATGCGCAGTAATTAAAAAATGCTTCTGCACATGCACAGAAGTAAAAATACAAGATGGCACCACCTACAGCACTGCCAATAGAACCATTCAGGGTTGTAGCAGGCCAAGTTACTACCTACTCGGCCAAACCGGGCCGAACCTCTGGTCTAGAACCTGGTTGTAGCCCGGTGCTTTAACCGCTACACCAAACTGGCTTATATATTTATACAATATATACTGTATTTACATATTCACAATGACTGTTTAATCCACCCCCTCCATAAGAAGAAAAGTGCCTGGAGGGAGCCATTTCAGTGAAGAATTTTAATAAGTATGTGATGTTCTCTTTCCAGGGTGAGTTGCTGAGTCCATGTCGGTGTGATGGGTCAGTGAAATGTACACATCAACCTTGCCTGATCAAATGGATCAGCGAGAGGGGATGCTGGAGCTGTGAGCTGTGTTACTACAAGTATCACGTCATTGCCATAAGCACAAAGAACCCCCTGCAGGTAAAGGTACTAGAGATTATTCCAAAGTCCTTTCCTTTCCTCGTTTCGGCTTTTCTCTGCTTCCTGTATTTGCACTGTTGGTTATGCGTGTGTCACTTTTCACTATATGGTGCCCTGCGTGTGGTGAAGAAACGGACCACTCACTTTAGTTACTTTTTAGAAAACACATCAAGGTGACCAGGGGGGGAAATAAGTGGAGATCTCGAAATAAAATATCTTGCAAAACAAACACTAACGTTTGCCTCCACAAGATTGCCAGCTATGGCTTTAATCAGGGGACACACCATCCACAGTAAAAATTAGTTTCACAGTTGCTAACTTGCACAGGTCTGAATCAGAGTATCTGCTGTTTGCAGTGGGGGAGGGGAATCCTTTTGGTGCATATGAAAGTTTCCTTCCATTGTCAGCAGTAGGCCCAGAGGCTGAAATGGTGGGGAGACTGAGAGCTGTTCAGCACCGCAGTCTGAATCTGCCCAATCTGCCCTTACCGGTTGGAAAATCTGGATTTCAGGTCCTGCCTCAGGCTTGGGATGATGTTGGATGCTGGCAACTGTTCTGTCTGAGCATCAGTAATGATGGGCTGCTGAAGGCCACCAATTAATTGGTTCCATCCTTGCCTCCCAAAATGCTGGCAAGAGAAGTCGGGGAAGTAGAAGAAGTCCGTTTTCCTCTTCTCTCCCCTTATTTCTCCAGGAGTTGGCAAGAGGAATAGAAGTAGAGTTCTGAATGTAACTGGTATGCCTTTTTTTTCCATACTAGTAGAGTCCTGCCAAAAGCCCAGCAGCTGAGGACTAAAAGGGTTGTCCATTGCAGATGGCCCTTCGGAGCAGGTCAAACCTCTCTCCGCCTTTAAACTTAGGAAGATTCATCTCAGAGCAAATTTATTTTATTTTATTTATTAGAATTTGTCAAACAAAAATGAGAACAAGAATAAAAGAATGAAAATACAATGACAGGGACGACAGGCACGTTAGTGCATTTATGCATGCCACCTCTACTAACCAATTAAGTATGAAGTAAGGTTTTTGATACAGTAGTACATGATAAACTGCTGTTGAAATTAAACTCTAAAGCATTTCTGGACCTTTGCACAAGTGGATTGCTGCTTTTCTGTCTAATGGACTGCAGAAAGTCAAAATAGGGAACTCGCTGTCTAACCCTGCATCAGTTGACAGCGGTGTTCCACAAGGCAGCATTTCAGGTCCCACACTTTTCTTGCTCTATGTCAACGATGTATATGATCAACTTAAAAGCAATTGCGTCCTTTTTGCCGGTGACATAAAATTATTCAATACTACAGATAATTCTGTTGTTTTGCAAAGTGATCTCGACGATTTGTCGGGATGGTCAAATACTGTGGCAGAAGTCAAAACACAGCATTTCTGCAGTGAAGCAAGAAAGCACCACTATGAGCCACATTTGGGATAGATGAGGTGAGCTGAAGGCTGGAGCATCTGTTCATATTCTCCAAAACCATTTTCTGAAGTATTACCAGTCTGCATTTAGTGGACAATACAGAAGAACTCTGATTCAGGTCTAGATCTTAGCCAGGGCCAGCAGAATGAAGGATTAATAGCCTAGAACAGTGATGGTGAACCTTTTTAGCTTCGGGTGCCAAAAGCACAACCCCATAATTTAATGCCCCCACACACCGTGCTCCCTGAGCATGTGTATGTGACCTCCCCATCCTGCGCATGCATATGTGACCCCCCTGCTGCCCCACATATGCACGCATGGCTTTCTAGGAACTGGAGAGGGTGAAAATGGCCTCCCCCGTCTCCTGGAGGCCCTCTGGAAGCCAGAAATGGACCGTTTTCCAACTTACGGGGGCCCAGTAGATCCATTTTTTGCCCTCCCCAGGCTCCAGAGGTTTTCTAGGAACCTGGGGAGGGCGAAAAATGGCCCAACACACAAACCAGACTTTAGGAGCAGACTTCCAGGTTGCCTATTTGGTCGAAAATCAGCTGGCCAGCACATGCATGCATACTGGAGTTGACAAGGCAAAACTTTGCGTGCCCTCAGAAATGGCTCCGCGTGCCACCTGTGGTATGTGTGCCATAGGTTCACCATCACGGGCCTAGAATATCCTAGCCACTAGACTATAAAATGAAGCAAAACCCACTCGCTAGTAGCACTGATGATGTTATCTGCTATGGATAATGAAACACCTGCAAGAAAATAGCCACACTCAGAGAGCACCCAGAAGCCAAAGCTCAACCCTGAACTGCAGGTACTCTCTTCTGTTTGTAATAAATAGCTAAATGTGCTAAACTCGTAATATTTAAGCAAAATGTTAAGCCCCATGCCCTGATGTTACAGACTTCTTAGCATTGCGTCTCCAGCTAGAGCCAGGTAGCTCACTTAGAAGCCAGCACTGAATTAGTGGAAAGGATACATGCCGTTGTGTTGCCCCAGTCAATTTAATTTATAGCAACTGCACAATTTGATCTATTAGAAACTGCAAGTCAGCTAAAATACAGAGACTCCTGAGACATATTCCACTTGGTTCTGAGGCACACAGTGTGGAGGCAACTGCCTTCCTGCTTAAAATAGTGGCCTCAGCAATATTATTCCTATTTCACTTGTTCAGAATATAATTCCCCGCTGAATTCAGAGTTAATGTATCAGGAACTGGAAATTGTCATTCTTAATGAAAGGAAGCAGCCCTCTGCCTCATTTGCAGCAGGCATTTCATGAATTGAATTTGCATCCCACTTTTCTTCCGAAGAGTTGGAAGCAAACATATGTTCAAAGTCAATATTGGGTCATCATAATAACCTCTGGTGGGTAGGAGGGAGATTTTGTGGCTGTGTGTTCAACAGATCTCAGCAGTTTGAAACCATCTTTCTTATATGTCCTCTGTCTGCTATATCACATCATCATTCATGGAGGAAAAATATATGCGGGAACACATAGCTGCATGAGAATGGGGGGAATTGCCACTAAGGAATATGTCATTTTGAACTAGAATGCCATTAAAGACCTGAGTCAATGATCAATAACATGTCAACACTCCCACACACACACACACACACACACCAAAGTCTACAAATAGTCAATAGATCAAATGAATGTGGTCTCTTTTCCACAAATAATGTTCATTGTAGTGTTTAATCAACATCTTAATTTACAGGATCAACTAAATATTCCTTTGTTTCTCCTCATGCCCGCTTCCCTTAACTCCATAGAATAAACAGCTCTAAACAATTAATTTTAAAATAAAGAGAAAAAGATTAAAAATGCCATCCCACTGAGAGAGGAATTTAACAAAAATAACATAAAAGGATTGTGCTTGACTTCTTCAATCTTGATCTTTTGGGGTCTTGTTTAGTACCTTTATAAGTTTGAAAACAGTCTGTTGACTCTGTCATGAAAGATATCATTTCATAAAATAATTGCGGTGGGCACTATTGGCGACAAAACAGAAACAGAAAAGTAAATGTAAATAGTTAAGCTAAAAGACAAGGTGGTGGAGATTCTGCTCCAAGTTCAGCCCATTTCACAGAAAGGTAAACAGTTGAAGCTGAAAATAAGTGAAGAGGTTTTTCATTGGATGTGTGGGGTGGCTCTGTGGTTCGGTTTGGACTTGATTTAGTAATTTAGAAAAATGCTTGATGTATCTTGGACTGATTAAAAGTTACTCTCATTCTACTCAGAATTCAATCTAGAACAAGCATCATCACTTGACCATCTTAGGATATCCCCAGAAGGCTTAATTATTTAACCTGGCCCAAATTGTATGAGAAGCCTACTGATGGGGATAATAACAGAAATGGATTTGCCAAGAGTTTCAGGAGGGCAGCATCTAGAGATCATACTGCTGAAATTTGGCAACAAAACTTCATCAATGTGATTAATAATAATAGACTCACTACAGGTATAAAATCCTGTTACCTTCGCTACCGGTTTGGAACAGGGCACTTCTGCGCATGCTCAGAACCTTCTGCTCAAGCGCAAAGCATCCATGATGATGTCTGGGTTGGTAGGCGGAGCCTCCCGCTGCCCGCACTACCAGTTTGCCTGAACTGAGGTGAACCAGCAGAATACCACCTCTAACTCACGACCACTAACATAGGTTGTTATTGTATTGATTCCTCTGTCAACAATGTTGAACAAGTCAGGCCATTGCAATCAAACGCATCTGCCAGACTATCACACCTCCTTTACATGAACAATATAAAGCTGTGTGAAAAAAACACTCTATGAAATAGAATTGCAGCTCAGCACTGTCATATATTCAGCCAAGATATTGCAATGGACAGATGTGTTGCACCCACCCTCAACAGGGAAAAAACAGTGAAAACTGAAGAAATCAAGTTTCCCTCTGGAAATAACATGAAGGGTCTGGTTGAAGATGATCAGTACAAATGCCTGGGCATCCTTCAAGCTGTGAATATCAAGGACACTAGTGTCAAGAAGAACATTAGAAGTGAATAGACCAAGAGAATGAAGAAGTCCAAAGTCAGGGAGGGAAATACCATCAAGGCAATTAACACCTGGGCAATTTCAGTCATTAGATACAAATCTGGATTAATGGACTGGACTCAAGCAGAACTAAAAACCCTGGATAGGAAGATCAGGAAAATAATGCAAATGAATCATGCCTTTCACGCATGCAGTAATGTTGACTTGCCAAGGCAAATAGGTGGGTATGGAATGTTGCAAGTACATCAGGTAGTTAAAGAAGAAAAAATGGCTTTGGAAGAATATCAGAGGGGACAGTGAAGGAGATTCACTGAAGCTAGTATACCATGAAGGCTTACTCAGTACTTTAGAAGTTCCCTATCTTGTCTTCTTGATTAATGCTGGGGTCCTCCCAAAGAGACTATTCTTTTTCTTCCAGAAGTTTTTTGTTTTAGAAGAAATATAATGTTCACTTCATACCTTCTTTTAGCTGCTTGATTTTTAGTCCTTTTTTTTCTTCTTGTTCCCCATATATTTACTGATTCTTGTTATTAGCTGCCCTGAGCAGTGTATTAAGCACCATAAGAAGAGAATACAAACTTAAGCATTCCTATAAATACACTTGTTAATAAAATTGGGTAGACTATACAGGCAGCATCAATCTTTCTGAGGGGACGAAATCTGAATGGGAGAAATTTGAAAGAATTGGGTGACTGTTGATGACATCATCTTGAAAGTCTTTTTTAAAAAAACATAGAAAGTCCTTGTAACTGTGTTGACAAATTAAATAGTATTAAATTGCATTTGTAGCTGAAGTTGCCACATGTGTGAAATACAGTTTGCACATTTCTGATTGGTGGGTGACAGGAGTTTTGTGCAATGTTTTTCACAGTTTTAGAGTAGTGGGTGGATGTTTTGTTTTTCAGCCTTGTTCGTTGCCAGACAGTGTAATGATTATTTTTGAGAAGAAACTTGCCAAATTACACAAAGATTTTATGCTTTAAAATTTAGATGATCGGAAGGAAATAGGCACTGCATAGTTTCAATCTGAAGCACTTGGAGGTTTATCTGTGTCTTCAGGGTCACTTGAGTAGTACTCCTGATTCCTGTAGTCTGCAATTTTTCCTCTGGAAATCCATTCCTATTCCCAAACCATTAAAAGGGTGTTCACCCCAAATTGTATAGCTAAAGTCTGTAGAAATTGTCAGTCATCCAGGTCATGCTTTTTCAGGAGGCAACTGGACTTCCTCAATTCCTCAATTATCCTGTCAGAGCTGAAGAAGCTTCTTGGATGAGAAGAGAAACATCTTCAAAAGAAAAAAACAAGTAAGTCCAGTTGCCTCCTGAAAAAGCACCTTTGGGACAATCATGATCTGGATGACTAAGAATCTCTACCATCTGTTAAAATCTTCCTATGAGTCCCTTGGACTGCAAGGCGATCAAACCAGTCAGTCCTAGAAGAGATCAACGCTGACTGCTCTTTAAAGGCCAGATCCTAAAGATGAAACTCAAATACTTTGGCCACCTAATCAGAAGGAAGGATTCACAGGAGAAGAGCCTAATGCTGGGAAAGATTGAAGGCAAAAGAATAAGGGGACGACAGAGAATGAGATGGCTGGATGGAGTCACCGAAGCAGTCGGCGTGATTTTAAATAGACTCCAGAGGATGGTAGAAGACAGGAAAGCCTGGAGGAACGTTGTCCATGGGGTCACAATGGGTCAGTCACCATTTCACAACTAACAACAAATATTTTTGGTCATCTGACCAGTATTCTAAACCAGCAAAAATAACAGTAGAGCTTAATATGATCTCAATGCCCTTTTCTAGGCTCCATGGGTTAGGATCAAAATAATACTTGCTTGTATTTTGAAATGTACAAATTCAGTCTCGGAAATTGGTTTTGCCTGAGATATTATAGCAAGCTGTAAACATACCCAGCTTGAGATAAAAATTAGCTTGGGTTACCGCAATGCACAATGCTTCCACTTAAAAAACAATTACCCCCCTCCTCCCAATAAAACCGATTGTATGGGTTCCACAGTGACTTCATAATGTGTCAAGAAATCTTCATTTCCCAGTAGCTTTGTATAGCCATGTAGCACATGAGGCAAAGCATACTGGGAAAATTCCTCCTTGCTTCAGTGAAGTAGCCATTTAACTTGAAATGCTCAAACTAAATAAGCATTTTCTAGCCCAAGTAGCTATTTAAAAATCCCCTTATATCTGTGGGACAGGTAATGTTCTTGCATTTCTCTCTGGTGAAACTAATCAGAACATAATCTTAATAAGCGAGCTATCTGTGCATCTGCATGACAGACTGGGAGGCTCATGAAAGAACAAAAGGTTATACCTGGGTCCAAACGTGTGCCAAAGAGCCAAAGAATGATTCTGTACTTTCAATATTCATTGGAGCAAGAGGAGGAATGAGAAAGGCTTATGGGACAATTTAGAATGAAACAACCTATGGGATAGGATGGGATGGAATACAGTAGAACAGAACAAAACAGAATTATTTATTGGCCCAGTGTGAATAGTTAACCTTGATGTTTAATAGAGGAATCTTAGCAAAAAGAAAGAGAGAAACTGATCCCTTTCCTTTGCAGATAGAGATGCACCTTCATTTTTATTGTTTTCTTCTGTAAGCCGTTTTATTTGTTTTTCAGATCAATTCCAAGAGATGGAAATAGTCCCAGGGTCTCTGGTCTTGATATAGATCTTTGTATCTCTTGGCTCTCTGCAACCTATTCTAACAGGTCCCCTTTTGGGCTAGACCTCCCTCTCTCTTCCATCCAGAAATCCTATAAGCCCTAGGACTAGATGACCTCCAAAGTCCCTTGCAGCCCTTCTATATTCATTTGATTAGGATAAGCAAAGACAAGGCACACAAAAGTTATTTTCAAAAGAGTCAAATGCAAGGATCCTGATTGTTTCATATAATTTAGATCACGGTTTTCTAAGTGTTGTTTTAATAAAACTCCTAACTGTGAATTTTGTTGCCTTGCTTTTTTTTTTTACAGTGAAATAAATTATTCAGTGTTCGATAAAATATGAATTTGAATGCAAGGAACTAGTAAGATAAAACATAATTCAAAAAATCAAAGTAGCATGTTAGGAAAATACTAAAATTGTGTCTTGAGGATTATGGATAGAGAAAAATTTTAAATTGTAAAGAGAAATTTAATGTCACCTGATTATCAAGCTATCACAACAACCCGGTTTACTTTTGGGATGAAAAATAAGCAAAGGACTATACTGTATGCAATAAACATGGAATAAATAAATAAACAGGATATACTGAATGAAAAGGAGAATGACTCCTGAGTTTTAAGTTCCACGTTATCTCCCTTGTATGTTAGCTTGATACGAAACATTTAAGATACAGGTAGTCCTCAGGTTACGATAACAATTGAGATCAGGATTGCCATTGCTAAGCAATGCATTGTAAAGTGCAATGTTACACAACTGTATTGCTTAGCAAGAGAATCCTAGCAGGCCTGGTTACCATCATAATACCCAGACATGGAGGTTATTAAGCAGAAAGTAACGGGAGTCCCAGGTAAGGAGTGTAAGAGTGCCATGGGGAGGAGGGGAGGCAGCGAGAGGGGTCCTGTGGAGCCATTCAAGTGTATCAAGGTCATGGGGTAGAGAGCATGATGCAAGTTTAGGAAAACCAGATTCCACATTCCCTGCCCCATTGACTTTGCCCTGAAGTTATCCCAAGACTAGAAACATTGCAGAGATACAATATCTAACCTGCATTTATTCAGGTGACCACTGGGTGGCAGTAAAAAAAGTGAAGCTATTCTTATCACTTTGCTGCCCCCTGCAGTTCAAATACAGTGGTTAAAGCAGAAACGTGGGGAGAGAAAGGGAGATTTTTACCACCTATCTTGTAATGAATGAGGAAGAGGCAATTAATAATCTTAATTTTACATTGTAGTCCGTGTAACAATTCTATTTTTAAAAATTCGGGACAAAGACTAGATAATGACCTCTGAAGGCTCCCTACTAAAATTACTGATGGCACCTAAGCAAAAAGAGGCAGTTCATGAGAAAATGGTAAATTTGGAAAGGAGCCGAAGGTCAAGGAGTGCTACTGTTTCAGCCTACTACTTTGGTTTTTTTTTCATAATGCTATTTTATTAGTACTCCAAAACAAGGACATGCTTTTCTTTTCCTGTGTTAATTAATCTTTTAATGGTATGTTTGGGCTGTAGCAGTGGGTGGGTTCCTACCGGTTCGGACTGGTTTGGCCGAACTGGTAGTGGTTTGGCGGAACTGGCAACAACCCAGACCTGCCACACACCCGAACTAGTTCTCCAGACGGCGCCATCTTGTTTTTAGCTTCTGCGCATGCGCAGAACAATTTTAATTGCACGTGCATGCTCGTGCAGTGTGCACATGAGTGAACCAGCAGTAGTGCCTGCCGGAACCCACGCCTGAGATGTAGGATATCTCCAACATAACCAAGGAAGTAAATTTCTTCTTCTCATTTTTCAGAATTAAAAATCACAGAAGTTAATAGATGAGCTAATGAAGAAAAGTCTATTTTATTTATTCATGCATTCAATTGATATAGCTATCCATCTCAAACAAATGATGATTCTGGATGACTAACAATAATGAAACAAAACAGGAAAAAGCCAACAAAAATAGATTATTGGCAGATCAGATTTTTAAAAAATCCATACCAATATACTACATATATTTCAGCAAAATCAATTCACTTTGCTCCCTTCTAACACAGGAACACAGCTATGCCTTCAGGGCCATGCAAAAGCCAACAGGGTCAGGACTAATCTGATCTCCAGGGATTGTCCCAAATGCTATTTTATTTCCTCTAATTAACAGTATATTTATTTGTTTAGTAAAAATAGTTTAACCCTTGCTTAATGCTGGGACATCAAGGTGACGCAAAAGAGGTATGAATAGCAGTAGCAATAGCAATATATAGCAATAGCAGTAGACTTATATACCGCTTCATAGGCCTTTCAGGCCTCTCTAAGCGGTTTACAGAGAGTCAGCATATTGCCCCCAACAATCTCGGTCCTCATTTTACCCACCTCGGAAGGATGGAAGGCTGAGTCAACCCTGAGCCGGTGAGATTTGAACCGCTGACCTGCTGATCTAGCAGTAGCCTGCAGTGCTGCATTTAACCACTGCGCCACCTTGGCTCTAATACTACTTAGCTCTAATACTAAGATATATTAGAATATAATGCAACAAAATCATGGCTATTATTATCAATGTTTTATTATTTTTTAAAACAATGGAATTCAACTAATTCCTAACCAATCACTAAGAAAGCAGCAGGATAAAAGTCTAGAAAAATGACAGGACAGGGAACACTAATGCTGGAGGGATAACTAGGCCAGGAATTAATACTGTCTTTTTCCAGATGCTGTCTCGAATTCAGAATTGCCCTTTCTTCTGGGAACTACTGCATAACAATGAAGTCCATTTTGTTTAAATTGCTGTTATAAACTTGTACCAAAAAAAATCCATGTGGAAATGTTATTGGATGTTAATTAGTGTGATTTGGTGCCTATGAATCAAGAACTAATTCCATTTATCTCTCTTTTTCTTTCTGGCTTGTTTGTTGCTGCCTTCCTGTTGCCGGGGGCCTTACGCAGTGGCAGACCATTTCTCTGACCGTCATCGAAAAAGTTCAGATAGCAGCAGCCATCTTGGGTTCCCTTTTCCTTATCGCCAGTATCTCGTGGCTTATCTGGTCAACTTTCAGTCCGTCCGCTAAGTGGCAGCGCCAAGACCTGCTCTTCCAGATCTGTTATGGGATGTATGGCTTCATGGATATTGTCTGTATAGGTGGGTCAATGAATCTTTCAAAGTATGGGAAGTAGCCAATGGAATATTTGACTCTAAAAGGACCTTGGGGAGAACAGTTGCTATATATCCTCTTGACAAGGTGTAAAAAAAGAGAAAGTAGAAACTAAGGTGGTTTTCTTAGAGCTAACTAAAGCATGTAGATTAAAGTAGACTAACCAACCTCATTGCTACTGGTAGTCCTTCTTGTCAACTATTGTAAGCAGTGGTGGGTTTCAAAAATTTTTAGAACCTCTTCTCTAGGTGTGGCCTGCTTTGTGGGAATGGCTTGCCAGCCATGTGACCTAGTGGGAGTGGCTTGGCAGTCATGTGACTGGGTGGGCGTGGCCAACTTATAACATGTGGTGAAACTCACTTAATAACGCTCTTGCTTAGCAACCAAAATGTTGTCTCAGAAACTCTGGCATTTGAAGCACGCAAGTCTTAAAGCTGTAAAGTTACAAGATCCTTACACCCCCTAACCCTTTAGGGAAAAAAAAAACAGGGGTGTTCAAACTTGACAACTTTAAGACTTGTGGACTTCAACTCCCAGAATTCCTTCTCTCGCTCTTCATCTTGATGATGTGCAGACGGGCAGGGGGAGGGAGCTGGAACCGGTTCTAAACGGCACTGTAGATTTGTGGAACCTCTTCTATAGAAGGGGTTAGAACTGGCAGGAACCCACCCCTAATTGTAAGCCATCTAAAACTCTTCCCCAGTATGAGATTAAACCTAAATGTATTAATTCAGAATCAAATTGGATAATTCCTAGTGGTTGGAATAGCCTATAGATTTTCTCTTAAATTCCATAAAATAAGAAAGGAAATACCCTGTTTCCCCCCAAATAAGATCTCCCCGGATAATAAGCCCAATCGGGCTTTTGAGCGCATGCACTAAAATAACCCCCACAAATAAGTCCTCCCCAAAATTATAGCAACACAGCAGCAGCCACTCGCCACCTCCTGCACCTTAAAAATAATAAGAGCTCCCCAAAAATAAGGCCAAGTGCTTATTTCAGGGGTCAAAAGAAAATAAGACCCTGTCTTATTTTGGGGGAAACACGATAGTTAATATTCAAAGCTGTGGTTATGACCAGAATTATGGTCATAAATTGTGGTGGTCATTAAGCAGATCATCATGTGACCGCTCTTGATTTTATGACCTTTTTTGCAATACTCATGAAGCCAATGCCAGGGTCGTTAAATGACTTTGTTTTTCTCAGTGTGTGTTTTTTGCTGGAAGTAAACTAGCCAAAAATTATGTGATGCTGTAATCAGCTAAACTGGTTGCCAAGTGCCCAAATGCAATCATGTAATTTTGCAGGGAGGTGTGTCCCTCAAAACTTAGAAAAAGTGTCTTAGGTAACTCTGGAAAGGTCCATTGTAACTTTGAATGGTTGCTAAGCAACCGGTCATTAAGTGAGGACTACTGTATACCATGGTGAACAGAAACAAAGCACATTTTAGTTAGTATAATTGCATATATCTAACCATTTTGTTGCAAACTAGTATCTAACAACCACCTTTCTTTTTGGGAGCCTGGATGCCATGGAATTACAGGGTACTGGCAGTAGCAACAGCACTTAAACTTATGTACTGCTCCATAATGCTTTACGGTACTCTCTGGGCAGTTTAGAATGTCAGCATATTGCCCCCAACAAGGTCACACCTAGAATATTGCATCCAGTTTTGGTCACCACATTACAAAAAGGATGTTGAGACTCTAGAAAAAGTGCAAAGAAGGGCAACTAAGGTGATTAAAGGTCTGGAGACTAAAACATATGAAGAACAGTTGCAGGATTTGAATTTGGCTGGTCTAGAGAAAAGAAGGACTAGGGGAACATGATAGCAGTATTCCAGTATTTGAGAGGTTACCACAAAGAGGAGTGGGTCAACTTATTTACCAAAGCACCAGAGGCCAGGACAATAAACAATGGATGGAAACTAATCAAGGAGAGAACCAACCTGGAACTAAGGAGAAATTTCCTA
The DNA here is from genome assembly GCF_009769535.1 of Thamnophis elegans. NCBI lineage: Eukaryota > Metazoa > Chordata > Lepidosauria > Squamata > Natricidae > Thamnophis > Thamnophis elegans. The sequence continues at coordinate 60,661,868 of NC_045541.1, read as the reverse complement.
ATAGTGAGAACAATTAACCAGTGGAATAGTTTGCCTTCAGAAGTTGTAGATGCTTCAACACTGGAGGTTTTTAAGAAGAGACTGGATAGTCACTTCTCTGAAATTTTATAGGATCTCCTGCTCGAGCAGGGGGTTGGACTAGAAGATCTCCAAGATTCCTTCCACCTCTATTCTGATTGATTGAATTCTCATTTTACTGACCTGGAAAGGATGGCAGGCTGAGTCAACTTTGAGCCCTGTCAGGATCAAATTCCAGGCTGTGGATAGAGTCAGCCTACAATACTGCATTCTAACCACTGCGCTATAGTGGCTCTCCATTAAGAAAGCTACAGCAAAGCGCAGGGCCAACTAACACTTTTAGTTTATCCCAAGAGCCAAACATAAGATGGTATTACCTCCTATTAACATATATAAAAACTGATTTAATGAACAGTTGAGTCTTCTTGCAATGTTGGCAATTTTTTTCCATGGAGGTGAGATTAATTTTGAAAGGTATCAGGCAGGCTGCACACCCTGCACTATTGTCCTCCATCTGCTATCCACCACAGATTGTTTGAGGTGATGCACCCATTAGGCAGCATGGCAGCCTCATGGAGGAGGAGGAGGAGGAGGAGGAGGAGCAGCAGCAGCAGCAGCAGCAGCAGCTCTTTCCAATGGTTCTCAGGGAATGGAAAGAGGCAAAACTGTAGTGTTTATGTGTTTGATTGCTGATAGGAACACAGAGGAAGTAAGTGAGTAGCTAGTGGCTGTCAGGAAGTTACATGATTAACATAACTTTGATAAAGGCTGGAAGCAGCTGGTTAGCTCATCTGTCAGCAGGAAGTAAACATTCCCCTTTCATCCATGAGTTGGATGCCATAGGAGCAAAGTAAGCCTGCACTTAATTGGAGGGGGGGCAGAAAATAGCTATGTTTTGATTGCATTTAAGAATTGGGTGTGATTTCTTAATTTCTGCTACATTTGATTGCAACCTTTATGTGTTTTCTGAAGAACATTAAAAATTGGATCATGCATTAAAGTTGTATCTGGCACAGAGATGCAGCGTAAAGTTGTTTACTGATTTTTTAAAAAAAATATATCACAAACTGCTGATAGGTAAGGCGGTATTTTAAGAAGAAAAAAATTGCATCACGAGATTCTGTTCCATTTATAGTTGCCAGAAAAGGAATCCTGCTAGCAAGGTATTTTAATTCGAAGTTATAGTTCATTGCTTCTGCTTTTAATTCCACGTGGTATAAAATATGTGCGGCTGTTTCCCAAAGGCCAAAGAATTTTGGAAATGTGAGGTATCAAAGCTAAGTGCTTAGCAGGCTTGCATGCAAAATAATTAATAGCAGTGTTAGAAAACTGGGAAAGTGTGCTACTGTCATATTGCCAAGATCTGGGCCATGCATTTCTGAATATTTTGTTTGTTTTTTTAATTTAAATTGTTTATATACAAAAAGAAGAATAATTTTTTTGGGGGGCGGGTAGAAAGTCTTATTTGGTCAGCAGGACTGTTGCTTCATGCCAGAGTTAGGAAGCCCTAGGACAGTGATTTTTGTTCTCATGTGCCAAAAGCACTCATGCTCACATCCATAATGCAATGTGCGTGCGACACCCCCCATGCCCCACCTCCCGCACATGCATGCATGACACCACACGCTCTCCCCACCCCCTGTGCCCCTGCACCCCATTTTGGGCTTAGCAGGCCTCCCTGAAGCCTCCTGGAACCAAAAACAGGGTGCGGGGGGGGTTACTGCTCCCGTGTTCCCCTCCCCAATGCATGCATGCACGCACAGATCTCCCGTATGCTTGACAAAGACCTGAAAATCAGCTGGACGGTGAGAGGCGTGCACCCATGCGCGGTGGAGCTGAGCTGGGGCAACGGCTCATATTTGCAAGCTCTGCGTGCCACCTGTAGCATGCATGCCATAGGTTTGCCATCACGGACTTAGGAAATGATTATGATGCTGCCTGGGCATATAACAGGTAATCTACCTTCTTAGAATAGTCTCAAGACATCCAGGAGGTGAGATACAGGAGCTAGAAAGCTCAGCAGTGACCTCAGGGTAAGGTGACCAGATGTCCTGATTTCAGTGGGACAGTCCCTCTTTTGAACAATTTGTCCCGCATCCTGGTTTTTTTTTAAAAAGTCCCGATTTTTTTTAAGTTACGAAAAAGCCTCCAGCCGCCTTGAGGCTCTCCTAGCAACTGGGAGCGTATATTCTTCGAGCCGAGCGCATTCCCACCCGCGCATCCTTGGGAGCTGTTGCCAATGGCTGAGGGAGGAGAACACTTTACTCCATGTGGAGACCGCGGGCTTCCCTCATGGATTTTTTCTTCTTCTGTTGCTTTGAGCAGCCCCTCCCTCCCCCCCCTCTCTTTCTCTCTCTCTCTCTCTCTCTCTCTCGGAGCTAGCAGCTGCCTCCGAGGCTGTCCAAGCTCAGCCCCTCCCCCTCCCCTCGGACTGCTGCTTTGCCTCGGCTGCTCGGGGCTTCTAAATTGGCATTGCGTGTTGTTTGGGGAGGGGATTACTGTGCCATAGAAACACAGCGTATGTCTCACGTGGCTGATAACCTGGTCTCTATACAGAAGAGGTAATTTTAAAAACTTCGGAGCAAATCCAGAAAGAGGGGTGAAAGAGGCTGAAAGGGTGTTTGCACAGGAGGGGAAATTTATAAACAGCCCAGTGAATCCAGAGGAGGAGTGTGCGTGTGTGTGTGTGTGTATGAGAGAGAGAGAGAGAGAGAGAGAGAGAGAGAGAGAGAGAGTCTCTCTCTCTGACTATCATTAAGTGTTGTAGCTTCTGATTCTTGATTACACTGAGAGCATATTCACCAAAGACAAATTCCTTGTGTGTCCAATCACACTTGGCTAATAAACCTATTCTATTCTATTCTATTCTATTCTACTCTACTCTACTCTACTCTACTCTACTCTACTCTACTCTACTCTATTCATTTCTATTTCAATTCTAATAAGGAGTTTAGCTTCTCTCTCTTGAAAATATAAGCTAGCATAAGGCATTATAATGCAAGCTAGCTTTAGCTTTCAAACAGTTCATTTAGTGACCAAAGTTACAATGGCATTGAAAAAAGTGACTGATGACCATTTTTCACACTTAGCTACCATTTTTTCACACTTAGTGACCATTTTTCACACTTAGCGCCTGTTGTAGCATCCTCATGGTCACGTGATCAAAATTTTGATGTTTGGCAACAGATTCGTATTTATGATGGTTTCAGTGTCCTGGGGGTCATATAATCGCCTTGTGTGACCTTTTGACAAAATATAAAAATTTTAATCAAGGCCCCCCCCCCCCCTGGTCAATGGTGTCCCTCTTTACCAATCTGAAAATCTGGTCACCTTACCTCAGGGTGAAGATGAGGGTCAAAAGCAACATTGCACTACTGCAACCCAAGACCTCGTCCTTTGTGTAGTGATCTTGCACACGTGTGAAAAAATGGCAAGCATGAATCACAACACTCCTTTCATGATATCTACAAAAGCAGGCATAACTGCAGACTCCCATGTACAGTCTGTTGCAGCTAGAAAATGCTTAGCTGCTCACGTGCCTGCATCATGTACCTGGGGTTATCCTGAGAGCCCTGTATGAAAGGGGGTTCCCATGTGACAAGCTAACCTTTCTGTGTAGCGAGAGGCACATCCAATTGGGTCCTGTCGCTCAAAGTAGAACATTATGGAAGTGAGTGATTGCCTTGTTGCCTTAGTAATGGAAATAAATGTCTATTCTCTCCATCCACAAGCAGTAACAGATTGGAAAGGAAATGCCTGTAAATACATTTGGAGCCAATAGTGCATGAAATAGAGAGGGTTTTTTTTTTCCCCCTTCTAAAATGCATCATCTTAAATCATAAAATGTTCAGTGAAAAATTATGGCACATCATGGAACCTCCTCAGGTGAGGACCTTTTGTGAAAGAACATTGCTGGATGAGAGTTTACACACAGGCTCACTCAATTTGTGTCACGCTTAAGAGGAGATTGTATGGCAAGAAAGTTAAGCACAGGGATCTTTTTGGAAGAAGAAGATATATTGGAATGCAGTTGGTGAAGTTGTCACAAGGTCCTGCCCTAGGGTGCTTGTCACAGGCTTGAACTGTAGAGAGCAAAGATCCTTCTCAGTGTAGCCAATTTGTCTCTAATGAGCAAAGTCGGGAAATAGATCTTCCTCTCTACAAATCATTCCCATCACAGATATCCTCAGGCAAATGCTTCTGACAATTGTACCACTATATTCCATTTTTAGAGCCTATCCATATTTACCATTTAAGTCGTTGTTCTCTAGGCTCTTACTGAAATAACAGAAATAACAAAACAACAGAGTTGGAAAGGACCTTGGAGGTCTTCTAGTCCAACCCCCTGCTCAAACAGGAGACCCTGTACTATTCTGGACAAATTGCTACCCAGTCTCTTCTTGAAAACCTACAGTGACACAGCACCTGCAGCTTCTGGAGGCAAGCTGTTCCACTGATTAATTGTTCTGTTGGGAAATTTCACCTTCATTCTAGGTTAGTTCTCTCAATCTTCATACAGACATTTGACCCAGGCCCCTTCCAGACAGGCTGGGAGGAATATCTAGAAAGATCCTTCCACAAGGCTCTCCTCTTGCTGACTATCAGATGGTGGTTTTTGTTTCCCTGACAAGGGTCTCTGCTGAACTCTAAGCCATTTTAAGAAATTCCGGCCTGTTCTGAAACATTTTGGTGGCACATTGCAAGATATTCAGCCTGTGAGCAGCCACACCTGCCATTTTGACTGGTAGCTTCTGTTGTGCTCTCTACCTTTCTCTACTTGAAAGCAATGGTCAGTTGCACCTCTCCTTAAGGACAGATATTGCTGGTCACAAATATAAGATGTATCTATTTGATATATATACCATATAACGTGTATATATGTATGTAAAGTTAAATTGAATGTATGTGGACCAAGAATCAAAATTCATAAACTGTGTAGCCAGGGGTAACAAACAGTGATACAAATAATACTTTCTTACTGTTTTGTTCAGCGGTGGTATTTATTTACCTTTCCTATTGGTTCTCAAATGTGAGCATGCACACGCACTTTGCTTGCATGCACTTTGTCTGCGCATGTGCACTGCCTTCTGCACATGCGCAGTACCCACACATTACGTTGGGCCGGGTGGGCAGAGCCTCCTGCAGCCGCCGCTACCTATTGTAACTTAAGAATGAAGACAGAGGCTCTGGTTTGGTAACGCTGTAACCAATTTAATATAACAGTAACTATTAACAAAGTATCTAAGGAAGACCGGCTGTGAGCACGGTAGAAACAATTGTAACAAAGATTAGACCGGTAGTCTGTGGAGAAGAAGCAGCGAAGCAGTTCCAGGTAGACTGGTATGTTCGGCTGCCAGTTGAAGAATCAGTTGACAGTTGGAAGAGCCTGCCTTTTATATACCAGCAGCTCGGCAACTGACAGGCGCGTCTGATTGGCTAAGACGCGCCTGGCTGCTACCGAGCTGTCATTCGTAACTGCGAGGACTTTCTTTCAGTATACAACACTTCTTCCCCCCCAGCTGTGCGCATGCTTGATGTTTGCGCACGTGTATTCTTCTAAATAGGCAGGAGAACGGCGGACACGCCCCGAACGCCGCAATTGGATTGCAGGCGGATCCTCAAGAAGACGTCCCTGTCTGAGCTCCTCCCTTCGGGGAGTGAAGCTCCAGGTGACGTCTGATGGTCCTGAATCCCTGAGTGGAAAATTGCAACTGTATGGTAAGCTGGGCGAAGGGGGCGCGGCCGAGGATGGTGTCGGATTGTAGGCGGCCTCTGAGTGGGTTGGACTAGTGCTATGTTGACCTAAGGGGTTTGCGAGAATGGATTGAGAAGGAATAACTAACTCATCAGGGTTTTCTCCCCTCGATGATAACAATGTGCTAGGCTGGCCTGAATTGGAGAAGGCTGGAGTGTTTTGATTATTAAATTGCGATTGCGGTTTCAGGGCTGGCCGAGCTGCGTCTACGCCAGACCCTTGCGTGTCGGCTTGAGGAGTAGATCCGGATGCCTTTCGTTGCCTTAACTGATCCAGGTGCCTCCTCCAGGTGGATCCATCTGGTATTCGAGCCCTGTAGGAAACGGGTCCTGTTACTTCAGTGATAACTGCAGGAACCCATCTAGTTTCCCCTCCGTAATTCCTAGCCCAAACTAGGTCCCCTGGCTTGAAAGTGCGGGAGGGAGTTGGATGTCCCAGGTTGCCAGACTGAATTCCTGAATAGACGGGATGCAATCTATCCAGGGTGGTCCGCAGGCGCCTGCCCATCAGCATCTCCGCGGGGCTTTTCTGTGTCAGGGGGCAGGGAGTGGAATGCTGTGCCAGTAAGTACACATCCACCCTTGCCTGCCAGTCCCCTCGGTTTAGCCGGCCCAAAGCCTCCTTGGCCGATTTAACCGCCCTTTCCGCTCGGCCATTGCTGGCCAGATGGTAAGGGGCAACCAGCGCGTGGCGGACCCCTTGCTCGGCCAGGAAGGTTTGAAACGTTGTGGACGTGAATTGCGGGCCGTTGTCAGACACTACTGTGTCCGGCAACCCATGGGTTGCGAACAAACGTCGCAAAGCTCGCACAGTACTGTCAGATGTGGTGGAGTGCATGAGCAATACTTCCACCCATCGAGAGTACGCGTCCACAACTATGAGAAAGACCTGTCCGTGGAAGGGGCCAGCAAAGTCTAAATGTATTCTTGACCATGGTCCACGAGGCATCTCCCATTCCCGGGAGGGAGAGGAAGGAGGGGATGGTCGGGACTGCTGGCATGTTTCGCATTTGGCGACCCAGGCTTCGATATCAGTATCTAATCCTGGTCACCAAACGAAACTGCGAGCAAGAGCTTTCATTCTGCTGACTCCAGGATGATTTTCATGAAGGCGTTGCAAGATCTGTTGTCGGAGGACCGTTGGGATGACCACACGGTCGCCCCACAACAGACAGCCTGAATGAATGGAAAGCTCTAACTGTCTGTTTTTGAAATGTTTGAACTACGGAGGTAAGGCACCCGCAGGCCAGCCTCTCAGGACCCAATTCAATAGTTGTGACAATGTAGGGTCAGACCGAGAGTGAGCAGCCACGTCTGTAGCTGTCAAAGGCAACTCCAGCTGTGCAATTGCCAGGACTGAAAGGCAAGGAACCGCTTTAACTTCCTTGTCCGGAAGTGGGCAGCGACTAAGGGCATCTGCATGCCCTATTTGCTTGCCCGGACGGTAGCGTAAGGCGTAGGAGTAAGCCGCTAAGAACTCCGTCCAGTGGGTCATCCTTGGGGACAGGATAGGAGGGGTCGGCCTATCACCAGCCAGAAGCCCAAGGAGTGGCTTATGATCCGTGAATAGGGTGAAATGCCGCCCATATAAGTAATCATGGAACTTTTTAATTCCTGACACTGCAGCCAGAGCCTCCTTGTCAATCTGGCTGTAGTTCCTCTCTGCTGAGGACAGTGTCCAGGAGTAAAAAGCTATGGGAGCTTCTGAGCCATTGGGCGGGACGTGGCTCAGAACAGCCCCCAAACCCACGGGGGAGGCATCACAGGCTAGAGTCAGGGGCATCTTGTCACTATATTGCACTAAGACTGCCTCTGACGTCAGCAGGGATTTGACAGCCGCGAACGCATGCGCTTCGCGGCTGCCCCATTGCCAAGGCGCGGATCGGTCGAGCAACCGATGTAGCGGCTCGGCTAGTGATGCCTTGTGGGGAATGAAAGGCGAGTAGAAATTTAAAAGCCCCAGGAACGATTGTAGCTGCGCCTTCGATGTAGGAGCAGGAGCGTTCCTGATGGCTGCCAATTTAGAAGGGGTAGGGTGGATTCCCTGGGCATCAATTGTGAAACCCAGGAAGTCCACTTGGGGCACAGCAAAGAAACATTTGCTGCGTTTTAATTTGAGTCCCGCGCCCCTGAAACGGTCGAGGACTTTCCTTAATACTTTGATGAGGTCTGAGCAGCTGTTTGCAGCGATCAGGACGTCATCAAAGTACGGTACCACGCCAGGGAGCCCATGGAGCAGCCGCTCCATGAGGCTCTGGAAAATCCCCGGGGCAACGGATACGCCGAATTGGAGGCGGTGACAACGGAAAGCCCCCCGGTGGGTGACGATGGTTTGGGCAGCCGCCGCATCATCATCCACAGGAAGCTGCTGGTAGGCCTGTGCCATATCCAGTTTGGCGAAAATACAGCCCTGCCCCAAGGAATGGAGCAGGTGCTGCACCACAGGGACTGGATAGGGGTTTGCCTGAAGGCCAAGGTTGATGGTCGACTTATAGTCGGCGCAGATCCTAATGGAGCCGTCGGCCTTCACAGGAATGACAATGGGGGTTTCCCATTGTGAATGGTCGACGGGCTCCAGTATGCCCTGCGCCACAAGCTTGTCGAGCTCGGCTTCAACCTTAGGCCTTAAGGCAAAAGGCACCCTGCGGGCCTTCAGTCTGATTGGGGCAACCTGGGGATCCAAGTTGAGGGAAATAGGGCTGCCCTTGTATTGGCCCAACTGCCCATCGAATATGTCAGCGTAGTCTGACAAGACTGCTGCCACATCAGAAGGCGTGTCCGCAGTGAAATGAATTCCCTGTAGGGAAAGACCCAATGGGGTAAACCATTCTAACCCTAAAATTGAGGGTAAGGGTTTCAGAACAATTAATGCAGGTAAAATGGCGCAATGCCTGCCATATGAAACCCTTAAGTCGTAGGAGCCGAGAATGGCAATGTTGGATCCCTGATAATCCCTTAGGATGGCATCAGGGGGTGACAGATGGCAGCGTTTTACATGGGGGCACAACAGGGAAAATTTGTCCCAAGACAGTAGCGATTTGGAGGATCCGGAGTCCACTTCCATTTTGCATGGTTGACCTTCAATCAGTGGGGTGATAAAGATTTTGTCCGTACCCTCTGAGGATGAGTTGATTGAGATGTCAGGAAGAGGCGAGGAATCTTGAGTGACGTTAAAACAGTCTTCTTGTCGCTGTGTAGGCTTGCGGGGCTGAGAACTTCTTGGAGGAGGTGGAGGACCATAAGGTGGCGGTGGTTCAATAGCTGCAGCAGGAACAGGCAGGGAGGCTCTGCAGACTTGGGCTAGGTGTCCCTTCTTCCCGCAGCGGCGGCAAACCGCTGCCTTAAAGGGACAGGTCGCTCGGGTGTGCGCTCCGCTGCAGCCAAGGCAGGTAGAAGAGCTTGCAAGAGGCCGGCTGATGGCTTGAGTTGAACGAGGTTGCTGACGGCGGGGCTGTGCCCCAAGTCTGTCCACTTGGAATTGGCGTAAGTGATCTGGCAGAGGAGCGAGTTCATCAATGAGATTTGTGATGTAAGATGGTTGTTGCAGAGGAGGCGGTGCCAAAGAGGTTGAGGCTTGCGCGGCGGGTAAACCGCCAGTAACTGTCAATTGCGCGAGGTAGCGTTCGATTTCAGTTGATGAGGAATCTGCTAACTCTGCGGCGCGAGCCTCATCTATAGCGTATATCAATGTGACTTTAGGCTTACCTAAAAGTCTGCGCCTAAGGAAAATGTCTTTCAGGCCACAGACAAACTGTTCTGCTAAGTTTGCCTCCAAATCAGGAAACTCGCATTGCGCTGCGGCGACTCGCAGAGCCTGCAGAAATTGATTAACTGTTTCTGAAGGCTTTTGAACACGCCTGCGGTATGCAAAACGTCTTGCAATTTGCGAGGGAGTAGGAGCATAATACGCCTGGAGACCGTCCGTTAGCTCCTGCCAGGATAGGTCGTAAACTGCTCTTGGAGCGACAAAAGACCTTGCGGTGGCAAACATCTCTGGACCACAAGCAGTTAGGAAAAAACCACATTTTCTTGCTTGCGAGTAGCCCTGACGGTTATTCACAATCAGGAAGCATTCAAATCTTTCAAGGAATGCTTCCCACGTCTCACTTCCCACCCCAAAAGGGGCAAAAGTTGGCATGCCAGCCATTACAAGGGAAAGAAAAAATAATAATAAAGAATTACTTGGTTTGAAGAGAAGTGTCTGTTGAATTTTCTTCTGGTTACAGGTCCCCAGTCCTCGTCGCCAGTATTGTAACTTAAGAATGAAGACAGAGGCTCTGGTTCGGTAACGCTGTAACCAATTTAATATAACAGTAACTATTAACAAAGTATCTAAGGAAGACCGGCTGTGAGCACGGTAGAAACAATTGTAACAAAGATTAGACCGGTAGTCTGTGGAGAAGAAGCAGCGAAGCAGTTCCAGGTAGACTGGTATGTTCGGCTGCCAGTTGAAGAATCAGTTGACAGTTGGAAGAGCCTGCCTTTTATATACCAGCAGCTCGGCAACTGACAGGCGCGTCTGATTGGCTAAGACGCGCCTGCCTGCTACCGAGCTGTCATTCGTAACTGCGAGGACTTTCTTTCAGTATACAACACTACCAGTGTGCCTGAACCAGAGAGAACTAGTTGAATACCACCTCTGGTTCTGTTCCTTTGTCATGTTTTTAGATCTTCCCTCTCCTTATGAGGAACGCTCAAATAGCAGGATAGCTATAATTTTTGCTTTGCTAGTAGAAGGGGGCTGATTCAAAACCTGACAGAATTATTCTTAATGACTTTTTTCCCCTTAGCTTCCTTCTTTCCCCTGTGTTTTCTTTATTAAGAAAAAAGATGTACTAGTGCATTGATTTTTAGATATTTTTTTTTAGATTTTATTTAGCATTTATAGGCCGCCCTTTTCCCTGAGGGGACTCAGGGCGGCTTACAATAGTAAGATTCACTATGTTTCATCTGAAGTGGAAGGGTTTCACCTACAGCTCCCAAATAGTCCCAGGAATCTAGTCTTCTTTCTACAGCAAAGCAGTCAGTGGATTTTGGTCTTATGAGATGCTTCCAGAAACTGAAGCATGCTGTCCCAAGGGGGAAGGAGTACTCAAGGTGACACAACTCAGCAAAGCATAAGGTGTTTGAGAGTTGGACCATAAATTAACCCTGTAGCTGGGTTGACAAGATAATATAAGACAGAAGTTTTGTGCCCTCGGAAACAATTCTCTGCCTCTGGCAATGAAGCAATTAGACAGACCTGAATCAGAATAGAACTAAGTAAGGTGTCAGATTGAGCAAATGAGGAGAACCTCATTGACAACTTACTTAGTTTAGACAACTTACTGCCTCCAGTTTAGGTCACCACAATATAAAAAAAGGTGTTGATATTCTGGAAAGAGTGCAAAAAAGAGCAACAAAGATCATTAGGAGATTGGAGACTAAAACATACGAAGAACAGTTGCAGGAATCATGTATGTCTAATCTAGTGAAAAGAAGGACTATGGGAGACATGACAACAGTGTTTCAATATTTGAGCAGCTGCTACAAGGAAGAGGGGGTCAACCTATTTTCCAAAGCACAAGAAGGCAAGACAAGAAACAATGGATGGAAACTAAACAAGGAGAGAAGCAATTTAGGAGTAAGGAGAATTTTACTGATTGTTAGAACAATTAACCAGTGGAATGGCTTGCCTTCAAAATGGAGGTGGGTTCCTACTGGTTCGCACTGATTCGGGTGAACCGCAATTTGGTCTGGGTCGCAGAACCGGCAGCGACCCAGGCTCACCATGTCCCCGAACCAGTTCCCTGGTCTCTGCTGCCATTGCTGCCATGATTTCTTTTAGCTTTTCTTGGTCTTAGCGCATGTGCAAACAATTCACAGTGAACTGTGCGTGGCCGAGCAATGTGCAGTTGGCGTGTGCACAAGCAAAGCATACGTGAAGTGAAGCGGTACCAACACCGGTAGGAACCCACCCCTGCTTCAGAAGTTGTGGATGATCCATCACTGGAGGTTTTTAAGAAGATATTGGACAACTATTTGTCTGAAATGATATAGAGTCTTCTGCTCAAGCAGGGGCTTGGACTAGAAGACCTCCAAGGTCCCTGTTATTCTATGCTACTCTATGTGTTTCTATGTTATTCCTTTCCTCATATAGACACATGAAATCAGAGAAGACTTGAGATTTCTAATGATGAGATTCCCCTGGCTATCAATTTTGGAGAATACTACCCTCATGTCTTAAGTCTTGGCTGTTGTTATTATTTAATTGTTGCAGATTGTTTTAATTAAAAAGCAGGGTGGCATGCTGGCAAGAAAAACAGTTATTTTTTATAACTGTTTTTAAAACATTATTTTTATTTCCATGATTGCCTTTGGATTGAATCTCAGCCTTATAAGCATTCATGGAAATTAAGAAATGCATTGTAAACTGCCCAGAATTGCTTTGGATAGTGTGATGGGCAGCATATATATTTAATAAAATAAGTAAATAAGAGGAAAATAAGAATGAGGAGTGATAGCATAAGGTGACCAGAAGTCCCGCTTTTGGCGGGACACCCCCGCTTTTTAATGCATTTTCCCGCGTCCCGCACGCTTTTTTAAAAAGCACACTTTTTTTGGCGCTCGCAGCTCCCGCCCATCAGCTGCTAGCTTGCTGGGCTGGCTCATCGTTCTGTTCTCTATCCTACCTACCTACAAATTTAAGCCAGCCCAGCCTGCCGCTCACTGATTGGTTTGGCCTGGACTCCAGCCAATCAGTGAGCTGGCTGGGATGGAAAACGCGGCGTGCTTAAAGTTTTCCATCCCAGCCAGCTCACTGATTGGCTGGAGTCCGCTTAGCATGCCGCATGAGTCCCCCGCCCATCCGTTGCCGCTCGCATGGGCGGGGTAGCGTAGCGAGTGAGCGGGGAGCGAGCTCGCCTTTCCAGCTCCACTTCCGGACAAGCTGTGGGAAAACCTCTGCGAAAAGTGCCACCTGGGGCCGCCGCTTCTTCTCCGAACTCAGAGTAAGTGACAGGCGGGGCGAGTGAGCGGGGGGGGTGGCGGGATCGCCGCCCGCTGCACTGCAGCTGACTCACCCCAGGCCGGGCGGGCTGGGAGGCTCTGGGCGTCCAGGCGGGAAGAGCGCAGAGAAAGGCAGAGTGGCGCTCGACGCGACTCTGCTATTTCTGCTGGAGGAGTCCCTAGATAGGGAAGGCGGGTGGCGAGGCAGAGCAAGGGAGCGCAAACGGCGGATCCTGGGCTCATATGCAGAGGGAGCTCTCCAGGCACAGGAGCGCTGGAAAAGTGCTCCGCTCATGCACCCACCGGGACGGAGCACGCTCGCTCGTTCGCTCCAGCCCTGCCTGCCGGCACGACTTTGAAGTGTTGGCTTGCCGCTTGCCTTCCACGTCGCCCTGGGCGGAAGGCAATCCAACCCTTTCAAAGTCATGCCGGCAGTTTAGAAACATCTTTCGCTGAATGGCGGCCGAGGGGCACGCTAAAGTGCCGGCATGAGTTTGAAGGGCTGGCTTGCCGCTTGCCTTCCACGTCGGCCCGCGCGGAAGGCAATCCAGCCCTTTCAAAGTCATGCTGGCAGTTTAGAACTCGCCCGCCATTCAGCGAAACATCTTTTGCTGAATGGCGGCCGAGGGGCATGCTAAAGTGCCGGCATGAGTTTGAAGGGCTGGCTTGCTGCTTGCCTTCCACGTCGGCCCACGCGGAAGGCAATCCAGCCCTTTCAAAGTCATGCCGGCAGTTTAGAACTTGCCCGTCATTCAGCGAAACATATTTTGCTGAATGGCGGCCAAGGGGCACGCTAAAGTGCCGGCATGAGTTTGAAGGGCTGGCTTGCCACTTGCCTTCCACGTTGGCCTGCACGGAAGGCAATCCAGCCCTTTCAAAGTCATGCCGGCAGTTTAGAACTCGCCCGCCATTCAGCGAAACATATTTTGCTGAATGGTGGCCGAGGGGCACGCTAAAGTGCCGGCATGAGTTTGAAGGGCTGGCTTGCCGCTTGCCTTCCACGTCGGCCCGTGCGGAAGGCAATCCAGCCCTTTCAAAGTCATGCCGGCAGTTTAGAACTCGCCCGCCATTCAGCGAAACATATTTTGCTGAATGGTGGCCGAGGGGCACGCTAAAGTGCCGGCATGAGTTTGAAGGGCTGGCTTGCCGCTTGCCTTCCACGTCGGCCCGTGTGGAAGGCAATCCAGCCCTTTCAAAGTCATGCCGGCAGTTTAGAACTCGCCCGCCATTCAGCGAAACATATTTCGCTGAATGGCGGCCGAGGGGCATGCTAAAGTGCCGGCATGAGTTTGAAGGGCTGGCTTGCTGCTTGCCTTCCACGTCGGCCCGTGCGGAAGGCAATCCAGCCCTTTCAAAGTCATGCCGGCAGTTTAGAACTCGCCCGCCATTCAGCGAAACATATTTTGCTGAATGGTGGCCGAGGGGCACGCTAAAGTGCCGGCATGAGTTTGAAGGGCTGGCTTGCCGCTTGCCTTCCACGTCGGCCCGCGCGGAAGGCAATCCAGCCCTTTCAAAGTCATGCCGGCAGTTTAGAACTCGCCCGCCATTCAGCGAAACATGACTTTGAAGTGCTGGCTTGCTTGCCGCGTTTCCCCGGAGCGCTCGGGCTCCTTCTCTGGGCAGAGTTGGAGCCTATCCTCCACCTCCTCCCAACGGAGGGGCGCCCGAAAAAAAAAAAGAAAGGAGCCAAGCCGTTCCAAAGATGTGAAGGGAAGCAACGCAGCTAGGCGGAGTGAGGGAGCTTCGCTTGAGATGACTAGGCTATGCCCTCCATAGCCTGGCCATCCCAAGCAGAGCCCGCCTAGCTGCGTTGCCCACACCCGCGGGGATTCAAGGAATCTGGCCAGATACCTTGAATCCCCGTGCATGTGGGCAACGCAGCTAGGCGGGGGGGGGGGACTCCGCTTGGGATGCCGGGTCATGCTGTTGAAGACGCGCTGGACGCGGCAGGGCAGGGGCCCGCGGCCGGGAGCAGAGCCAGCCACTGCTGCAGGGATTGCGTGCCGCAGCAGCAGTAGTTCCCAGTTGGCACTGGGCACCCTTAACGTAGCAACCCTGCATTGCTCGTAATCTTGAGGCACCACGCGAAAGGGCCAAACACGGAGGAAAGGAAGGCGCGTCGGGCATCCAGATCGCAGTGAGGAGAAGGAGGAGGAAGGTATTTATTATACTTGTATTTATTATACTGTGGATTTGGTCTGCATCAACCTGCCGCCTCCCCTCACCAGGCAAATCGCGGTGAAAACTCTGGGTGAGTCTCCGTGGAGAGCTTGGCGGGCAGCTGGCTGGACTTCTAAGAGGTGGGGGGGAGGAGCGGCAGCTCCTTGAAATGGAAAAAGGCTTGCTTCCCGCTCCCCAATGAGACGCCTTCCACGATAATAGGAGAGGAGAGCCTGGAGACAGCAATCACAAGGCAGAAAGTAGCTAAGAGAACAGGGCGGGGGTTGGGAGAAGGCATGGGACCGGGCTCCCAGCTGCGGCTGCTCGGATTTGCCATTTGAGAGAGAGAGAGAGAGGGAGGGAGGAAGGGGGAGAACGCGAGTGTGTGTATCCCTCCTTCCTTCAGCCCAACACTCTAGCCCGGCTTGGCTCCCACTTCGTCTCTCCTGCCTCTTCGCTTCTCTGTTCGATTGTTGAAAGTGGGAGCCAAACCGGGTCATTCCTTCCAAGAGGCAAGTTTCCCATTGAATGACTCGCTGCCCTAGACCCTCTGCAGTCCCTCTCGTCTGGCCAGAATGCCAGCAAGAGTGTTGGGCTGAAGGAAGGAGGGATACACACACTCATGTTCTCCCCCTCCCTCCCTCCCTCCCTCTCTCTCTCTCAAATGGCAAATCCGAGCAGCCGCTGCTGGGAGCCCGTCCCATGCCTTCTCCCAACCCCCGCCCCGTTCTCTTAGCTACTTTCTGCCTTGTGATTGCTGTCTCCAGGCTCTCCTCTCCTATTATCGTGGAAAGTGTCTCATTTGGGGGAGGGGGGGCAGGCCTTTCTCCATTCAACAGATCCAATATACAGAGTTTTATTTTTTGGCCCTAAAAATATTGTCACTGAGGATAACAGAAATTTCTTCATCATTGCTATTGGCCTCAAGTAGCAAATAATTAAACATGGTTTTTAGTGTACTTAGTTAGCCATCTGCTTTTTAACATTACATAGTATCAGTTTCAAGAATGCATGCATTCCTGAAAATTTGTAACAAACTTGTTGAAGGGCCTATGAAATATTTTCTAGTTTAATGTAGAATAAGTATTCTTAATAAAAGAAAAAGTCATTTTTATTTAATCAATTGCATTCCTTTTTATAATGACATTAATTAACTAAACTGGAAATAAATCTATGTTTTGCTAGAGTTTTAAAATTAAAAAACCTTACATTTTGTTGCTATTATTTTAATCAGAGTTTTGCCAAGTGAAATTATATAATGGTTCCTCATGTCTCTGTAATTTTCTAAATCTCATCCAGAAGTACCACAGAATTTGGCATTTTCAGCAGAATGATGCTGATGCTAATAAAACATCCTGATTTTTGGTGAAAGGATGGAAAGAGGAAGGAAGGAGGAAGAGAGATGTAAAGAGCAGAAAGACAGAAGGCAGATAGGCAAGAGGAAGGAAGGAAGGAGAAAGAATGGAAAGGAAGGAAGGCTAGAAGGAAGAAAGAGGGAGGGAGGGAGGGAGGGAAGGAAGGAAGGAAGGAAGGTGAAAGGAGGAAGGAAGGAAGGAAGGGGTACTTCCACTTGTAGGCCTGGGACTGAATGCAGGAGGAGTCTCTCCATAGGATCAGCTGCTCCTCTGATCATGGTCTATGAAAATGTTACTGCCTGCCTGATGCAAATTTAGACAGATGGTGCTTTGGGCTGCCCCTCAAATCCCCCCCTTACTCCTCCCCCTGTAGAATTCAGCCCCCTGAGTTTTGCCTTTGAGGGGCATGTGTGGTTATGGCGGATGGCAGAGTCAGCTGGAGGTTGAGAGGGGATTGGGGGCTTTTGTCCGCCTGTGGAGTTCTCCCCATGGACAGGATGGGATGTTGGCATGAAAGGGATCCGGGCACAATCTCACCTGTTCCAAGTAAAGTTGCCTTTTGCAATTAGCTACCGGTAATCCTCGACTTACGACCAGGATTGATCCCCCAATTTCTGTTGCTAAGGGAGACGTTTGTTAAATGATTTTTGCCTCATTTTGCGACCTTTTATTGCCACGTTAAGTGAATCATGGTGGTTGTTAAGTCAGGAACATGGCTGGTTAGTGAGCAAAGTTACAATGGCATTGAAAAAAGTGACTGATGACCATTTTTCACACTTAGCAACCATTTTCACACTTAGCGACTGTTGCAGCATCCTCATGGTCACGCGATCAAAATTTTGATGTTTGGCAACAGATTCGTATTTATGATGATTTCAGTGTCCTGGGGTCATGTATTTGCTTTTTGTGACCTTTTGACAAAGTCAAATGGGGAAACCAGATTCACTTATGTTACTAACTTATCAGCTGCAATTATTCACTTAAGAACTGTGGCAAGAAAGGTGGTATAATGGGCTTAGTGACCAAAGTTACAATGGCATTGAAAAAAGTGACTGATGACCATTTTTCACACTTAGCGACCATTTTCACACTTAGCAACCGTTGCAGCATTCTCATGGTCACATGATCAAAATTTTGATGTTTGCCAATAGTTACAATTTATATTTGTAAATTTTAGTTATGTTGAAATAAAAAAATATTACAATACTATTTTTGCGTTGTATGAAAATTTTTGTTGCTCCGTATAAAATTTTTAATCAAGCCCCCCCCCCCCCCCCGCGTCAAAGGTGTCCCTCTTTACCAATCTGAAAATCTGGTCACCTTATGATAGCAGCCCATGCTTTGCAAATGTACTCCTCTTTCCAGGGGGAAAAAAGAGACATGCTTGAACTGGTCCTGTGGATCAGTGTTGTTTGACTGATTCACCACATCTACATTTTGTAAATGGGCAGTAAACCTCCTATGGCAGTAATTTCTTTGAGTGCTTATAACATTCTCTCCAATTATAAAATGTGTTTTTCAACCCATCCACCACCACCATATTTGGGAAAGTTATAAGGAATATAACCCATCTCATACCTGATCAGATTGTTTGTCCTGCCCACCCAGAATACTCTGATTAACAACAACTCTCAGAGTAAATAACATTTCAGTCACCTTTCGCTAGCACCCATCATTTTCATTTCTGTATCTTTTCATATGTGATATGTATACACCTACAAAATACACATTCTTTGAGTCAGAAGATTACCTATTTATAAAAACATTTTTACCGAATCTGGCAGTTTGGAAAACAACATAAATCAGCTTTCTCTCTCCCTGCAAGTTGGCAGTTTTTGTAAGTGCCATAATTATCTAAGGGAAAAGCAACCTGGGGGTTAGCAGAGCCGACCAAAGACACCGTGCAAAGAATACTATTTCTATTCCCTATAAAAGTCCCTTTTTAGGATCCTGTAATCCTTAATTCGGGGTAGGGTCAGGACAACTGGATGGAGCTGAGCATTTTCCTATTTCCTATAAAAGGGCCAATAACACCTCAGCACCAGGAGCGCCTCAGGAGGGTGAGGATGAAAAAGTTAAGATGGTGGCCAAAACTGCAGAATCAAAATGTTTTAAACATTTGTTGACCGTGTTACACATACCTGCCCCACCCCACCCCCCAAGATTCCACTGTGCTGCAGGGGTGAAATTCAGCAGGTTCTAGAGAACCGGTAGCGGAAAATTTGGGTAGTTTGGGTAGCCGGCAAATACCACCTCTGGCTGGTCCCAGAATGGGATGAGAATGGGAATTTTGCAGTATTCTTCCCTGACACGCCCACCAAGCCACGCCCACAGAACCGGTAGTAAAAATATTTGAATTTCACCACCGCTGTGCTGTGACTTCTTTGTCTCCCTCTGCCAAGATCCTTCTTCACCGCTGAGAAGGAGAAAAGGGTTCTACGATTAGGTTACAAGTAGCCTTCGACTGATGATCACAATTAAGCCTGACATTTCTGTTGCTAAACAAGAGAGTTGTTAACTGAGTTTTGCCCCATTTTACAATCCTTTTTTTTTTTTTTGTTAAGTGAATCACTGCAATTAAGTGAATCTTGCAGTTGTTAAGTGAATCTGGCTTCCCCCATTGACTTTGCATGTCGGAAGATGACTGGGAAGGTTATAAATGGTGATTACATGATCCTGGGACTGTGCAACTGTCATAAATACATTCCAGTATAAAGCTTTAGTAAGACCACACCTAGAGTACTGCATTCAGTTTTAGTCACCACACTATAAAAGAAAGATGTTGAGACTCTAGAAAAAGTGCAGGGAAGAGCAACCAGGATGATTAGGGGACTGGAGGCTAGAACATATGAAGAATGTTTGAATGTTTGAATGTTTATTTTATTTATATGCCGCCCTTTTACCCTGAAGGGGACTCAGGGCGGCTCACAACTCAACCAAGGGAGGGGGATACAGACAAAAAATTAAAACAACGCGCAACAATACATAATTTAAAACACGCAACAGTCATACCATTCGAGAAGGGGGTAGAAGCTTTTTAGCCCCAGGCCTGTCGGAATAGCCAGGTTTTAAGGGCTTTACGGAAGGTCTGGAGGGTGGTGAGGGTTCGAATCTCCACGGGGAGTTCGTTCCAGAGGATCGGAGCGGCCACAGAGAAGGCTCTCCTCCGGGTAGTCGCCAGTCGACACTGGCCGGCGGATGGAATTCAGAGGAGGCCTAATCTGTGGGATCTAATCGGTCTAGAGGAGGTAATTGGCAGCAGGCGGTCTCTCAAGTACCCAGAATGGCTGCAGGAACTGAGCATGGCTAGTCTGGTGAAGAGAAGGACCAGGGGAGACATGATAGCAGCATTCCAATATTTGAGGGACTGCCACAGAGTGGAGGGTCAAGCTATTTTCCAAGGCACCTGAAGGCCAGACAAGGAATAATGGATGGAAACTGATCAAGGAGAGATTCAACCTAGAAATAAGGATAACTTTTTTGACAGTCAGAACAATCAACCAATGGAACAGCTTGCCTTCATCACTGGAAGTTTTCAGGAAGAGCCTGGACTGCCATCTATCAGAAATGGTGTAGGGTCTCCTGCTTGGGCAGGGGATTGGACTAGATGACCTACAAGGTCCCTTCCAACTCTGTTATTCCGTTATTCAGTTGTCAAGCACCCCAAATTTTGATCGAGTGATCATGGGGATGCTGCAACAGTCACCAGAAACACAGTTGTAAGTTGTTGTTTTTCAGTGCCATTGTAACTTTGAACGGTCACTAAACAAATGGTTGTAAAACGAGGACTACCTGAATTTCAGGATAGAGCTGTCTATGTTGGCGCTCTAGGCCTCCCCTTATTGTTTGACTCATCTTCTGATTTTGTTAGGAAGTTCGAAAAAAGACCCTTGCTTGTTTTTTCTTTTCCTTTGAGGTTTTGAGCTTCACACTTATGATTTTCAGCCCCAGGAATTTCTTCTTTTTTTTAACTTAAGACATTTTTTCCCTACTTGCACAGTAAGTAATTTTAATTACAACAGCAGTCATTGCTTTCATATGGCAACAATTCTGCAAAATTACATTTAACCTTCATGTGGGTGTGCTGATTCACAGACTGTGTACCCTTACTGGTTTTGGGAAGACTTTTCAATTTTGTCACCTCTTGAAATTTGGCACTTTTATACTGGTTCCTCCTTGGCTTAAGACTAAATCCAGCCCTGCTTCAGGGAACGCAGAACAACTCTACCCTAGGGATGTGCATTTTTGGGGAGGAGAAAAAATCTTTGGATTTGTGTAAACTGGGCACAGGATCTCTGCACATTATTAAAGTAACCTTTTTTCAGACTTCTGCTTTAAGAAATTATCTTAAAATGAATGCAACTCTTAAAGCAACCACATCTTTGCACGGAAGCTTGGGAAAAGGCAGGCTTCCTGAGAGGTACTTTGCTGACTCAAAGAGCCAAAGCGCTTCTGAAAATTTTTTCAAGTTATGCATAGCCCACCCTTTTCTCAAAGAGAGATTCTTGGTCAACCAGGCTCAGGAGGAAGAATTGTAAAGCTGCACTGCCCGAGTTCTATCTAATGAAGGATCAATCCAGAGCAATAATAGCAATAGCAATAGCAATAGCACTTAGACTTATATACTGCTTCACGGTGCTTTACAGCCCTATATAAGCGGTTTACAGAGTCAGCCTATTGGCCCCAACAATCTGGGTCCACCTTTAGCCACCTCGGAAGGATGGAAGGCCCCAACCTTGAGCCTGGTGAGATTCAATCTGCCAAACTACAGGCAGCCGGTGATGAGCAGAAGTAGCCTGCAGTACTGCACTTTAACCACTGTACTACCGTATAATGTACGTCACATGTACAAAGTTATTATACATGTAAAAAAGGATCCAGATTCAGTTGTTATCTTCTCCAAACTAGCCTTGGATAGAGTCCCACCTAGAAAGCCACTGCCATTTATGGAACTATTCGGACAAATGATCCGTCTTAGAATAATGAATAATCTGTCTCAAGATAGAAATCATAGGCAAAGCATGATCTGAGGGCTGTTGACTGCTGAGTGAAACCAGAGTCATGCAATAAATTCCAAAGATATTACTGTCTGACCACAGGCAATAGAAGAAGAGATCGATAGCCAATTAAAACTCATATGTGGCATTTGATCATTTGTGGCGTGATGTGAAGGGTAATTAATGGAATTGCTGCCTTTTTGACATTTGCAACTCAGGTCCTGGATCAAGATTAATGGTGGTGCTATTGTAACTGTGCATTGTTTAAAAAGTCCAGAGCTGTGATAAAACGTTAGTGTAGACCCCTTCTAACTTTTGTGTGTTATATGTGTAAAGTGGTTTGATAAATAAGATAATAAAATACTCATGGACATATTTTTAAAAAAAAAAATACAGAGAAACGTCTTCAAATGATTGTGAGAGGGATCTTGGAGTCTTAGTGGACAATTATTTAAATATGAGCCAGCAGTGTGCAGCAGCTGCCAAAAAAGCCAACACAGTTCTAGGCTACATAAACAGAGGGATAGAATCAAGATCATGTGAAGTGTTAATACCACTTTATAATGCCTTGGTAAGGCCACACTTGGAATACTGCATCCAGTTTTGGTCGCCACGATGTAGAAAAGAGGTGGAGACTCTAGAAAGAGTGCAGAGAAGAGCAACGAAGATGATTAGGAGACTGGAGACTAAAACATATGAAGAACAGTTGCAGGAATTGGGTATGTCTAGTTTAATGAAAAGAAGGACTAGGGGTGTTCCAATATCTCAGGGGTTGCCACAAAGAAGAGGGAATCAAGCTATTCTCCAAGGCACCTGAGTGTAGAACAAGAAGCAATGGGTGGAAATTAATCAAGGAGAGAAGCAACTTAGAACTGAGGAGAAATTTCCTGACAGAACAATTAATCAGTGGAACAGCTTGCCTTCAGAAGTTGTGAATGCCCCAACACTGGAGGTCTTTAAGAAGATGTTGGATACATCTGGAATAGTATAGGGTGTCCTGCCTAGGTAGGAGGTTGGACTAGAAGACCTCCAATGTCCCTTCCAACTCTGCTATTGTATTGTATTGTATAGGTCTGAATTCCTTTCTGTTAAAATAAACTCCAACTATGCCATTCATTTCAAGCCAGTGGTGGGATTCAAATAATTTAACAACTGGTTCCTCTGCCCTAATGAACAGCTGGGCAGGCGTGGCTTGGTGGTCATGTGACTGTGTGGGTGTGGCCAACTCAATGTCACTCAGGGGGGGGGGGGTGCTTCGCCTTAGTTGTTACAATGCAATAATGGTTAAACGGAGAGGCAGTTTCTGTAAGCAGGGCAATAAAGATTAGGCTAGAAACAACACCAGAATGTTTCCTTCCTGCCTTCCTTACAGGATTAGCCCTGTAAAGTGGGAAAAAACAAAAGGAAATTTCTTCCAACAACCAGTTCTCTGAACTGCTTAGAAAGTTAACAAATAGGTGCGAACTGGCTGAATCCCACCACTGATTCAAGCACATACTGAAATAAAGTGCCCCATTTTCAATTAGGTAGAAAAAAAATCCACATCCAAAGTTCAAAGATTACCCTTGAAATTAATCCAAATTCAATTTTTGTGGGTTGTTTTTTTTAAATGGCATTGTGATGTGGATATATGATAGAATCTTAGTATGTAACTTTGCATATTAGAGCTACCAAACTGGTTATTATTCCACAATCCATTTTTTTCTTATTACCTTTTCTTCTACTGAATATTCTTAAGGTTTGTTTCTATTCTGATATTTTAGTTTTTTCTCTTCTATTGTATATATTTAGGAAGAAAAGAAAATTATAGAGAAGTATAATGAATAACATTGGCATAAACCAGATTAGCTATACATTCTGTTTTTTTTACCCTGTTAACTGAAAATAGAACACGGCTGCTTCAAAGGGGAAGAGTATGGTTGGTATGAATTCATTATTGCCTCTTCTGAAATCCCATTAATGCCCCCTTATGCATTGATAACCTAGAGAAGATTCTAGTATAATCATACACAGAAATGGCAGCACATTCCTAGGATCCCTGTGTGTTTGTGAGAATTGATAAAATGTTCTTAGTATTATTTTACCATTATACAGCAGTACATACAGTATGTCTGCTCACAGAGCATTCATAAAAAGATACAGACAATCCTCAATTTACTTTTATTTGCAATGTTGCAGATTAGTAGATCTGAAAGAAAATAGAGAAATTAGTAAAGGAATAGAATGCTATGGTGTTTTTTAAAAAATAAATAGTTAAGTTGCTGAATTAGTTTTAGATTATCTTTCTATTGGCTCCCAAATTTAGAAGAATTCAGGGAGGGGTGGAAGGAATTGACCATACATTTTGTAACAGAGGCATATTAGTAGTCATATTATAATATCGCCCAAAATAAGAACGCATCCACTGTGTCACGGCTCCTTCACTTAATAACCAAGAAAGAAACCACTCAACTCCATTTTACAGAATTAAGAGTACTTTTACTGATTATAAGTAATGAGAAGCTAAGCAAAGCTGGATCTGAGCAAAAAGGCGCGAAAGCATTTAGATATCAATACATGATTCATTCCCCTCCCCTCGGTACCCCAGTCCATAGTCCAATCATATATCTCCACAGCTGTCAGGTGGGAGACATCTTCAAAAAGCATCATTAGGTTGGTATGTCGGATGTTGCGTCCTCCTGACGCAGCCGGCAGGCATGGCCAGCCAATTGGCAGCCGGCATTTCTACCGCCAGCCGGCTGCCAATTGGCTACCCGCCTGACAGCTGTCAAATATAAATAGCTGTCAGGCGGGCTTCTGTTGTTCATGTTCTGAATTCTCTGTTGCCTGTTCCACGTTAATAAAAACTGTTCCATTTACCTCAGCGCCTCGTTCTTAAAACTGGCGACGAGGATGAGCGACACGGACCCCGTTATCGTCCCAGCCTTGGCTCCTTCTTTGGTTTTCACCGCTTTTCGGTCAGAGGCTGAATCCTGGGATGCATTTCTCGAGAGGTTCGAGGATTTTTTCCAGGCTCATGACCTCTCCGATCTCCCTGAGGGGAGAAGACGGGGCACCTTCATATATTACTGCGGCCCAGAAATGTTTGCCACCGCCAAGGCTCTTTCCGCGCCGACCGCGGTGCACACAATGCCTCTCAACCTCCTCATGGCTAGGCTCAAGATCCACTATGAGCCGACGCCATCTAAGTATTTGCGCCGGCAGTTCTTCAGGCGCTGCATCCAACGTGAGGGACAAACGATCAGCCAGTACGTGGCTGAGCTGAGAGCTGCCACAATAAATTGCGAATTCGCCGACCTTGAAGATGCCCTTTTGGAGCAGTTTATTTATGGGCTGCTCGATATTAATTTACACCACCGCATATTGTCCCGCGCTGAACTGTCCATGAAAATCACGGTGGACGAAGCCCGAGCATATGAGATGGCCGGCCAGTCCACCCCTGATGTTCGCTGATTCCCTCCGTCAGCCCTGCCAGCGCTGCCTCACTCGGCTGTCCATTGCCAAATGATGGTCAATGACCCCTATGCCGACGCTGCTTCCTCCATTGACCGCCTCCGATCTCTGCCCTCTTGGGATGGCGATGTGTGTCTCAGCTGTGGTGGCCGCCATTCGGCCTCCTGCCGTTTCAGAACGGCTCTCTGCCGCAAGTGTGGTAAGAAGGGCCACATGGCAGCCGTTTGCCGCTCCGCTCCGGGGGACACTCGCAACCCGAGGCCCCTGCCATCTGCTTCCTCTGCTCCTCTTCCATCGATGATGGACACTCCCATCCCTAGGCGTTCGCAGCGCGTGCGCAGAAGACCAACCTACTTAAAGGACTACGCATGCGCTGTCTGGGGGGAAGGGGTGTTGCCTTCTCTTGACGCAGCAGGCAGGTGTGGCCAGAGCCTCAGGCTCCTGATTGGCTCTGGCACGCCAGCCGGCCAGCAAGAGAAATGCCGGCCGCCGATTGGCTACCCGCCTGACAGCTGTCAAATATAAATAGCTGTCAGGCGGTCTTCTGTTGTTCGTGTTCTGAGTTCTCTGTTGCCTGTTCCACGTTAATAAAAACTGTTCCGTTTACCTCAGCGCCTCGTTCTTAAAACCGGACAGTTGACCTTGGCGGGAAACTCCCCTCCTTCCACATGCGCAAACGAATGGTGAGAACAACTCCCAATTAACAGTCCTCCTGTACAGATTATTTCCCTCACCCAAATACCATGCCCTCCCTCCCCGTTTCAATGGCAGCCGAAAAGCAAGCAGCAAAACAGAGGCTGACACACTGCTTAAATGAAAAGTGCCTAGTTATGTACTTCAGGGTTATGTGAAATACCAACCAAAGTTAAAAACTTCACCACGTAATTTCCCAAATTTGATCATATCATCACTTAGTCAAAATGTAACTTCCTGCATTTCCACAGTGACGTATTTATCTATTTTCTCAATTCACTGTCAGCCAAGAATGAGTAAATTCTCTAAGAAATGTTCTTCTAGGCTAATATTTAGAAGCCTTCCATTTTAAGAAACAATCAATCTGACAAATATAGAAATGGTTCCAAGAAAATAAATGTTGGGCTGAATCATCTAATCCAGCATCCTATTTTTCACTGCAAAAGGTCTTTCTGTGAAATTCATGACCTAGAGAAACATGCAAAGGCAATAGCCTTCCCCTGGAGGTTGCACTTAGTCATAATGATCAGTGAGCATTGATAGAGTCATCCTGTATAGATCGGAGTCCCTAAGCAATTGGTGATCATCACACTCCATGGCAGAGAACTCCATAACTGATACGTAAACAGCACAATAAAGGACTCTTCCTAATGTGTATTGAATGCATTGCCTGTGGTATCTGTCAATTGAACGAGTAAAACAAAGTGCTCGCAAGAATTAAGGTTGGCCTAAATTGGCTAAGGGTAGGTTAGGGCAATCTGACTTTAAGTAAATCAATTTTACTGTTAAAAAGACTCATTAAAAAAAGTCCTGCTTTCCTAAAGTCCAGCTAAGTATCAGCATTTGTATAAACTTCATCCAATGCAATAGCTTCCATAGCTTTTAGGCACAACTGGCATTCAGATTGGTGACCTTCCTGTCAATATATAAAATATCAGCTCAACCTGTTCAGAATTTCTCTCACGGTGAGTTGTGTTGGGTGACGCTTTGCATTTGACATTTGAATTGCGATACAAGCATGAATTCCACTGTAGAGTTTCTCAATTTGCATTTTCAGCTAACAGAACACTGTCATCAGCATGAGTTGTGTTATTGATTATTCCTCCTCAAGTTTTAAAACCATGCTCATCTTGTTCCAATCTGGCATATTGATTGATTATTGATTAGGTGCTATCGACTCCTTTTTACCATGTAGATAGGTTTTCCTTCATGCAATCTATCCTTAGCCAGTTTTATCTTGGAAACTGATAGTCCTGCTCCTCCTCCTCCTTCTTCTACTTTTTCTCCTCCTCCTCCTCCTCCTCCTCCTCCTCCTCTTCCTCCTCCTCCTCCTCATGATCTGTACCACAATGGATCTCTGATTTTGACATCTTTGTTGTTGACATCTTTGTTGTTGTACTTGAGCTTTCTCATCTCTTTTTATCCATAATATAATTAGTTTGACCTCTGGATACTTCATCAGTGTCTATAGATGTAGCCTTTTTGGAGTTGATGGAAAGCTATGTTATCACTGAGGAGATCCTTGGATGGCAGAAACTAATAAGTCATTCTCTTGCTTCTGTTTTTTAGATGGTACAGTCCAACTACATTTTCCTCTTTACTATTTCCTACTTTAACAAGCCCACTAGGTATAGCTGTGAGTTCTAGTCTTACCTTAGACACAAAGCCACCTGGGGAACCTTGGGCCAATCACTCAGATCTAGGAAGCAGACAAGGACAAACCACTTCTGAAATCTTGCCAAGAAAACTGCAGGGACTGGTTCCAGGCAGCTCCCAGGAGACAAAATTGTCTTAAACGGACCGAAAGTAATTCCTACTTTAACATTCCAGTTTTCAGTCATAAGCAGCCTATTTTCCTTGCACATTCTATCAATTTCAGTTTGAACTTCTTATAAAACTCATCAACCAACTCTTCTCCTGCATTAGTGACTGGAACATTAACTTGAACAACTATCATTTTAAAAGGATATCCACAAAGTTTACTGGACAGCATTGTACCCAGGTTTTGCCATATCTTTCCTGATTATAAAAGTAATGCCATTTCTGCTTTATTTTTCACATCCTGACTAATAAACCCTGTGATCTTCTGACAGAAACTGTGCAATTTCAATCCATTCAAATTCACTGATGCCTAAGATGTTAATGTATAGTCAATTCTTTTCATCTTTTTTCTGCTTTTCCGGTGCTCATGCCTTCTCTGTTCCATATTCCCACTATAGTTGTTTCTCTGGATTTTCTTTTTCTGCATTGCAATATTGATAACTAGACATCCAGAAGGCATTAATCTATCTGCCTCATAAATAGTGTCAGTACTCCAAAAGATCTTCAGCTCTTCCTTAGTAGCAAGTTGACTGCCATGCAACCTCAGCAACTCATAATCTGTGACTATGTCATCAGTCACTTTATATTGCTAACCATGTGCTTTGTATATATAAAATACAGGAGTGTTTCACTGTTGCCTTCCTCTGTGTAGTATGAAATGATACCTTCACAGTTGTCACTGAAATATAATCACGAATTTCCAGCATTTACTATATTGCTGCTGTATTGCTACCCCCAGATATAGGTGCCTGTTGGTTTTAGCTGGGCAGCCAGGATGACTTTCACAGGGTCAAACCTGTTTTGGGATTCAGTGGGAGACCACCTTGGCGCCCTGGAGCTATAACGTAATGTAGGAAGTTAAATAATATCCAACAATGGTGAAACACTTCCCTACTGTTACCACTTCCTATGGTCATATCAGAGTTCACTTGTAGTTATAGGGGTAGTGAATTAGGTGATAGGACAGAGATAGAGGTAGAGATAAAGAAATGATAGAGGTAGAGGTAGAGAGATAGTCTTTGACTTACCACTACAGTGAGAACCAGAATTTCCATTGCTATGTGATGCAGTTCTAAAATGTGATGTCATGTGACCACATCACTTAGCAATGACAATCTGAGCATTCCCTGTTGCTGCCACTAAATGAATGCCACTGGTTGTTTGGTGAGGACCTGCCCCAATCCAGGCTTGATCCCTCCCAAACTTCAGCCTCGGTTCTTCCAAATTAAGGGCCTGCCTCCTCTTCAGCTCCCTACAGTTGCCTATTTCCTCACCATCTCTGTCAGTGGTGGGATTCAATTTTTTTTTACTACCAGTTCTGTGGGCGTGGCATGACTTGGTGAGCGTGGCTTGGTGGGCGTGGCAGGGGAGGGATACTGTAAAATCTCCATTCCCTCCCCACTCCAGGGGAAAGTTACTGCAAAATTCCCGTTTCCTCCAGATCAGCTGGGACTCGGGAGGCAGAGAACAGATGGGGGCGGGGCTAGTCAGAGGTGGTATATACTGGTTCTCCGAATTATTCAAAATTTCTGCTACCAGTTCTCCAAAACTGGTCAGCACCTGCTTAATACCACCTCTGATCTCTGCCCTTTTGACCACCCTGCACCTTGTTTTGTGGGGCAGTAAGCAGGTCTAGAAACACACTGCTCTGGGGCTGCTTGCCATGCTGCTGCTCACAGGCTTCCTGGTGTACCATGTGTCTGGGCCTGAAAGAAGCTCCTGAGCTTTAGCGCAGCACAACATTGCACCTGCCCCAACACAGTCCAGCATCACAGTGCAAAGCCGCCATGCCCCAAGAAGCTCTAACACCACAGCCCAAATCCACAGTATCTGGGCAGTACCTTGCTTTATACCCAGCCATATTTGCCCTCCCCGCTCTGCACTCCAAAACCCCTACTGTCCCTGTTGACTGTTGTCTTCTTCTTGCTCCCACTGCTGATGAGGCATGCTCGTCCTGGCCCTCCATGAGGAAACCACATGAGACCATCTCTCCCAGGTCCTGTGGGGAAACCTCCATGTGCAACCTTGTAAAAGAAAGCCTCATGTGGCCAGCAACTTCCTCATGAAGGACCATTCCACACATACTTTGTCAGAAACTGGGGCAAGAAAATGTTGAAGGTCAGCTACGGTGGCAAGGGCTGCAGATTGCAGGGGGACAAAAGGACATGGATGAGGGGGAGGTAGGGTGTGGGAAGAGTGGAAGCAACCTGTGAGTGTAGGTAAGTGCAAGTAGGCTGCCAAGTGCCCAAATTTTGTTCAAATGACAGCAGGGATGCTGCGACAGCTATAATTTGGTGAACTGGTCATGAGGCCCCTCATTCAGTACCACCATAATTTCAAACAGTTGCTGAATTAATGGTTGTAAGTCAAAGACCACCTACAAAATTTTCAGATAAACAGATTGATAGATAGAAATAATAGAGATGATAGAGATGGAGGTGGATATCTATAAATGAAGCAAAAGGTTAAAAAAAGATCTGGACACAATTTCAGTATTAAAGGCCACAGTTACTTGGTGAAATCTGAGGTCTGTTTTGCTAAAGCTGCTTATTTTGATGAAATCTTGGGACTTCTTGCTAATGATTGTTAAACTGATAGATGTCCCTACTAAATCTTCATCTTTTACAGTGCAAATAGATTGGCATTCTTATTTCCATCTTTCTGCCGACTTCATTGCTTGTTCCTTTTTAATTTTACAGCTTCCTGAGCTGAGTGCTAGGAAATCAATAAGTAATTTGGATCCTGGCAAAGGAGAAGAAAGTTATGTTTTTCACTTTTAGTAAATATTTTGAAACTTGATTTATCTGGGAAAACAGGCGTTTAGTTCATATACTAACCCATTCATCAACACTGTATTATAAATTGCATGGAATTCATATACGCTTGTTTAGAAAATGAAACAAACAAAGAAATAAACATAAAATATTTGTCATAAGTTTTAGGAATAAAATTAATGGAACTTTCAATAGCTAATCCATAATCTGGTGAAGCAGATTCTTAAGAACATGTATTTGAATTTAAATAATTGAGTTCACAATTTCCTATCAAACTCTTAACTGATCTGTAGGAATGGTCCCATTAATTTTGAAGGTAGAATCTTGCCTCAGTATCAGTATTTGGCTCCTTGAAATGAATTTTTGAATTCTGGGAACTACTGATTTGCTAAAATGCATACCTGTTGGATCTATTCAGCAGAATGGGAAATGGATAGATGATATCACAGATCTTTGTGAGTTATGGCTTATATTTCTTATCTGGAATACACAATGCCTGATGTATTTAGCAACTGCTATGTTGTTTCTCTTAATGGAAACATTACTGAAATAGTACATCTGTCTCTTGCAGAATCACCTTCCCTGTAGATATGGAGCTTACATAAATTGAGTGATCATTCAGAACAGACACTGCTTTATAAACTTTAGGTATCCAAAACAAGTAACAAATTCTCTGTTTTGTTCAAGCCCTACAAATGTGCATCTCTGAAAGTGTTTTGAGTTGTTTGCACCTAATGATGTGCATAACTAGCTGTGTACTAAAGATGAAACTGAAAGTATAGGAGCAGCACATAGCATACGCGGCCACAGCATTCTGAAGTTGTGTATTGTGAAAGGAGTTAAGGTGACGTTACTTGTAAAGTTTTGGTAGTTGAACACCGGGAGAAATTAAGGTTATTATTGCTTCTTAGGCTGACTGTTGCTGCTAGTCCTTTGTGTGCTGCTTGCCACAAGGAAGCTCAGTTAGTCTCTTTGTTATCAGCAAACTTTGCTTTAAAAGCATAGCGTTTCCTGTTTTTTGACGTATAAATATTCAGCACCAGAAAGATTGGACTGCAACTTTCCACACCTTGAGGTAGTCCGGCACATCATGAGGTCTGCTGTTTGAGTAGGTACACAAAATTAGGTTCTAAAGTCTAGACATGTTTGACTAATACTGTTTTTGGTTATTTACAGACCTTGAATTTGGGAACAAATCTACTATTGTTTCTACATACATGGAAAGTGTTAGTTATATAATCATCCTATATTCCAGAGGAAAGAGATGGAAGTTAAGAGTGTATATGTAACAACATGGGAATTTTTAAAAACAAAACAACATGCAATCAAAATCTGACCTGAGAAATTATATTCTGAGAGGGGGGAAAATATTTTTGGAGGGGGGCGTTAGTCCAGTGATGAATATCTAAACTCTTTAAATTGACCATAAGCAAAATCAAGTTTATTTGGTCATGTGGCATAATCTCTTCTCAGTTTATGCTGGAGATTTACAAATATAATGTAAAATATCATTACCACCTACGCAGTGTTAAGATAATTTTTATATTGAGACCACTTCCTGACCTCCTCCTATTCTTTCTCATTAGCATAGTACCTTAGATACATATAGGGAGATATTATATTCAGTCTCTCATTTATTCAGAGGATCTGTTGAGTATGTTTACTCTGTCAAAATATCGTTTTTCTCTTTTCTTTCTTAACCCTCTCTCTCAGTTCTAGTTCAGGCTAGCTAAACCTTTACTTATATTTCACCAAAGCACATTCCCTATAAATTAAGATAACTAAAACACCATAAAATGTATGGTATGGCATGGCATCACAAACACCAGCTTTTTAGACTTGCACCCCACAAATATGTATGTCATGGAGCTTGGATTATAATATCATGATGCAGTTTTTATCACTTATTTTATCTATAACTATGCAGCAGTGTTTTATGGCCAACTTTTAAAAAAATAGCTGGGTAGTGAAATAGTAATATGATCTAGAAGAATATTTCTGAAAAGACTTATTTTGTACATTGTATACTCACATAGGGACTATGGAATGAGAATCTATTTACGTCTTTAAGGCTTGTAACCCATATATTTCTCTGAAGAAAGCCAACAAGAGCCGTAAATCTATAACTTGGTAAAGGGTAAAAGCAATCATCTTAAAAATTGGAGAAAGTGTGTCCTTCTCTTGGCCCACATTCTTTTGGAATTACCATTATAGTTACAAAAAATGATGGCTGGATTTAATATATGCCATGTTGAAACATTGTTCTTCTGAATACTGAATGTTGGTGAACAAATGCCTTACTTAAAGTGCCAGGAGATATTTTGATGGATGAAGAAGAAAAAAGATGATCTAGAGCAGTGGTTCCCAACCTTTTTTTGGCCATGCCCCATTTAAGCATCTCTAAAATTCTGATGCCCCCCTCCCCCCGGTGACATATAATTCTTACTTTACTCAAAAAGTGAACTCTACTCACACAAGCCTAAAAGGCCATTAACTTGGTTTAAATAAGGTTCAAATTGCCCCCAGTAAAAATCAAACTGCCCCCCCCTGTGGGGCTTGAGCCCCATGTTGGGAACCACTGATCTAGAGCAGTGATGGTGAACCTTTTTGGCACCGAGTGCCCAAACCAGAACATGTGTGCATGTGTGTGTGCCTGAACACTGGAAACTCGAAGACCAGCTGGCCGGCGTGGGCATGCCCATTTTCTTGCCCTTTTTCAGGCCATTTTTCGGGCTGTTTTTTGGATGTTTTTCAGGACTTTTCAGAGGTTTTCCAATGCTCCAGAACCCACGAAGACCAGCTGGCAAATGTGTGTGCTGGAAACCAGAAGAGCAGCTGGTAACTGCACGTGTGCCTATTGAGTGGGCTCTGCGTGCCATCTCTGGCACTTTATCTGATCTAGTAGGGCAATTAGGCAATTAATATGCTTTCAAGGTTCTGCAATATGCTTTCACTATTTTAATACAATGAATTAAGACTTTGGTTGCTTCCAGGCAAGGAAGCGCTAGAAGTCACTCTACCTCATTCATGAAATTATACAGAAGAAAGATGATATTGTCTATTATATGTAACCCTACTATGTTTTCCTATACCCATTCTGTCTTGTTCCTTTTCCCCCAGAGAACCATGCAAAGGCTGAATGCCTTTTGATTATGAGCATTAGGAATCTTCTTTTGGGAAGCACTTATGCAACCAACCTTACCAAATAATGACATTGGGAGATTTATGCTCTGAGAAGCTTCTAAGCACAGCTTCCCCTATCTCAACACCTTCCCAAACTTTGGACTTCTATTCCATCCAGAAAAGCTCAGGTTGGGGAAAGCTGCCCCAGGCTGTGCATGCTAGGGGAAAAACCAGCCAATGAGAAATACAGTAAATTCTGATCCTTGTTCCTTTGCCTTTCTTTACTAACCATATATTCTTTATCCTTCAGGTCTCATAATACATGAAGGACCCTCGGTTTACCGAATTTTTAAAAGGTGGCAAGCAGTCAATCAACAGTGGAAAGTTTTGAACTATGACAAAACAAAGGACTTGGAGGATCAAAAATCAGGGTCTAGGAGCAATCAACGAAACTCCTCTCAGATCAACCATTCATCCTCCACTAATGGCGCAGCCAGCAACTCCGCTGTGGAAGACAGTGTTGCCCGAGGAGCTGGTCACACCATGGGTACTTTGTCTGATCATCACTGTGCTTATACCATCTTGCATATACTCAGCCATTTGAGGCCTAATGAACAGAGAAGCCATTCTAGCACAAACAGAGAGCTTGTCATGAGAGTCACAACAGTTTAAGCTAAAGTATTTAGGAGGCCTTAATGCAACCGAGTGGGAAAGGAACTCAAAAGCAAGTGGCATGTGGGCTCTCTGCCCTCTCCCCATGCCATCTTGGCACAAGGAGCACAAGAGGCCTTTCCCCAGCCAAGAGGGGGCAAGGCAGACCAGCCGCTCACCACAAAAAGAGGTTAAAAGTTTGGCTGTGAAACGAAGTGCAATATATACTGCAAACAGTGAACTAGGACCAAGTCCTTAAAAGAGGGGCATGGGGGAGCGGAAGGGTTTAATTTGTCATGTATACAATGGAATAAGTAAGATTTTAAAGAATTGCACACCCAAACACATGCATATAGGAAGAGGGAAAGAAGGTACGTCTGGGTTTTTTTTTAAATGTATTAACCAGAAGTTTAAGTATTCAAATACAGAAATTATTCTGTGGCCTATGCCAACTTGAGTGCCCCAGGATGTTCAACTGAAATTGCAATTCATTGATTGCTTTTGTTTTATAAAAGTGAATAACGTTGCCCAGGCTTTTATCACATAGCACATAGCCCTGCTGGTTCTTTTTCCTCTCCAGATAGAATCAGCTAGCAGTTCCTTTTGATGGGATGTGAGGAGAAAGGGAGGGAATTCTCTCCTTGAACCACAAGCATGTAAACAACTGACAAAGCACAAGATACAGATGAATGATTCATCATGGACATTTGGTTTAAAAATTTGTCGAAATGGGCTTTTCCCATATCAAATTTTCTACTTGACCTTTCAACCATTTTCTGCAAAGCCAATTCATTTTTCACTGTATGAGTAATTTGGTACAATTCCCTATGATTGTCTTGTTTTTTTGGTTTTTTGTTTAAAAGGGGGGGCGGGACCCATTTGGATTTCATTCTGCAGCCATTTAAGTTGTTTTGGAATCTTCTCCATTTAATCATTCATCAAAAATGTTGTACTTAAGAGAAGCTGGAGTTCTGATTAATCTACCCTGTGGGTTTTAGCACCTACAGTACCTCCCTCTTTTCTGGCCTATGGGGTTTTTTAAGTAAACATGCTCAGGATTGCATTGGCAAACTAATTTAATCTGGATTTACTCATTGCATTCAGCTTGTTTGACTTCAACGTAAGGTTATATGTGAACACACAACATGGCCTAAGGCAGTGTTTCTCAACCTTAGCAACTTGAAGTTGTATGGACTTCAACTCCCAGAATTCCCCAGCTATCTGCCAGTCTTCAAATAGAAAAGGTTGAAAAACACTGGCTTACTCTGTGTTCAGATTAGGCCATAATGTCCTGTTCCACCAGCCATAGTTAAAAATCATGGTGTACAGCCTAGGACTAGAGTTCTATGAATTAGGTCAGAGTTTCCTAAGCGCCTTCTCACAACTCTCACTAAGATACAATTGCCAGACTGTTCTAAGGAAGCCATCCTATTTAAACTGATATCAATGATGTATGTTGATAGTTATCTCCTGAGTAAATTGATCAAGATATTCATTTATTTATATATGGTATATATATATATATACTTTCACAAGTGCCACTACAAGCTGCCTTGAATTATGATAAATATATACCATCTATGAATGTCTGTATATATGTGTATGTATGTGCCTGTGTACATGTACACATATACATGTATGTGTGTATGTATGTATGTATGTATGTATGTATATACATAATACACCCACGTTGATTCATTAGATTGGCAGTTACGTCAAAGTAAACACGTGAACACTTGGATGTATAGTAGCTTGTGACTTATCACTTGGAATACTCAATATTTACATTTCTCAATCCCATCCCCACCCACCCACCCAAAAAAGAGAGCATAACTGTAGAGTTTGGCCTAAGGAATCCCTTTAATGTTGCCTTAGAGCCAGTTTAGATTGTAATATTGACAGGAAAAAACAAAGTCCGGTTAACCCTTCTGAATTGAACTGGATAGATTTTAATAGGCTGTAACCTAGACACATTCTTTTGTTGGCCATAAGGATAGTCCATGTGAAATAGAGGTCAAGGAACATTAAAGATAATCCATTCTAAGCTGACCTCTTTCACAGGGACCAGTGCAATATCATTTAAGCAAGACAGCAATGGCAAGGCTGCTTACAGAATCATACAGCTGGAAGACATCTAAAAGTCCACCTGCTGCTCAAATCAGGAAATTATGCCAGGACTCTTGTAGCAATTCAGTGGTGCAAGGGAGTAATTTTTTTATTTTTGTACTTTAGTCTCTGAAGGCATCGCCACTCAACTACTCCTAAGGTTGCCAGTTCTTATCCTTTGCCCCAAGGAAACCACAGGTAGTCCTCAACGTGTAACCACAATTTATCTGGCTAAGTAAAAAGATTTCCTGAATTTTGCCCCATTTTATGACTTTACTTGCCACATTTGTTAAATGAATCACTGTGTAATGCGGTTGTTAAGTGAATCAGGCTTCCCCCTTGACTTTGCATGTCAGAAGGTCACAAAAAGGGATCATAGAACCCCAGGACACTGCAACTGTCATAAATGTGAGTCAGTTGTCAAGCATCCAAATGTAAATCACAGGGCCATGGGGATGCTGCAACCGTCATAAGTGTGAAAAATGGTCATAAGTCACTTTTTTCAGTGCCATTCAGTTGGTCACTAAACAAACTGTTGGAAGCCAAGAACTACCTGTACTTCTGAAAATGACTGCAAATGTACAGGTATTGTAATAGATCAATTTGTTAAATGTGAGATTAACTTAGTTGTTGCATTTATATTTCATCTTTCTTCTGCCATTAGCGTAGAAACTGTATTGGCAGCACAATGGCACACATTGGGATAGAGATGTCTCCTTATTTTATTCCGATAACAATAAATACAAGAGATTGGACTGAGGGCTAGTCATTGGTCCCAACTAACTTAGTGAGCTTTTTGATTAAGGGAAGATGTCCTACTTTTCCTTGATCCCTGCTATTCCTCGCCCACTATGCCACACTGATACTCCAAGAGAGGCGATAAACCATTTTAATATTAGCTAAATGATCACCTGGTTGAACTGCTATTTTAGTTCAGCAGGAATGGGCAGTAATAGTACTGTATTAATATACAGTGTATATTAAGATACCATAATGAGAACAAGAGGGGAATCCCATAATTTCAGGCCAGAGCTTTAAAAACATCTCCGCTGTTTTACTTTGGGGGTATTCACATATGAAAAGGGCTGTTGCACAGCTGAAAATACAGTTTTCACACTAATAATTTGTGCTGTCCTGCAGCATCATTCAGCCATTGCTGTGCAATTAGACCACTGTATAGGAGAACAATCACCCGGCATCAGATCAAAAAGCTGGGTGATTCTTTTAAGGCAATTGCTGAATGACAAACTATGCAATCCTATATTTTGCACAGTGAAAATATGCCTCAAATGAAATGCTACATCTTTTTATTTGTTAATTTTTAATGGTGTTGTCCCAAACCAATAAGGTCATCATGTTTCATGTGGTATACCTAAAATTAGCCTGTATAGTCTGCTTGTTTATAGTCATGAGGGAACCCTTCCATGATTTCCTTTGTGGTTTGACCACTGTGCAATTTGCAACCCATCAAATGAAGTTAAAAGAACTTCTATCCAAATGGATCAAATGATTACTCAGAGTTTTAAGTTGGTATAAGCTCTCTATTGGACAGGAGAAAAGTTAGTCAGAAAGTGAATTATATTACTTGTAAACTACTTTTTCTCACTGTGGAGAAATACATATGCAAATTTGGGTGAAATATTCTGCATGATTCTCCCTCCAAAAAGATTTATGCCCTGCTGGTGGGGAAAAAAAGCTTTGTTGAACTCAATGGGCTTCTGAAGAAAGCTGAAAATAATTGTACTCCAAGTATTTGCGGGGTACAGCACTTGCTGGTCTTATCTAACAAGTCTCAAAACTATTAGGAAAGAACTGTATTGTATTGAAAAAAAGTGGAACTATGGAAAATAGTGAAATACTCTAGGTGCAAATTCTGTAAAACGTGTGAAGGGATTGTTTTTTCTCACTCTGGTTTAAGATAAATCTCTTTGTAAAATAGGATGTTTGTTGCTCTTTTGTTAGTGTTTGGCCATCCCTGCAAATACAGGTAGTCCTTGACTTATGATAACAATTCAGACCAAAGTTTCTGTTACTAAGCGAGACAGTTGTTATGTGAATTTTGCATTTTACAACCTGTTTTGCTGCAGTTGTTAAGTTAGTCGTATGGCTCTTAAGTAAATCTGGTTTTCCCATTGACTTTTCTTGTAAGAAGCTCACAAAAGATCATCACGCGACCCAAGAACACGCCAACCATCATAAATATGAGTCAGTTTCCAAGTGATCACATAATCATGGGAATACTGCAACAGTCATAAGGGTGCAAAGCAGTCATAAGTTCCTTTTTTCAATGTTGTTGTAACTTTGAACAGTTACTAAGTGAACTGTTTTAAGTTGAGGACTACCTGTAGGCATTTTAACAGCAGTGGAAAAATCACAAGACTGTGTTGTTATGGTGCTTCTTTCATGATTGCTGTTGAACACCTAGTCATCCAGTTAACAGCCAGTACATTTATCCCAAATGTCAGCCTGGGCTAAGGTAAAGAAGGAAGACTTTCCTATTAAGAAGCAAATGCTTTGTTATAACAGCCTTCTTCTGTGGAGCTCATCAAACATTGATAGAGATGGTTTACTAGCCGTTTTAAGTCTGTTTGTAATAAACATCCTGATTAAAGTCAGCATGGCACACAAAAAATGAAAGCATTAAGAATGCATACCTTGGTACTCAGTGTTAATTCATTCTGGGAGGTGAGACCGGTACTAAACGGTTCTAGTTTAGAACCGTTTAGTTTACCGTCTAGTTTAGAACAAGTTCTAAGCAAACATGTGACTTACCATGTAACTCTTTGTTTCGGCCAGGAAGAACTTTCTGTCAGTTCCTTTTCCTATGTCAGCAAACTTCCCACTGATGTCCTGTCCACCCTCTGTGGCTGTCCCCCTCCTTTAGCAGCAACCTTCCCAGCATGGCTGACTTCCTGTTCATTCCCCACAGCCATCCCCCTCTTTCTATAGCAGCATATCAAGTACTAAACAAAGGCTGAATACTGGGACAACATTTTCATGTCAAAATGCGTCAAGAACCAAATTTAAGGAGTTTTGAAGCAGTTGAGTACTGAGATATTACTATATATGAATACCACTATATATCCAGCAATTATTGAAATTTGTAAGAATACTATAGAAGTGGGGGGAGCCATAATTGTTAGTTGTTATTAAACAGACTTGAAGCTGTCTGTATCTAGGAAGACTATGTCACCAATTCATGAAGATACTCTACAACAACTACCCCCCAAAAGACAAATTACCATAATGAAGTATCTTGAGCAGATCTCTATTATTAAAGGGTATGAAACAACTGCCCAAAGTTGTATTTCTTAATTAAGCCCTCTAGCTCTAGTTTCTTGGAAATCTCGACAAAAAAAATACTTTACGAAATGTTAAATTTACCAAACAAACCACAAACTACTTTTCATTTTTATTTGTTCTTGGGATGCATTTTGACAGTTAAGGGAAAAAATGGAATGGCAGAAAGCTATTATAGCTAATTCAGGAAGACTGAATGATTTCAACTGCTTACCACAGAGAAAGCAATTAAATTGGTAGCGGTGTTTTTGCAAAAATGTGCTGTTAAATGCAGCGGTCCATCTTAAGTGGAATCAAAAGGATTTATCCTCTGTTGACAGTTGTTAAAAACAGATCCTAAAGATTTCTGCTAGCTCCTTAGGGAAATGGATACTGTAGGATACTGATTCTAGTTAATCTGATGGTCACTAATAGCTATAATGTCGTTAAACGTAATGAATTGTTTTTCTCCATGAAAATGGCAAGAACATCACTTTTTAAAATAAACTGTTTTCATCCTTATACACTCTATCTTTTACTGAGTTGAAATTCGATATTAGAATATTGAATGACTTGAAAAACTCTGCTCAACCGACCATAAAGGAAGTAATTTTCTGCTTCAGAAATAATATCTTAAATATTATCTTAAGTAGCAAGCAAGAGAGAAATATGCTTTTGTATACAATACACAGAACAAAACCCAGTTCAGTTTGATCAAAAGGTACATCTGAGATGCAATCATAATTCTTTTAGAAGAGTTGCTTTTTTGATGCCATTAGAACCACAGTTTTAGATGATGTTTGTATCAATTATTTCAGGGTTCTGTAGACTTTCTTCAGTCTTTGTTACATTGGTCTCGGCTGCATTGCAAGCAAAAAGAATTATAAAAATTAGAACCATAGACATTTGGGTCTTAAAATGGCAAAAGTCTTTCACTTTCAATAGATTTTGACACCTCAAAATGGTAATAAGGAGGAAGATATGACAGTGGAGTTAGGCAAAAACTAGTCTACACCCACAGGGAGTTACTAAAGATTGGATCTTCTAGTCGACTAGATATTACCAGCGACTTCCAGC
The DNA here is from genome assembly GCF_009769535.1 of Thamnophis elegans. NCBI lineage: Eukaryota > Metazoa > Chordata > Lepidosauria > Squamata > Natricidae > Thamnophis > Thamnophis elegans. The sequence continues at coordinate 60,621,620 of NC_045541.1, read as the reverse complement.
AGTCTCATAATATACCGAGTGCCATAGTAAGACTGCCAGGCTCTTCATGGATCATTGTTGGGCCTAGAAGGCAGCGAAGAGAGCGGAAGCAGAAGCGGGGATGCAGAGCTGGTTTGCTAGTTTGGTTACGGAAGCAGCCTCACAGACCAGCATTACCAAGCATTTTTCTAACCAACTCTAAATCCTTTGTCCACAAAACTGATGAACTAGAGCTATGGATGGCAGCGAATAAGCTCATTCAGGACGGCTGTGTGATGATCATCACAGAGATCTGGCTTCATCCATTTGTACCGGATGCGTCAGTGGAGCTAACTAACTGCACCACACACTGCTTTGACAGAAACAGCAACTCTGGTAAAAGCAAAGGTGGAGAATTTTGAAGATCGACGGAAAGACGAGATGAGAGCCAGGACTGCCAGAACAAGAGGTTTATTCCAAAGAAACTATTTACAGGAGATTCAGCACCATCCATGCTTGGCAGCTATTTAAACGGGCTGTCAAACAGGGATAGCCAATGAGCGTGCCTTCTGCGGCTAGCAACGAATGACGCAGGGACCTAGCCAATCAGGGCGCCTCTAGCGGCTAGCAACAGACGATGCCACGCCCTAGCCAATCAGGGAGTTGCCTGGCCTGTTGCCAGCCGCCAGGTCGTAAGTCGAGGACTTTCCAAGTCCTCAACACCCCTTCCCCCCGAGCAAGAGCGCATGCTCAGTGTTGAAGCATGCGTAGTCGGCGAGATAGGCGGGGCGCTGCCTGACCCACCCAGAACGCCTCAGTTCTACAGGAGTCGTCGGAGGGGTGAGTCCTGCTCGGTGTAGCTCCTTCCTAAAGGGAGTGGAGCTCCGAGTGGCGCCATCTTGGGATGGCCCAGAAGGCGGGCGCAACTCAGCAGGTAGGCCAGGCCTTGGGGGTGCAGCAATTTGGGAGGAGTCACCGTGCCGGGAGGCGGCGACTGGTGATGTACCAGTGTGGTAACTGGAGAATGGGGCCGGATCAGCTTGAGGGTGAAACGGGTATGTTGGCCAGCAGGAGGCGTCTGGATAGGTGGGGCCTGCCTGGGTAAAGGCCCGGGGGTGTGAATCTGGGCACTCGAACTCGGATTGAATGAAAGAACGGGCAGGTGGAAGTCCTGCAACATTTGAGTAGGAAACGCCTCAAACTGGAATCTTTGGAGCAGCTGGCAGGCAGCTGTGTTGTGGGCCCCTGGATCAGATGGGACGCCGGTCTCAGTGGGGAACGCTTCCTTAACTGATCCACGTGGCGTCTCCACTCGGATCCATCGGCCAGTCCGACCCTATAACAGGGACCAGTTATGGACAGAATAGAGGCAGCCACCCATTTAGCATCCCCAGAGAAAGAACGGGCCCAGACCAAGTCCCCCACTAGGAAGGACCGGGAAGGGAAAATCCCCAGGTTGCACGGCTGCTCCCCTGAATAGAGTGGCTGGAACCTATCCAGGAGGGTCCACAAGCACCGACCCATCAACAGCTCTGCGGGGCTTTTGTTGGTTGTTGGGCAGGGGGTGGAGTGTTGGCTTAGCAGGTAAGCCGCAACCCTCGCCGGCCAATCGCCCTGTTCCATCCAGCCAAGTGCCTCCTTGGCCAAGCAGACCGCACGCTGCGCCCGGCCATTGCAGGCCAGATGGTACGGAGTGGTGGGCTCGTGCCAGATACCCTGCAAGGCCACAAATTCCTGAAAAGTGGTGGAAGCGAATTGGAGCCCGTTGTCCGAGACTACCATGTCCGGCAACCCGTGGATTGCGAACAACCGGCGTAGGGCCCTGACAGTACTCTCGGCTGTGGTGGAAGTCATGAGGACAAGCTCCACCCAGCGAGAGTAGGCATCCACCACAATCAGGAATGTCTGCCCATGAAAGGGGCCGGCAAAATCAATATGTATCCGAGACCACGGGCCTCTCAGAGCCTCCCACTCTTGAGCAGGCACCGCTGGGGGAGCGGAATGGGAGAGCTGACAGGGAGACCAGCGGCCAACCCAGGCCACGATCTCGGCGTCCAGCAAGGGCCACCAGACATAGCTGCACGCCAATGCCTTCATGCACGCTATGCCTGGGTGGTCCTAGTGGAGCAGAGACAGAACCTGAGAGCACAGAATGGGAGTGATCACCACCTGATCTCCCCAAATCAGGCACCCGCTATGGAGGGACAGTTCATCCTGGCGGGCCTTAAACGGCCGGAAACTGTCAGCCACCTTCCCCAGAGGCCACCCGCGGAGGACCCAGGAGCAGACATGAGCCAAAACCGGGTCAGCCTTAATGTGGGCGGCCACATCAGCAGCAGTGAGGGGAAGGCCCGAGGAGGCGATCGAGAGAACGGACAAGGACGGCACCGGTGCCTGATCGGAGACAGGCAGGGGGCAGCGGCTAAGGGCATCCGCGTGCCCTAGCTACTTGCCAGGACGGTAGAGCAGCGTATAGGGATACGCTGCCATGAACTCTGTCCAGCGGGTCATCCTGGGGGAGAGGATGGGAGGGGTCAGCTTGTCGCCGGTCAGAAGCCCAAGGAGAGGCTTGTGGTCCGTGACAAGTGTAAAGTGCCGACCATACAGATAGTCGTGGAATTTCTTAATCCCGGACACTGCAGCCAGAGCCTCCTTGTCAATCTGGCTGTAATTGCGCTCCACAGAGGAGAGTGTCTGTGAGTAGACGGCCACGGGGGCCTCCGAGCCATTTGGGAGGACATGGCTCAGGACAGCCCCCAGACCATAGGGGGAGGCGTCACAGGCTAACGTCAGCAGCAGCTTGTCGCTGTACTGTACTAAGACAGCCGCTGACATAAGCATGTCTTTGAAGCCGCGAACGCATGTGCTTCGTGGCTGCCCAACGCCAGGCCATGGCTCGGTCGAGCAACCGATGCAGTGGCTCGACAAGTGACGCCTTGTGCGGTATGAACGGTGCGTAGAAGTTGAGGAGCACCAGGAACACCTGCAGCTTCGCCTTGGAGGAGGGAGTGGGGGCGTTCCTGATGGCCGCAACCTTTGAAGGTGTAGGGTGGATTCCTTGGGCGTCGATCAAGAAGCCCAAGAACTCCACCCTAGGCATAACAAAGGAACATTTGCTGCGCTTCAATTTCAATCCCGCATCCCTAAAATGGAGGAGGACCTTCCTGAGCATTTCGATGAGTTCTGAGCAGCTGGAAGCAGCGATCAGAACATCATCGAAATACGGAACCACATCACGGAGCCCATGGAGCAGGCGCTCCATGAGGCTCTGGAAGATCCCCGGGGCCATGGAAACACCGAATTCAAGGCGGCGACAACGAAAAGCCCCACGATGGGTGATGATGGTTTGGGCAGATGCCGCATCGTCATCCACTGGGAGCTGCTGGTAGGCCTGCGCCATATCCAGTTTCGCAAAGGTGCAGCCCTGCCCCAAGGAATGGAGCAGGTGCTGTACAACAGGGACTGGATAGGGCCAAGGTTGATGGTTGACTTGTAGTCGGCGCAGATCCTGACCGACCCATCGGGCTTGACAGGGACCACAATTGGGGTCTCCCATTGCGAATGGTCGATGGGTTCCAGGATGCCCTGCACCAGCAGCTTATCAAGCTCGGCATCAACCTTGGCACCCTGCGAGCCTTCAGCCGAATTGGTGCAACCTGGGGATTGAGGTTGAGGGAGATGGGGGTGCCCTTGTAGGAGCCCAGCCGGCCATCAAAGACATCTGCGAATTCCGCGAGGATGTCATCCAAAGAGGGGGAAGAGGCACCCACCCGATGGATCCCCCCAATTGACAACCCCAGGGGAGGGAACCAATCTAAGCCTAACAGGACAGGCAGGCGGTCGTGAAAGTCCCCATAGTCAACCCAAATGGGGAAAGAACCCAGGGTGGGAATAAGAGTCCCCTGGTAGTCTCTGAGGGAGGTGTCCACTGGCTGCAGCTGGTCACGGCTGATGCGGGGACACAGGCGGGAGAAAATGGACCAGGACAGCAGGGAGCGGGAGGAGCCGGAGTCCACCTCCATGCGACAGGGCTGACCTTCCAGGTGAAGGGCTGCAGAGACCTTTCTCGCCCCCGCGGATGTCTGGCTGACGGTCTCCCCAACAAAATCAGGCTGGGTGACAGTGTAGCAATCTTCAGCCCGCCTCGCAGGCCGCGGAGGCTGGCAGCGCGGTTGCGGTTGAGAAACAGCAGGCTGCTGAAGGAAGGCGCAGGCCGCGAGGCACGGCAGACCTGGGCGATGTGGCCTTTCTTGCCACAACGACGGCAGATGGTGCCCTTGAAGGAGCATGCAGAGCGGTTGTGTCTGCCGCCGCAGCCCACACACGCAGATGAGGTTGGAACAGCCGGCATAGGGGGAGGCTGCCGAGGTTGGGCACGGAGCTGAGCCACTTGCTCATAGTCCGGTTCCACTAGTGGCACCAGCTCATCGATGAGGCAAGCCTGAGCAGCCGGAGGAGGACATGGAGGAGGTAGAGGAGGAGGAGGCGGGGGAGATAGAGATGGCGGGAGAGGCTGCAGACGCTGCATGTCGGCCGTGGACTGCTCCGAGAACTTGGCTGCTCTGGCTTCGTCCACAGCCTGCTGCAAGGTGGTCTCCAGGTGAGCCAGGAGACGGCATCGAAGGTGAATGTCTTTGACCCCGCAGACAAACTGTTCTACGAGGTTGTCCTCCAAGTCCCCAAAGTCACATTGAATTGCCGCTACGCGTAAGGATTGCAGAAATTGGCTGATGGATTCCGCTGGTTTCTGCACGCATTGGCGGAACACGTAGTGGCGGGCGATGCGCGATGGTGTGGGCGTGTAATGATTTTGGAGCTTCGCCATCAGCGTCTCCCAGCTGAGTTGATAAACCGGCCGAGGAGAGGCCAGGGTCCTCGCTGAGGTGAACATAGCTGGGCCACAGCAGCTGAGGAAGAAGCTGCACTTCTCCTCCAGTGGCAGATTATGATTCTTTGAGGCTATGAGGTAGCACTCAAAGCGCTTGAGGAACCCGGCCCACAACTCGCTGGAGGTTCCAAAGGGGGCAAATGGTGGAAGCGCTGCCATCTCTCAAGTCGCGACATGCGGGGAAGGAGAAAATTTGTTCGTAGTAAAGAGCTGGTGGATGCTCCGCAGTTTGAGCGGCTTCGCGGCTGATTGTCCTCTCGTTCGTCCTCGGGACTGATTATTGGAATCGCCAGCATCCCACCTTTGTCGCCAGTTTTGAAGATCGACAGAAAGATGAGACGAGAGCCAGGACTGCCAGAACAAGAGGTTTATTTCAAAAAAACTATTTACAGGCGATTCAGCACCATCCCTGCTTGACAGCTATTTAAACGGGCTGTCAAGCAGGGATAGCCAATGAGCGCGCCTTCTGCGGCTAGCAACGAATGACGCAGGGCCCTAGCCAATCAGGGCACCTCTAGCGGCTAGCAACAGACAATGCCGTGCCCTAGCCAATCAGAGCGTTGCCTGGCCTGTGGCCAGCCGCCAGGTTGTAAGTCAAGGACTTTCCGAGTCCTCAACAGAGGACTTTGTATTTACACACATAATAACTGGTGTACTAACAGTAGAATTGTTTATACACACTGCAGATGTGGAATTCTTAACTGTCATTTGTCAGCCATTTTATTTACCTAGAGAGATTTCTGTTATAGTTATCACTCCTGTCTATATTCCACCTGATGCAAATGTTAGCACAGCGCTCTCTAAGTTACATGACGCCATTGAGAGGCAGCAGCAAACTTACCCTGAGGGCGCTTTTGTCGTGGCTGGAGATTTTAATCAAGCCGGTCTAAAGTCTGTTCTCCCTAAGTTTGTGCAGCATGTGTAGTGTACCATCAGAGGTAAGAATACTCTAGACCATACTGTATGTACTCAAACTTAAGACAGGCATATAGAGCAATCCCCCTCTGCCATCTGGGTACGTCTAACCACATCTCTCTGCTACTGTGCCCAAAGTATATCCCCCTTAGGAAAAGGATATGGCCAGTCTTGAAAACTGTCAAAATCTGGCCAGAGGGAGCACTCTGCCAGTTGCAGGCCTGCTTTGAGACTACCGAGGGGAGTATATTTGAACATTTAGAGCTGCAAGAATTCACTGACACTGTACTCTCATACATTAAAACACACAGAGACAATGCAATAGTGAATAAGCACATCAGAGTTTACAGTAATCGTAAATCCTGGATGGCATTAAGGCAGCTAACCAGAAATACAAACAAAAGGTAGAGAAGTATCTGGAAGATAATAACTCAAGACAGGTGTGGCAGGGGCTACAACACCTAATTAACTATAAGGGCAATACGAAAAAAATAGCCAATGCTAATGCCCTGCTAGTAGAGGAGCTAAACAGCTTCTTTGCCCACTTTAAGGTCAAAAGATCAGTCTCTGTGGCTCTAGCCCAAAGGCCCTCTAACCTCCAGCCACTCACCCTGGATGAACATCAAGTGAGAGCTGAGCTGAAGGCTGTAAATCCCAACAAAGCTGCAAGTCCAGGCAGGGTGTTGGGGAAAGTGGTAAAAACCTGAGCTCACCAATTAACAGGGGTCCTGACAAGGATTTTTAACATCTCCCTGCAACAGGCTAGAATCCCATCATGTTTGAAAGCAGCCACAATTATCCCAGTTCCGAAGAAAGCAGCCATAAATAGCTTGAATGACTATAGACCCATTGCACTGACATCTATAGTGATGAAGTGCTTTGAGAGACTGGTCCTACAACACCTCAGATCCTGTCTTCCACCAAATTTTGATCAACATCAGTTTGCTTATAGAAGCAACAGGTTGACAGGGGATGCCATCGCCACTGCTCTACACATTGCACTGAGCCACCTTGAGAAATCTGAGAATTATGTCAGAATGATTTTTATAGACTACAGCTCAGCCTTTAACACCATCTTACCAGGCAGTCTCATTGAAAAGTTGACTGACCTGAATTTCCCTCCCCTCACTTGTGAATGGATCAAAGACTTCCTGATGGATCGTCCACAAACAATAAGGGTTGGGTCCTTTACATCTTCCACGCTGAAGCTCAGCACAGGCTCCCCTCAGAGCTGTGTGCTCAGCCCTACCTGTACTCGCTGTATACATATGACTGCATATCCTCTGATCCATCTAACATCATAATCAAGTTTGCAGATGACACAATGGTGCTGGGTCTCATAACTGAAGGGGACAAGTCAGCATACAGGGAAGAAGCCCAGAAGGTATCCGCATGGTGCTCAAGATAAAATTTACAACTAAATACTAGTAAGACAAAGGTGCTAGATTTCCGGAAACACAGACAGGAGCCTGCCCCACTGTATATCGAGGGTGGCTGTGTGAAGAGGGTTTCCTCTTTTAAATTCTTGGAAGTGCTTATTAGTCAAGATCTCACCTGGAAAAACAACACGTCTCTGGTGATTCGAAAAGCCCAACAGAGACTTCATTTCCTTAGAGTCCTGCGAAAAAATCAGGTGGAACAGCGGCTGATGACCTCTTTCTATCGGTCCACCATAGAAAGTGAACTCATATATTGTGTTACAGTATGGTATGCTGGTTTAACAGCTGCAGACAGGAAGGCACTACAGAGAGTGATCAATTCGGCACAAGAAACCATTGGTTGGCCTCTGACACCACTGGATGACATCGCCAGATCTCGCTGCTTTAGCAGGGTAAGGAAGATACTCAGAGATGAAGAAGACATCAAAGTATAGCAAGTCGAACAAATAGATTTAAAGATAGTTTCTATCCTTGGGCTGTGAGACTTTTAAATACAACCACAATCACTCCATGCACACTAGTTTTTTTCTTTCTTTTTTAGTTTCTGTTATAATTTTGCACCAGTGAGGTTAAAACCGATTTCATTGTATTTAAGTACAATGACAATAAAGATTATACTTATACTTATATCCTAGGATATTGTTCACCTCCAGTCAATTATGGTTTATTTGGTAAATTATAATTAAGTGAATTATTATATGCAAATTGACCTCCCCCCCACACACACAGAGTTCTGCTTTTTTGTATCAGAGTATTCAATAAACTTCCATGCCCGGCATTAGTTTAGCATGTTCTGCATTGAAGCTATTGTGATTTATAAACCATGGTTTATAGATAAACATGTGTTGCAATATAACCCTTGAAAGTCCCGTTACATAAATAGTAATATTGATTTATTTCCAAAAATATCTATACAACCCAATCTTAAAACTCTGCAATATAAAATAGAAAAGTGACATTACAATTGTCTTAATTCAGCCATTTCAACACAGCTACAAAATCTACTTAATGGACCATTGACAAGAACCAAAAGGAAGGCTTTATCACATCTTGAATATGGAAGAGGGGAGACTAGGCTCATCTCTGGGCTTGCATTTTTCAACATATGGGGAGAAGTCCACACTCCTTTTGCTTCATGATAGGACTGGACCTTGAGGAACCTCTCCCACTGGGCAAGCAGATTAAATATGGGTAAGATAGTCTCTTGCCTTTTAATTGAGGAACTCATGCAACAGCGTCTGACAATTTTATGTTGCTCTTCTGCAATTGGAAATTGTTGTTATCATCATCATCGTCAATCATTGATTTATTGTATTGTACATTCACATCACATTTCAATTAAAAACACAAGAGATAAAAATATAAAATTTAAAATGTTATAAACATACATTTAGCTTAGAGATATAATTTTTTGCTTCATTTGTCACAGCCAGGAAATCAGCAATGTCTCCATTTTAGGTTCTATTGTGGCACTCTGTCACTATATGTTGGATAATTTGTTATTCAGCTCTGCTGTCAGAATTCAGTGATGGCACTTTGCCCCACTTCTAAAGGTCATCTGTACATCTACCAGGACTATTTTTCAGTGTTGTTCATTTGGTTCAGTGTTGTCCATATTGCACAGGGCTGGTCAAATCCAGGTGTTTTTTCCAAGACACAGGGCAAGCTTTGACATTGTGGGTGGCAATTTTCCATCCAAATATTGTTCACATATATTGTGTATGTTCAAATCATCTTCTGCAGCTAATTTATTTTTATTTTATTTTTGCAAATGGTAAAAATCTAAGACCTTTACTCTGGTATGCCAGAATATTCTCGTGTGCTCTATCAATAAAAGATTCTTGCTATTTTCAAATTTGAAATATTTATATTTAGATGTATACAGTATGTGCATCTGACTAACCCATAACGCATGTACCCTCAAATACCTCCTATGAGATCAGTGATAGGCTTTGGCCATTAAAAAAAACAAACCTAAAATGTATTTTATTTTTGGGTGCTGAAAGTATATTGTTCACAGCCATCTCACTATGGTTTGTCCAATAAAGCTTAGAATAGAATAGAATAGAATAGAATAGAATAGAATAGAATAGAATAGAATAGAATAGAATAGAATAGAATAGAATTCTTTATTGACCAAGTATGATTGGACACACAAGGAATTTGTCTTTGGTGCATTAGTTAAACAAAGCATAGTTTGGTAAAATCTGTGAACCAAGTCATACAGAAACAAAATGCTAGTGTAAATCAAGACCTGGTTCATATACCACAACTGGTTTGTTTGATTTTGACTTAACTTCTTATGTGACCACCCCCCCAAACAATTTATCATAATGTGTGAACTCAGCTTTACGTGATCTATTAAACAAATCATGGTCAAACAAATTGGCTTAGCAAGATGCATGAATCCCATTGGAAATATATGTATGTATGTGTGTGTGTGTGTGTGTGGTATATGTATATATATATACACACACACACACACACACACACATATACATACATACATACATACATACATACATACATACATACATATATATATATATATATATATATATATATATATATATATATATGAAGTAAGGACATAATCCATTGCCCATCCAATTAAAGGTACTGAAAGCATTTCATCATAGTTCACCACTGTGGTGTAGTATTTCTGGCCAAAGGAAATCACGTCCACCATTGTAATGGATCCACAAATAAAATATTAAGTTAGGCATCTGTGTTTCACACTCAAAACTATGTCTCTCACTAAGCAGTCTAGAGTGGACATTGATATTCAATCACTTTATTATTTATATCCCTCCTTTGGACCACAATGGATCAGCGGTTAAAGATGCTGAGCTTGTCAGCGGGAAAGCGGGTTCAATACCCAAGTGCCGCACAAAGAGGTGAACTCAAATTACTTGCCCTAGCCTAGCTCCTGCCCCCCTAGCAGTTCAAAAGTATGCAAATGAAAATAGATTAATATTGGCATATACGAAAATGTCCCACTTCTATGGGAAGGTAACACCATTCCAGAGTCTGAGTGTATAGTCATGTTGGTCACATGACCATAGAAATGTCTTCTGACAACACTGCTTCCTCGGCTAAGAAACAGAGATGAGCACTTTCCCCTAGAGTCGGACAAGACTAGACAAGGAAACCTTTACCTTTATTCCTCCTATATTATATTTATAAATGGGTCAAGGAGGTATTTTCCTCACAGCAACAGCCCTTTGGGCTGAGAGAGTGAGTAACTGGCCCAAATTCACCCGGTTGGTATTCATGCTTAAGGCAGGACTAGAACTTACCTTCTCCTGGTTTCTGACCTAGTGCCTTAATCACTACTTTACTATGGAGGAAAGGGACAGACGCCATAATCTAGTTTAAATTTCAGATTCTCATTCAGACAAAAGCTCTTAAACACATTCCCTTCTTGGGGAAAAGGGGATAATAATTTGCTGCCTACTGCAGTGTGGGAAGACACCTTCTTGCCAATGAACACAGAGTCAGTTCCCATAAGGTGGAAAATGGATTACTTTCTCAGAAAAGAAAGGATTTAATATTTTTTTAAATAATTTTTTGTTACAAACTTCAAAGTCTCTTTACAAACAGATTGTTGACCGGGTTTTCCCCCATCTCTACATTTTCTCTTATACATAATTAACTTTACATCACATCATTTCTAATTTCGGCCCCACATTTTCTTTCCAAATTATCATCTTGTATTTTGATTTTTCTTAACAAATAAACATAATAGTTTTTTGCCCTTCCATACCTTAAATATCAATTTTATCATTTCATTTTTCAGTTATTATTTCTAGTTTTTGTATGTAGCATATATCATCAAATTTCATTTTGCAAGCATTTCACTTAATTGGTTATCCACACCTGACAATAATATTCTGTTTAGCTATATTTCAACAACAATATCCATTTATTTCATTTTCTACCAATATCTCTCTTTTTCATTTTCCTCCTTAACCATTTTCTCTCTTGCTCTCTTTGATGTTCTATTTTTCTTCAGCTTTATTTTTCTCCTTCTATCTCCTACCTTTTTTCTTCTTTTTCCTTTTGTATATCTTCTGGCTTTCCCCTGTCATTCTTCATTGATTTATTTGAGTAACCCTCCCTTGAATTTCTCTTTTTTGCTCCCCATAAGTTACTTACTAAGTACTTATACTTAGAAAAGTAAGGATTTAATATTAAATCCTTGCAATACTTTTCTGAGACATCCACTTCCCATCTCATGGAACTGACTCTGGATTAATTGTGAGCAGAAGGGGGTTAAGAATTCTTCCTGACATGCTATCTCTTGATACCACCCTGTCTTTTTTGTTTTGTTCGAACGATATATGTCTGCATGTGAATCAGTGGTGGGTTTCAAAATTTTTTAGAACCTCTTCTGTAGGTGTGGCCTGCTTTGTGAGAGTGGCTTGCCGGCCATGTGACTGGGTGGGAGTGGCTTGCCAGCCATGTGACTGGGTGGGAGTGGCTTGCTGGCCATGTGACTGAGTGGGAGTGGCTTGGCAGTCATGTGATTGGGTGGGCATGGCCTACTTGTAAAATGTGGTGAAACTCACTTAACAACACTCTTGCTTAGCAACCAAAATGTTGGCTCAAAAACTCTGGCATTTGAAGCACGCAAGTCTTAAAGCTGTCAAGTTACAAGGCCCTTGCACCCTAACTCTTTAGAAAAAAAAACCCAGGGGTGTTCAAACTTGACAGCTTTAAGACTTGTGGACTTCAACTCCCAGAATTCCTCCTTTCGTTCTTCATCTTGATGATGTGCAGATGGGCAGGGGGAGGGAACTGGAACCGGATCTAAATGGTACTGTAGATTTGTGGAACCTCTTCTATAGAAGAGGTTAGAACTGGCAGGAACCCGCCCCTGATGTGCATGTTTTCCTTGCAATGAATTTATGTGCCCCTACTTTACTGACAGCCGCATCACTTTTGTGCCATCCAACAGGATCACTTTCCTATAAATATCAAACCTTTTGTCTTGTTAAAATGACAAACAGGAGCTTCATGTCAGAGGCTATGAATCAGCAGTGAGGGCTTTCAGATGTGGCCAGTTAAATGTCTCCGTAAAAATGTGTTAACCTTTTAAGAGAATCTTAGTTTGGTATTTCATTTTCATTGTGAGAGAAAAAAATCCCTGCAATTTCCCCCTCCATTCTCATTCATTTCTGAATTTGCTTTTGAAAACTTTTCAGAGAAATTTGTGAGGGTAGAATCAGATGTCCTTGCACTTATTCGGATGTATATGAGAAAGCCCCAGTGTCAACACCTCTCCATTAATTAATTAGGAAAGAAAGACCACGAGACTCCATGTGTGGAAATCAAGTGTACTTTTACTAATTAAGAATGATTAAAGGCATAGCGAAGCGAAGTCTGATTATTTAGGCGCGAAAGCGATTGATATATAGAATAACCCATTCCCCACCCCTTGGCATCACAGTTCCAGTCCAATCATAATTCTTCCAAGTGTCAGGTGTGAGATAACTTCAAAAGGCATCACGAAGATGGAATGTCGGTGCCGTTAGTCCTGGCGGGAACACCCACGCATGCGTAGTCCGATCAGCCGGTGAACTCCAGAACCTTCCTCCAGCACAATGAGTAACCCCTCCCAAATACCATGCCCTCCCTCCCCGTTTCATGGCAGCCGAAGCGATAGCAAAGCAGAGGCTGACACCCTCCTTTAATTGTGCATTAACCTTTCAAATTTAGGCTTGAATTTAATTAGGTATTTAAAGACATGTGTTCTGACAGACGAGCACAATTCAAAATGCACTGACTCCTTGAATGTCTCCTTGAATGGTGATGAAAAGTTTGCAACCAAATTGCCAAACTCAGACATCAAACCAGCAGCTTAACTACCAATCCAATCTACTGATATTCAAACACATTTCATTCAATTCTTTCAAACTATCTGCAGCCTCCTTTGGCTTCCCACAATTCAGATAAACACAACAGAAAACATTATGAAGGACCTCCTCCTTACTGGACCTTTTGTTGACTGACTTTTCCTTCCCTTAGAGAAATTTGAAGAAGTTGATTTATCTGCCAACAAATTTAATAGACAATTTTGAAAGGCCAGATGTCCCCATCTCTGTCTGTAATGGTTCATAAACTTTACATAGACTAATTGCTTCTCCTAACTAAAGTAGTGGAAGAGGTGCTAGGGGCAATGCTCACAATTATTCCTCTTCAACAAGAACCTGATTTGATTCTTTCCTAAGCTGACAGCTAGGAAAGATTGTAAGTTTCTTTTTAGCATTTCTGGGTTGATAATACAATGGTGCTTTTCTTCTTCTTTTTTGTTTCTGAGGGCGCTCTAGAGAATAGAAGGGTTTCCAATTTGCCTAAGCAAAAAAAGATTACGTATTATTTCCTTCTATAATACAGCCTGGGGAATAAAACAAAGTGTGCATTATGAACCAAAACAAGAGACAAACATACCCAAAACAAGTTCTTTTTCAAGTTTTTCTTACTTGTCCTTCAAAATTTCCTCCTTGCTTTGACTGTTATCCTGAGTTATTGTTTTATAGGAATACATAAAAAGAGTATGTTAATTTAGATGACTTCCTGTAAAACAATTGGGCTTCCTTATTTTGGTATTTTCGACCAGGAAATTACTTCCCTTAAAAAGTTTAGAAGTATTGGTGACTCTTAAGAAAGTGGACAGAATTCTTTGTGGTGTTTGTTCTGCCACATGTTTTTTGCATCCAGGCCCCATGTTGGTGCATTAAGACAGGTGGGGGCATAACCTGTAGTTGGGTCTGTGGAGTTGCACTTCCCCATTAAGGAGTGGCATGTAACCAAAGGTCTTTTTGACTCACAACTCTTACTTAAAGAGCAATTATTAGTCATGGCTAATGTAAATAGAGCTTTTGCACAGCTCCATCTGTTACAGCGTGCTTTAGAGAGGTCTGCCCTTGAAGGCCATTCTGAAGCCTCAACTGGTTCGGAATGCAGCAATGTGGTGAACCACTGACCATTCCTTCATCATGCCTCAGCATACCCATATGACACCCTGCTTTCAAGCTGCACTGGTTGCCACTGTGCGGAATACAATTCAAGGTGCTGATTTAAAGGCCCTACATGGTATGGAGCCTAGTTATCTGAGGGACCACTTATTCTATGGTTTCTATTCAGCCAGTAAGCATCAACAGTGTCATCTTTTGAAACTAAGGAAGTACCGTATTTTTTGGAGTGTAAGACACACCAGAGTATAAGATACATCCAGATTTTCACCCTCTTTTTTGAGGGAAAAAGGTGTGTCTTATACTCCAAAAATACGGTATATATTCTCAGAGATGTGACTTGCCCTATGAAATAACCCACCCACTCCTAATCTAGACAAGTTCTTCCCTCACTACATTCTGGAAGGCATTAAAAAACTTATTGTTTCCCCAGATTTGGGGGTTGGAGGGTTGAACCCTTTTTGGTGGTGTTTGTCATATGTCAGATATGTTCTGATATAGTTGTCTGGATTTGCCATCTTATTTCCCATATTGTCTTTCTATTTATTTATTGTATCTATGTTTTTATATTTTGAGTTAGCCAGAGTCAATCTGAAGTCTGGCAGTGTTGAAGTCCAAGTATAAGGTGACCAGATTTTCAGATTGGTAAAGAGGGACACCTTTGACCCGGGGGGGGGGGGGGCTTGATTAAAAATTTTATACGGAGCGTTTAATCACAGGTGCATCCCTACTAAGTTTATACATCCCGTATCTCTCTATTGTATATTTGATAAGCACCACAATAAGCTAGGGTTTAAGAAACAAAAAACAGCAAAATAAAACAAGGGAGAGAGAGAAGAAAAAAAAAAGGAAAAAAGGGGTAGGGGGAGGAGGGGAGGCCAAAAAGGGCAAAAAAAGGTCCAAAAACATATTATATGTGAAGATGGGTTTTCCCTCCCCCCCCCTTTTTTCTTTTCTTTTTTCCATCCTCTCCCTTTCCCATTGTTGTCTGTGTAATAAAAAATAAAAATAATTAAAAAAAAAATTATACGGGGCAACAAAATTTTTTATATAACGCAAAAATAGTATTGTAATATTTTTTTTATTTTAACATAACTACAATTTACAACTATAAATTGTAACTGTTGCCAAACATCATAATTTTGATCACATGACCATGAGGATGCTGCAACGGTCGCTAAGTGTGAAAATGGTCGCTAAGTGTGAAAATGGTCGCTAAGTGTGAAAAATGGTCATGTCACTTTTTACAATGCCATTGTAACTTTGGGCACTAAGCCCATTATACCACCTTTCTCGCCACAGTTCTTAAGTGAATAACTGCAGCTGATAAGTTAGTAACATAAGTGAATCTGGTTTCCCCATTTGACTTTGTCAAAAGGTGATTATATGACCCCAGGACACTGAAACCATCATAAATACGAATCTGTTGCCAAACATCAAAATTTTGATCGCATGACCATGAGGATGCTGCAACCGTCGCTAAGTGTGAAAATGGTCGCTAAGTGTGAAAAATGGTCATCAGTCACTTTTTTCAATGCCATTGTAACTTTGATCACTAAGCCCATTATACCACCTTTCTTGCCACAGTTATTAAGTGAATAACTGCAGCTGGTATTTTGTATTTTGGATAGAATCTTTTTTTAAATAACCTAAGACAATTTAAAAAAAGAATCCACACAGAATAAATTGAAGTAAAACATTTCAAACTATTCTTTCTATGCACAATATATTTCAAAGTATTGTGCATAGAATTTTTAAACATGGTTTCACTTCAATTTATTTTGGATAGAATCTTTTTTTAAATAGTCTAAGACAATTTAAAAAAAGAATCCACACAGAATTTTAAAAAAATCCTATGCACAATAAATAAAATATTATTTTAAAATACATTAAAAAAAATAAAAGAAAAAAATCCAGCTCACTTACCAGCAGGCTTGCACTCCAAGTCAACCAAGAATGATATAGATGTTAATACAAAGAACTGAGCAAATTGAAATGGTGAAATTAGTCAGGAAAATATTTTTCAAAGAAACTTTGCCACCATTTTTTTCACACGAGCCGACCTCCAACCTCCATGCCCCTCCCCTCCGGAAAATCCAGGAAGTAACATTCGCTACCTCTCTAGCCACGTATTTCCTGGAGCTCTATGGTACTAGGTCATTTTTTCTTATAAAATGAGGTAAAAGGGCCGCGGGGGGGGGGGTCCGTTTTCTTGCTTTAAAGTTTTAATATCTTCAATGATACTATTCATGGTACCAGTAGAAATGAGACTGTAGGTCTGTTATGTTCTGTAGCCACCTCTGTTTTCATATTCAAGGTCCAGATTTGAAAATCAACATTTTGGGACAGAATTTTGTAACCTTCTGAAACTTGAAAGCAGGGCCGAAATTCAAATTTTTTTACTACCGGTTCTGTAGACGTGTCTTGGTGGACATGGCAGGAGAAGGATATTGCAAAATTCCCATTCCCACCCCACTCCAGGGGAAGGATTCTGCAAAATCCCCATTCCCTCCCCACTCCTGGGGAAGGATATTGCAAAATTCCCATTCACACCCCACTCCAGGGGAAGGATTCTGCAAAATCCCATTCCCTCCCCACTCCTGGGGGAAGGCTATTGCAAAATTCCCATTCCGTCCCCACTCTGGGGCCAGCCAGAGGTGGCATTTGCCAGTTCCCCAAACTACTCAAAATTTCCGCTACCGATTCTCCAGAACCTGTCAGAACCTGCAGAATTTCACCCCTGCTTGAAGGACACCTTGACCATGAAGAACTTGCTTTGTTCAAGGGGGCTAATCATCCTTTCAAAACAAAGCACCTGTTCCTGAGGAATTCACCAGGCTCAGATCCTTATTCTTCTTTTCAACTGTTTAGGAAATACTGTATAAAAGTAACATTAGCAAATAAAAGAGAATTATATCATTGCTGAGGTTCCCAACATCCTCAGTTAGCTTAGTTGAAACCTCTTTTTCAGTGAGGTTTTGAAAGAAGCTCTAGACCTGCCTGAAGTTTTTATAAATAGAACTGATAAAGCTTCAGTTGCTGTTGTAAAGATTCGTAGCATTTCCTCTGGATTTGTGAGCTAGAGGTCTCCCATTGGTAGGAATTCCCATCACAGTTCCACTTCCGCTTTCCCACTTCCTGATGCCTTATTGTCCTGTCCAAGTTTGTCTTGATGAGAAGGCTAACACAGTAAGGAAATAATAAGGTGGAAGATAGGTCCTGGCTGATGCCCAAATTTTTCTACTCTCCTGTTGGCTGGCTGGAAGCCTATATTATCTATCTCTTTCCTCAGCCTTTTTAGCTCTCAGAAACAGTAGTGAAGACTCTTGCATGGCAACCCCAGAGGTATTAGGCTAAGGTCCAGAAGCTATGCCTCAAGTTGGCAGTGTTGAGAAGCAAGTTAATTTATTTATGCTTTAGCTGTGATATATTTGAAAGAGCAATGGGTGTTTTCTATGCAACATATCAAAACACTGAGCTCTTATGTGGTTTGTAGCTAAGTAGAGAGAAATAAACATGAAACTCTATCATTTTTAGCTTTGTCAGTTTTACATGATTGGTCATATCTCAGAGAAGAGTTACAAGGATATTCATTCAACATTGCTAAATGAGTTCTAGTAGCACTATCCACCTCTTCTGGCACAAAGGATTATGCCATCACAAAAGGAGAAGAAAGGACTCATCAGAAAAGACCCGGATGTTAGAAAAGATTGAAGGCAAAAGGAGAAGAGAATGAGATGGTTATATAATGTCATTGATGCAATGAACATGAATTTGGGAAAATTCTGGGAGACAATGGACAACAGGGAAGCCTGGCATGCTATTTCTATGAGATACTACTTAGAGCACAGGTGTCAAACTTGTGATGTCGTTGTCATCATGTGATGTATTACAACTGTTCCCCTCTTTGCTAAACCAGGGGTGGGCATGGCCAGGGCATGACACATCATGACCCATGGGCCACAGGTTTGACACCCCTGACTGAAAAACAGCAATAGCAACAGCTATTGTGAACAGCACCCATTTGCAAAAGTAGCAACATACAATAGGATTATTTTGATTTCACAGTTTATAATAACTTTAGAATAGAAGGAATCCAATCTTTGTTCTGGGCAGAATCTTCTCATAGCAACTGTTCCGAATTTTTGAAACAGATTGGACAAATACCTCATAATATGTTGAAAACATGCAATTTATTTTCCTCCTCCCATGTGGATTGGGCTAAAGTGAGTTTTCCCATCCCAGTTCAGACTAGGAGACACTGATGTGATTATTGGATCCTCCAGTTGGTCAGCTGGAGGGAGCAATGATTGACTCCTGGTGTTTTCTGAGATTCATTTCTATTTCCCACTACTGACATTTGCCAGGATTTTTTTCCCATTGTTTATTCTTTAAAAAGTATTACATTTTAAAGAATAAACATAATATGTGCAACGATATAAAAGAAACAAACTGACACATAATTTTGTAAAAAGCATGAGGATTCACTGAATAAAAATATAGGATTTTATTTCTCTTTTGATCTTTTGTCCAAAAAACTTAGAAAATTTATATTATTGCAGAATTTGTTTTTAATTTTTTTAATTTTTAAAACCAACAAAAACAAAACAACACATACAAAAAACTTTCCTCAATTTCTTCAAGCCTGTCGTTTGGTTACAAACTTTTGTGCATCAGTTTTTATAATTAAAAATAAGATCACATAACTAAATTCATAAAACATAACTAAATACATCATTATCATTGAGCATTATGTGTTCAAGTTATCGCTAATATTAATCATCCATAGCAGAGACGTGCAGTCAGGGGAGGCAGGGGAGACGGGGCCTACCAGTGTCATGATGAAAAGAAAAATTAAAAGGAAAAAGGCTAAGGTAGTTGCTGCCAGAATGACTCTGCTTAGTGCTAACTGCAGGGGGAGGGGAGATAACCACGTGCCTCCTTTGCATAAGGAATTTTTTGCCTTTTAACCCTTGCTTAATTCTGAGCAAGGGTTAAAAGGTGAAAAATTCCTTATGCAAAGGAGGCAGTGGTTCTCTCGCCTCCTTCTCTGGCAGCAGCAGGTCTTGCCTTTTTATTTTTTCCATTTTTTACATTTTCATCATGGCGGGTGGACAAGAGGAGAGTTGAAATCCTCTGTGACACAGCTGGAAAAGGTATGTGGGTCAGACAGAGGGAGGAGGGGGGAATTCAAAATTATTGTAATTTAATTTGTAATTTTTTATTGTGAGTAATTTGTGTGTGTGCGGGTGTTTCTTTCTTCACTTCATTCAAACAAACTCTCTCTCAATTTGAGAGAGAGTTTGTTTGAGAAGAGAGGGGCAGCCCTCTTCCCCCTACTGGGAGCCCTGTCCTACTCCCCTCTCCCTTTCCTCCTCCTCCTCTCTCCTTTCTTTGCCAGCTGCCGTTTCGCCCCCCCCACCTCCTCCGTCCCCGCCGCTGTGTCCGACAGGCGTCTCATGTTTATATCCGCAATAAACGCAAGACGCCTGGCCTGTCGGACACAGCGGTGGGATTGGAGGAGGTGGAGGGGGCGAGGCAGCGGAGTGCGGCAGCGGCAAGGATGTTCTCGCCGCTGTGTCCGACAGGCGTCTCATGTTTATGTCTGCCATAAACGCGAGACGCCTGGACACAGTGGTGGGGTCGGAGGAGGTGGGGGGGTGAGGCGGCAGAGCGTGGCAGCAGCAGGGACGTTCTCGCCGCTGTGTCCGACAGGCATCTCACGTTTATGTCCACCATAAACACAAGACGCCTGGCCTGTCAGACACAGCGGTGGGATGGAGGAGGCAGGGGGGGTGAGGTGGTGGAGCTCCTTCATGTTCATCCCCTTCAGGGCTTTTCCCACCTCCAGGACATTCCTGAACTGCATGAAGGCAAAGCCCTGGAGCTTCCCATTGGGCTTCCTGGGCAGGGAGGCTTCCAGGACTGTCCCGAAGGCAGCGAAGGCGCTCTTCAGCTCCTCTTCCATGCACTTGAAGCTGAGGTTGCAGATGATCAGCTGGGCCTTCTTGGGGGGTGCCCTGGCCTTGGGGGCTCCAGCGCTTCCCGGGGGGCCTCTTCGCCACTGCCACCGCCTTCTCCTGCTGCCCTCCGCTTCTTCTTGGGCCGCACCAGCGCCAGCATGACCCGGAGGCCGCCGAAGATGCGGATCTCACTCAGGGCCCATTGTGAGTCCTCTGGTAGGGAGAAGCTGATGAAGCCAAGCCCGGTGCACGTCTCTCCGCCGGGCGCTGTCACGGCCACTGCCCGCCGCACTGGCCCCGCCTGCCTGAACTCCCGCTCCAGGTCGGTGCACGTCTCTCTGCCCGGCGCCGTCACATCCACCGCCCACCACCTCCTGCCCCTGCCTCCTCCGTCCCCATCGCTGTGTTCGACAGGCGTCTGGCGTTTATGGTGGACATAAACACGACACGCCTGTCGGACACAGTGGCGGGGACGTTGCTTCTCACCACTGCCTCACTCTGCCGCCTCGCCCCTCGCCTCCTCCGTCCCCGCCGTTGCCGCGCTCTTGCCTCACCAACCGTAATCCTCACCGCACGTCACTGATCCATAGAGTATACAATACTTATAGTATGGCATATTCAACTCCAGAAATAGTTTCCCATTGCTAATCCAAGTAGTTTCAATTCATATATGTATCAATTATTCATTACATCATCATTAGTCCATTTCACATATAAAAATCTTTTCAGTATAACATAAACAAGACTTACAATTATACATAGGATTCAAATCATCCCACTCTTATACATTGATACATTATTGTCCTTTATATATCATATGATCAAACACTCTCATAGCAAAAAAAAACTTTCATAACAATGACTATAACTTTCTGGTAGTACATTAATAAACAATTTCATTTCCAGGTTTTTTTATCCAACCATTGGTAAAACAAATCCCATACCTTATAAAATTGCTCATCCTCCTGTTCTCTAATTTCAAATGTAAGTCTACTCATTTCGGCACATTCCATTATCTTCCGAATAGTTTCCTCCTGTGTTGGTGTTTTCTCATTTTTCCAATTTTTTGCAAATACAATTCTAGCAGCTGTTAAAACATTTACCATCAAATATTTCAAGTCTTTATTGTATGTTTCTGGCAAGATTCCCAATAAGAAAAGTTCTGGTTTTAAGCCTATGTGTTTATGTATCATTTTCTCCAACTACATGTGAATTTTAGTCTAATATCTTTTAGCTTCAGTATAAGTCCACCACATGTGGTAATATGAGCCCGGTGGCTGATGACATTTCCAGCATTTTTCAGATTTGTTCTTAGACATTCTTGCTATTCTTGTTGGGGATAAGTGCCACCTGTAAAACATCTTATAGAAATTCTCTTTATATGCAGTTGATATTGTCATTTTACAGTTTTGAGTCCACAGTTTTTGCCATTTCTCTAGGTCAATCCCATGCTCAAAATTCCCCCCCCCAAGCTAATAGTTTCTTTAACTTGTTCTTCCTGTAGCTTTACCTCTAATAGGTAGCTGTTCTGACCCCCCTCGTCCTACACCAAAGCACGCCGAGACAAAGATACTGCAAGGATTTATTGACACACAGACAGGACCTTGGCAGCAAGCCAGCACAGACAAGCCATTGCCAGCAATCCAGCACAGGC
Organism: Thamnophis elegans; assembly: GCF_009769535.1. NCBI lineage: Eukaryota > Metazoa > Chordata > Lepidosauria > Squamata > Natricidae > Thamnophis > Thamnophis elegans. The sequence goes on along the minus strand of NC_045541.1, from coordinate 60,599,826 downwards.
AATACATTGGCAGCAATCCAGCACACTCCAGGCCTTGGCAGCAATCCAGCCTGACAAGCTAGCCCCAAGAGTTCTCCAGCTCAAGTGTATACGTTGACTCCTGCAAAAGGGCGTGTGCACAATCATTCCTTTTATAGTCTTGAGAGGAGCCTAATTATCACCAGCTGAGTGCAATTATTTCCTGTAACTGCGCAACTGTTCCTTATGCCTATTAGCTCTTCGGTGCCGAGCATCCAGGAACAACTCCCTTGTCTCCTCCCCACTACTCCAATGCATGACATCTGGATCACACTCCCTTGTCTCCTCCCCACTGGTCCAAGGCTCAGGCACCTCCTGGTGGCCAACCAGCCTCTCTGCGCCCTGCTCGGAGTCGGAACCCTCCAGAGCCGACTCATAGGGCCCCTCACTGTCAAAGTCTGGTGGCAGCTCCAACGGCTCCTGCTGAGCCACAACACTATCCCTCACCGCAGGGCCCTTCCCCTGGGTCTGACGCTCGGGATGCGGCCTCGAGGGATAGTGCGGTGTGATGGCATTCAGGTGACAGCAATCGCAACAAAGTCTCAGATCCCCAGTCTTCTTTTTCACAAACAAAACCAGGGCAGACAAGGGCGAAGATGAAGGCCGGATAAACCCCCGGGCGAGGTTCTTGTCTAGAAAGTCCCGCAATGCAGCCAACTCCAGCTCAGACATGGAGTACAGACGACCTGTAGGGAGCTTTGCATCAGATACCAGGTCGATGGGACAGTCATAAGGCCGGTGCGGCGGCAGTTGATCCGCCTCCTGCTCACTGAAGACATCCATGAACTCTGCTAAACACGGCGGCATGGCCACCTTGGGTGAGCTGGGTACCTGGGCCGCACAGACCTGCCGGGTGTGGTCAACGTATTGCAGGAACGGAAACGTGATCAGATTTTGTGACCAGTAGATCTGAGGGTCGTGCGCCCGAAGCCAAGCCAAGCCCAAGACCACGGGAAAATGCAGGCCCGAAGCCACGTAAAATGGGATGGCCTCCTCATGCTCCCAGAGGATCAGGCGCAAAGGCTGCATAGTTGTAGTAGTAGTTGTAGTTTATTCAATTTGCATGCCGCCCAACTCCCGAGGGACTCAGGGCGGCTAACAACCAAGGGGGGAAGGGGATACAAATAGGACAAAAGACAGACAGATTAAAAAACAACAACAGTTGCAACATTTCAGGTGGGGCTGGAAATTCATCAGCCCCAGGCTTTGCGGAAAGCCTGGAAGGTGGTGAGGGTCCGGATCTCCACGGGAGATCATTCCAGAGGGCCGGAGCAGCCACAGAGAAGGCCTCCCCCAGGGATTTGCCAGTTGGCACTGGCTGGCAGATGGAATTTGGAAGAGGCCTAATCTGTGGGATCTGATCGGTCTTAGGGAGGTAATTGGCAGGAGGCGGTCTCTCAAGTACCCAGGTCTGATACCATGTAGGGCTTTAAAAGTAACGACTAGCACCTTGAAGCGTGTCCGGAGTCCAATAGGCAGCCAGTGCAGCTCGCGGAGGATAGGTGTCACGTGGGTGTACCGAGGTACACCCACAATCGCTCGTGCGGCTGCATTCTGGACAAGCTGAAGTCTTGTGTGGCGTGGCGGCCTTGATAGGCCCAGACAAAAGCAACCATCCGTCAATAGTCTCAACCCGCATCGGTGGGTCCACCGGACACAGAGGGACGTTGTACGCTGTAGCAAACACCGCATCCATAAAGTTTGTGGTAGCCCCGGAATCGACCAAGGCATGGGCCGGAATTCCTTGCGGACTACCCGACAAGAGGATGTGTACTGCTGAAACCATGTGCCGTGGAGGACAGTTCACCTCTGTTTCGGCCTGCGCCCGACCTAAAATTTCCTTCAGGTCGGGCCCCGCCAGTTTCCCGACACGGTGGTCCATCACTGAGGGGAGGCCGCAGGCCGCACAGCCCCCCTACTCTTTTTGGGGCAAACCTCAGCCAGGTGTCCAGGATCCCCACAGTAGAAACACAACCTCCCTGAACGTCGTCTGTCCATCTCTGTGTGTGACACTCGGGCACCCAACTCCATGGGCTCCTCCCGTGCAACTGTAGTCTCTTGAGGGACCGGCACCCTAGTGGTCTCCTGGGATGCGCGGCGAGGCCTCTGCCTCTGCAGCCGGGCATCTATCCGGAGACACAAGTGGACCAACGCATCGAACATCGGTGATCTGTCCACTCTCACCAGCTCATCCCGCAGGTCATCGGACAGCCCGTCCTGAAAAGTGTCCATGAGGGCTGGCTCATTCCAAGCTGAGTCCTGACTAAGCAGCCGGAATTTGCTGACATAATCCTGCAAGGAGCCACGGCCCTGCAGCAGCGACTTGAGTAGTCTGGTGGCTGTTTCCTCCTTAATGGGATCATCATACATCAGCCTGAGATGGTTACAAAAGCCCTGGAAATCATCCAGCAAAGGGTTAGGCTGAGATAGCAATGGAGTAGCCCAATGAGCTGCTGTGCCTGAGAGCAAGCTGATGATAAATCCCACCTTCGTCCGGTCGGTGGGAAAGTCCTCCGCTCTCAAGCTGATAAACAGCTGCCATTGTCCCAAGAACACTGCAAACATAGCTTGTTTGCCATCAAAATTGTCTGGTGTAGCCACTGGACATTTCCTCCATGGCTGGGAGGGGGGGGTTAGCAGGCCCCTGAAGCTGAGAGACTTATTGGTTCCAAAGGTTTTATTTCTTTTTAAAAAACACAAATATTTCATCATTCGTCAATCATTAAAACATTGAAGTACAATTTTTTTTGTATGCCCCTCCCTCTCTTGTAGGCAAGTCTTCCTTCTTCCAGTATTGCGCCACCAACAGTCTTGCTGCAGTTATTAGGTGCAGAATCAAGTTAGTCTCTACCACTGTAAAGTCAGTACATATACCTAGTAAAAATAACTGAGGAGTAAACTTTATCCTTCTTTTAAAAATATTTTGCATAACCCACCATATTTTTATCCAGAATGCCTTAACCTTTTGGCAGGTCCACCATATATGATAATATGTAGCATCGAGAGAACCACACCTCCAACATTTAGGCTGTACATTCGGAGAGACTTGACCAGCCAGCAAAGCAATCTGTTGAGCCAACTGGGCATTCTCAGCACAGAGTTGCTCCATTCTAGCTTGATGGAGTTTCATTTGGGGCAGGAGTCAATCTGTTCTGACCCCCCTCATCCTACACCCAAAGCACACCGAGACAAAGATACTGCAAGGATTTATTGACACACAGACAGGACCTTGGCAGCAAGCCAGAACAGACAAGACGTTGCCAGCAATCCAGCACAGTCCAGGCCTTGGCAACTGGCAACAGAATCCTATGGGATTGGGCAGCATATAAATTTATTAAATTACTAAATTACTATTGGCAGCAATCCAGCACAGTCCAAGCCTTGGCAGCAGTCCAGCACAGACTAAACTTGGCAGCAATCCAGCCTGCCAAGCTAGCCCCAAGAGTTCTCCAGCACAAGTGTATATGTTGACTCCTGCAAAAGGGCGTGTGCACACTCATTTCTTTTATAGTCTTGAGAGGAGCCTAATTACCACCAGCTGAGTGCAATTATCTCCTGTAACTGCGCAACTGTTCCTTACGGCTATTAGCTCTTCAGTGCCGAGCATCCAGGAACAACTCCCTTGGCTCCTCCCCACTACTCCAATGCATGACATCCGGATCACACTCCCTTGGCTCCTCCCCACTAGTCCAAGGCTCAGGCACCTCCTGGTGGCCAACCGCCTCTCTTCGCCCTGCTCGGAGTCGGAACCCTGTCCAGGGTCCTCCACATCCTCCAGAGTCGACTCATAGGGCCCCTCACTGTCGGAGTCTGGTGGCAGCTCCAACGGCTCCTGCTGGGCCACAACAGGTAGCTATAAAGTTTTTAAATTACTTTTTCATCAGTACCTGTTAAGATTTTATCTAATTCAGTCATTTTATCATAAAAACCCTCCATTTTTCAATCTTCATTGAATCTAGAATGTATTTGCACATATGAATACCAATTAATTTTGATTCCTTCCTATTTCAAATCTTGAATGGATTTAAGTTCACCCACTGTAATTTAATAGTTCAGCATATCTAAGTGTTTGTTCCTTTTTGTATATTATTGAATATGAAAAGGCTTCAATGGTTAATATCCGACTGGAATTTTTAAATAATGTAATTTCTTAACCTTCTCCCAGTTTAATAATAAAGCCTCTCTTAAATAATGTCTTCTAAAGTAACCATGTGCTTTGGTTCTCTTATACCATAAGAATGCATGCCATCCCAGCAGCAAGTCGTGACCCTCTAAGTTCAAAAGCCTAACATTTCTTAATATTATCCATTCCTTAATCCACATCAGACTTGTTGCCTGGTAATATAGCTCCCAGTCAAGTAAACCCAACCCCAAAATATGGAATGCTTCACGAATTTGCATGTCATCCTTGCGCAAGAGCCATACTAATCTTCTCTGTATCATTCCAATTTTAGTATATGTGCTGCCAAAGCGAGCACAAACTGCAGAATGTTTTTGAAGGTTAAGCAGGCTCCCACTAACTTAACGTCAGCATTCAAAAATGAGTGTCATTAGAAGGAAAGCTAAAATATTGATTTGCCTTTTCTGACAATCATTTCACTGCTTTTGATACTCAGTTTTGGCTGTTTGATGAACTCAAAGGAAATGAAAGCTACCATGGCAGATTCTGAAATGGTCTGCTATATATCCAGGTCAACTTTTGTTTCTAGTTGAACGTGAGAATAAGAAATTAACAGAAATATCATATCATCAGAAGTGTAATAAGAATATAATAGGAGCATCCTTTGCCTTGCTACTATGACAATTATGAAGACTTGTTGAGGAGATAGTTGGAGAAAGATTTTGCCTTCTTTCCTACTTGGTATTCCTAGCATCATCTGCTTGGAAGAAAGAACACTGGGCAAAGTAAACATTATTAACTTTGATAGTATAATGCAGAGTGGAAGTTATCGTATGAGACATAGAAATATGCAGAAGAGTTCCTGCTAATAATAATGTTTGCATTTCCTCTCAGTTAAATCTTTTCATTTATGAGACATTACTCACAAATAGTGGATTAACACCAGGGGTGGTATTGATTTACCTTCCTTATCTGCTCATAAATGTGAGCACGTGCCTCCACTCTGCTCATGCACATCCTTTTGGCGAAAAAAGGACCTAAATGGGATGCCATAGAGCTGAGATGAGTGGGTGGGGCCACCCACAATTTCCGTTACCGGTTTGGAAGAACCGCTCCGAACCAGTATAATACCACGCAAAGGGTCACCTCAAGCACAAATGAATAACCACATCCACTTTTCTTCATATCTCTATTACTATTGGAATAGGTAGACCAGGATTGAGAGCTTCATCAACAGTTTCCTCATGGAAGAAATTTTTTTCTTTACTAATAGTTTCCTCCTTCACCGCATTTTTCTATTCCCCCTCTTAGTATTGATTTTCGCATGCATTCACTCTCTCTGTGGCTCATCCTGATGGTAAATCACATAAATAAGAAATTTCTAGCAAGATTGAGAGACAGATTTCTGGGGTTATTTGTCCACTTTTGACTATAACACACAGTACGAGGCCTACCCTACACATTTCATTCTGCTGTTATTTGCATTGTGTTGATACCAATTTTGTGCTCTAATGGCAGCTTCCCAATGGCTTTTTTTGCTTACCTTTGACAAAGAGGTAACCAAGTCTCACAGATGCCACACTCAGGCATTTATCCTTCTATAATCCGTAGAATTTTATATCTCATACAAAATTAATTCTGCATTCATTAACAACCACATTTTAATTTTTGGAAAAACACAAACAAAGGTCACACTAAGAAAAATTTCTCAGCATTTTATATATCAATGACTAATTTAATTTCTGCAAATTTTAATTTGTGCATTCAAAAAAAATAGAGTAGATGTAGCTTTCCAGATAGCAGAAGAGGGCTCATAGAAAAGGCTGCTGATTATCACCCGAAATAAACTACTTGGGGAAGTGATTCAAATCTTTATTGACCATATGAATTTATTGCTTTCCTGTCAATTCAAGAATGAGGAAAGCGTAATTGATATTCTGGCATTGAATTGAATTGAATTTATTGCATTTATATGCTGCCCTTTTCCCCGAAGGGGACTCAGGGTGGCTCACAATCCAAGTCAGGGAAGGAGATACAGATAAGAGATAAAAAAGACGAACAGAACAATATACAATTTAAAAGCACACAACAACCATACCATTCGAGGGGGGGGGCAAAAGCTCTTTAACCCCAGGCCTGTTGGAACAGCCAGGTTTTAAAGGCTTTGCGGAAGGCCTGGAGGGTGGTGAGGGTTCGAATCTCCACAGGGAGCTCGTTCCAGAGGGTCGGAGCAGCCACAGAGAAGGCTCTCCTCCGGGTAGTCGCCAGTCGGCATTGGCCGGCGGATGGAATTCGGAGGAGGCCTAATCTGTGGGATCTGATCGGTCTATTGGAGGTAATTGGCAGCAGGCGGTCTCTCAAGTACATGTGTGAAGCAGTGGTGGGTTGCAGGCGGTACGCCCCGGTATGGGCGTACTGGAATCTGCCCGAAGCACCAGATACCGTTCCTTACCGGTCTTTTAAGTCTTCAGCACTTCTGCACACGTGCACGGCATGTACAGCGCCTGCCGACGCTCCGCTGAGCAGCTGGAATGTTGTAGAGGCTCACGGAGGCGCTAAGACGCATGCACGCACTGCGCATGTTGCACTACTCACGTCCACGTGGACACCGCCGGGCCCGTTCCAACCATACTGGTTGGAATGGGATCCGGAACCCACCACCGGTGTGAAGGTTCTGTTCTAATATAAGAAAAAGAAAAGACAACACAGAGCAACATTCACCCACCCACTCCCACCATCTCTGTGAAGTTACACTATAAGATTGTTGGATAGCAACAGTCGAGAAGAGGGTTCAAGTGGAGAATTAGTCTGGGCTCGTTATGTAAACAGAAGAGAGAAATGCCTATGTCAAGATTGAACCACTTTGCTTCTGCAAACCTTATTGCTATGCAACTTGCCATTGAACTGGGGGAGGGAAAGGGGGAGTGGAGTGCTGAGAAGTTGTGCACGGATCATGAGAGCCTGGAAACCATGAAGGTCACCATTGCAGGTGCTTGAAAAGGAGATGGATTGTTCCCAAAAGGAAGAAAGGGAAGGTATTGTTTAACACGTTAAGCATTTCCACAGGAAAACCAGAGCTGGTTTTGATTTTTCAGTACAAAAATGGTGTATCCAATAAAGTTTTACTTTACGGAATTCAAAACTCCTGAGTGTTTACTTATTTAGGTTCATTAGTTAGACAGTTGACAGTCTGACACCTACCCCCACCCATTGCTTTGGACCTTATCTAGGTCGTTCCAAGGTGGAAGCTGCTAATCTGAGGAGATTCCTGTATTGTAGATGGAGAATAATAAAATAGCTACCTTGAAGTCTACACTTCTGGGACTGGTTGTTTATGCATGACAAAAATCTATTTTTCCTTATTTATTTTTTTTGCCATCCCTGCTCATTTAAAATCTGATTTTTTGTTAATATGCCTCAGTTACAAAGGAGTTTGGAGAACTGCCTTTGATGACAACGTTGTCAGGGTTTATTCAAGGGCAAGTACAAATAGATGTGGAAATAATGCCTGCATAATCTAAGAAAGGATCATTGGTTCATACAGATGTTTTATTTTGCATTTGTTTATTAAATTGCCTCTTTATAGTTCAGTGATGTCTCTTTACCACTATTTTAAGCAGTAATGTCCCAGTTTTTTTGACATAACATCATTTAACAGGGTTGTGATGGGGTGATATAATTGCATCTTTCTGCATGCAAAATGTGTGCACAACCACTATAGCAGTAGGAAACTTTGCCTTGACCCAATTTGAAATGATTTGTCACCTTAAGTAACATGCATTTGGGAGGAGGGAGGAAACAGAGAGAACCAATGCCTTTAAAAAAATAATGTTTTTTAAAGTTTTCCCTGGCATATCTTGATAGCCTTATATCCATTCACATTGATGAAGACACTTTCTTTTATTGCATCCATGTAATCTTCCTTGAGTTTCACTTGTCCTACATCTACTTTTGTATTACCCATAAGAGGAAGCTGCTTAAAAACCAGAGTGCCTAGCACATTCTTTCAAAGTAATAAAGCAAAGCATGAGATTGGCAGGTGGGAGAAAAATTTAAATCTGCTTTCAGTTCAGCAATGGGGAAGTTGTGTCTAGCCAGTATTGAAAACTACACCTCTTAGACTCTTTACCAATGACCTTGAGTTAGCAGTAGATTTTATGCCACATCATTTTAAGGTGCCACATTCCCTTAGCTTTGACTTAATTTCCTTTAATCGAGTCCACCAAAATAAATAAACAAATGAACAAGACAATCCGCCCTGCTTCAGTTTTATGAATTTGTTCAAAAGAGTTTGCATAATTGTTTTCCGGCACTCTGCCATTCAGAATTAGAGGTGTGAGTATCACCATTTGGAGAGCCATAGGAAGTAGGTTTATATCATGTAAAGTCATGCTACACTTAGCTTATTATCATGTCCTCTCTTCTTCTCTAATTAGTGGCTCAAAATCAGGAGAAATGAGTCTTCACAATGACTTGAAGTTATTGCAAACCAGAATTGTTCTCTACCTCTTTTTGGGGGGTGACATTTAACAGATAAAATAATTATTTTCTATGACCCTTAGCCTTTATGTTATGGCTTCCTCAACCAGTTGATAAAGAGGAAAAAAATATTAATTGGACTCCAGAATGTTGCAGTAAAATGAGCCATAAGGAATACACTGTATTTTTGTAAATATAATGTGAGATTCTCAAGCAACATTTTGATAATTTTTGAGTACAATTTTCCCAAAGACTTGTATTGTGCATATCCAAAGATGATTTTTCTTCTTCTCTTGCTTCTAACCAAGACCTAAACAGATTTTGTAATTTCCTCTGTTCTGCTTGTAGTAGCGTCTCCATGTTGTGTCCAAAATCTTGTCTCCAGCTCATGTTCAAAATAATGATTCTTAAGTCATCCTTAGCAGTAATGACCACTAATGTACTAGTGCTTTATCTTTTCTCACAATATCCAAGGACAACCTCAAAACAGCTTTGATTCCTTGGAGGGAAAGCAAAAAGGCAATAAAGGTAGGATAGTGATCCAAAATATTTGCTGTTAAAGATAAGAATATCTTCAGTGATGAGCCCTTCAGATTGAACAAGTTTATATGGCATTTTAAAAAACTTCATTTAACTTTTACTATATAGAGGTGAAACTATAGTGATATGGGAGGGATAAAGTGAGGCATAAAAATGAATGACCTTTAAGAGCTGTCATTGTATAAGTGAGCAGGATAATGAATGAGTTAATTGCACTAGCATTTGAGGCCCTTGCAATCCATTTGCTGTTGTAATTAATTAATCTTCTAATTTAGGATAGAGGAACCTGATATAGAACTGCTTAATGGCAAGAGATTGCATGATGTCTACTGGTTTCCTTACTTAGCAGAGTTGGCAAAAAGCAGACTGGAGATATTTGGAGCCTCAGCAGCATTGCCAATACAATATGCGATCACATTAATTGATATATTTCTATATGGCTGGGCTATGACCCATATATTGCAGCCAATGAAACTGCATGGAAATCAGTCAATGAATAGAAGAATCTTAATTATTCTTTAATTAGCTCTTTGGTCTATATAGGCACTTCAGGGGATGAGAGCTTTCTAACTCAGATGACTGGGAAAAGGAGGTTCTCTACCTGTATAATCTTCTCCTGCAAAGCGAAGCAATGGCTTCCCAGTATGATTGCTCAGCTTGAGCATTGCCCAAGGCTGCCAATCAGAATAGAGCTGAAAAGATTATTAAGGTCTTCTAGTCCAACCCCTTGCTCAAGCAGAAAACCCTATACCATTTCAGATAGGTAGCAGTCCTGTCTCTTCTTAAAAACCTTCAGTGATGGAGCACCCACAATTTCTGAAGGCAAGCTGTTCCATGGTTAATTGTCTTCACTGTTAGGAAGTTTCTCCATAATTCCAGGCTGCTTCTCTCCTCTTTTAGTTTCCAACCATTGTTTCTTCTCTTGTCTTCTAATGCTTTGGGAGATTGCTTGTATGCTAGCAAGGTGTTGGATGCAGTCAGTGATATATTGTATTTTTTGGAGTAAATGACGCACTGCAGTATAAGATGCACCAAGATTTTGAAGAGGCAAATTAAAAAAAAAGTTTTTGCACTCTGTAGACCTCCCAAAACGGTCCATTTTTCATGAAAACGGGCTCGTTTTTTGTCAAAAAAGGGCATGAATAGCCTTTAGGAGGCTTGTAGAGTGCTCCTGGGGGGTGGGGCCCCAAAAACGAGCAAATATTGGCCAATTTTTCGCAAAAATGGGCCCGTTGTTTGTCAAAAAAAGGCCATGCATAGCCTGTAGGAGGCTTATAGAGTGCTCCTGGGGGCTGGAGGGGCATAATTGAGCAAAACATGGCCAGTTTTTCGCTCATTTCTGCCCTCCCCAGCCCCCAGAAGCACTCCTAAAGGCTATGCACAGCCATTTTGGTGAAGGGATTGGGGTTTCGGGAGGCAAAAAATGATGTATTCAGTGTATAAGATGCACCCAGATTTTCAGCCTCTGAAATAAGAGATAGCTAGGTCTATTCATAAGTAAATGCCCTCTACCCATCTAGCAACAGAATTCACCACATGGCACCTGGGGAGATTATATCACCCAGGAAGATTCATCCAAGCTTGGGACTCAAAGCACTATAAAGTTACCCCTACATGGCCCCATGGGAGTCTGTCAACCAATCAGAATACATTTCTTACACAGAAACAGGAAGCTCCAAGGCAGAGTCCAAGAGAGGGTATAAAATCTCTCTCTCCCCCCCCCAACCGGTTGGAGCTGGGAGCAGCGGCCACCATACTGGAACTGGGTGGTGGGTCCACCCAACCGCCCACGTTCCTCTACCTGCTTTTAAGCCAACTGGGCCATTTCTGCATGCACGTGCAGTGTATGGCGCCTGTGCGACCTCTGCTGAGCAGCTGGAGCGTTGCAGGGCGGTGGGTGCACATGCATGCACAGCATGCGTGCCCAAGGTGGACGCCTGGCCCTGTAGCAGTGTACTGGTTGCGACGGGATCCAGAACCCATCACTGTCTCAAACCATGTGATCCTGTCCACCATTAAACCATCTTTCCAAGCAGCTTTCATGTTTCCAGTGTCTTTCTCCCCACTTGGAATTGAATCCAGGGTTCCACCACAAAACCGCGGACGACAAAATCGCGGTCGACGAAAGCGCGCATTTGACGTCATCACAGCGCGACGAAAACATCGCGCTGTGATCGAAAAACGTAAAAATAAAGCGAAAACCTTACCCTAACCCCCCCAAACCTAACCCTAAACCTAACCCTAAACCTAACCCTAAACCTAACCCTTAACCTAAGCCTAAATCTAACCCTAAACCTAACGCTAAACCTAACGCTAACCTTTAACGTAACGCTAAACGTAATCCTAACGCTCTAAACCTAACCCTAACCCTTAACCTAACCCTAACCCTAACCCTTACCTTTATGTGAATCGGCTTGCTTTAATTTTATTTTTATTTCAATTTTTAATTTTTTTCGTCGCGCTGTGATGTAGAGATGTAGATGTAGATAAATTTATTTATAGGCCGCCCTTTTCCCTGAGGGGACTCAGGGCGGCTTACAACGTATAGGGAAGGGAGTACACACAATGACATGTAAAAACAATACATAATTAAAAATAGAAGCAACATTCATTCATCATTCGGGAGGGGACAGATTATAATCTTTAACCCCAGGCCTGACGGGATAGCTAGATCTTGAGGGCTGTGCGGAAGGTCTGGAGGGTGGTGAGGGTACGAATCTCCACGGGGAGATCGTTCCAAAGGGTCGGAGCTACTACTGAAAAGGCTCTCCTCCACGTAGTTGCCAGTCGACGCTGACTGGCGGATGGAACTCGGAGGAGGCCTAATCTGTGTGATCTAATAGGTCGCAAGGAGGTAATTGGCAGGAGGCGGTCTCTCAAGTACCCAGATCCACTACCATGGAGGGCTTTATGGGTGGTAAGTAGCACCTTGAAGCGCACCCGGAGATCAACAGGTAGCCAGTGCAGCTCGCGGAGGATAGGTGTTATGTGGGCGAAGCGAGGTGCACCCACAATCACTCGCGCGGCCGCATTCTGTACTAGCTGAAGTCGCCGGATGCTCTTCAAGGGCAGCCCCATGTAGAGCATGTTGCAGTATTCCAGCCTAGAGGTCACAAGGGCACGAGTGACTGTTGTGAGAGCCTCCCGGTTCAGGTAGGGTCGCAACTGGCGCACCAGGCGAACCTGGGCAAATGCCCCCCTGGTCACAGCCGACAGATGATGATCAAAGGTCAGCTGTGGGTCCAGGAGGACTCCCAAGTTGCGAACCCTGTCTGAGGGGTATAATATTTGGCCCCCCAGCCTGAGTGATGGAACACTAGCCAAATTATTGGGAGGGAAACACAACAGCCACTCGGTCTTTTCCGGGTTGAGTACAAGCTTGTTAGCCCTCATCCAGTCCCTAATGGCTTCAAGACCCCGGTTCATCACGTCCACCGCTTCATTGAGTTGGCACGGGGCGGACAGATACAACTGGGTATCGTCTGTGTATTGGTGGTATCTTATCCCGTGCCTCCGAATGATCTCGCCCAGCGGTTTCATGTAGATGTTAAATAGTAGGGGGGACAAGACCGACCCCTGCGGCACCCCATATGTTAGGGGCCTAGGGGTCGATCTCTGCCCCCCAATCAACACTGACTGCGACCTGTCCGAGAGGTAGGAGGAGAACCACTGCAAACAGTGCCTCCCACCCCCACCTCCCGCAGTCATCGCAGAAGGATACCATGGTCGATGGTATCAAAAGCCGCCGAGAGGTCAAGGAGAACCAAGATGGAGGCATGGCCTCCATCCCTGGCTCTCCAGAGATCATCGGTCAATGCGACCAAAGCGGTTTCTGTGCTGTAACCAGGCCTGAAGCCGGACTGGAATGGGTCAAGGTAACTGGCTTCCTCCAAGGACCGCTGAAGCTGGGAGGCCACCACCTTCTCAACAACCTTCCCAACAAAGGGGAGGTTGGAGACTGGGCGATAATTGTTAAGAACGGCTGGATCCAAAGATGGTTTCTTCAGGAGGGGTCTCACCACTGCCGCTTTAAGTGCGGAGGGGAAGATCCCCTCCCGAAGGGAGGCGGTAACAACCGCCTGGATCCAGCCCCGTGTCACCTCTCCGCTGTTGGCAACCAGCCAGGAGGGACACGGGTCCAGTACACAAGTGGAGGCACTCACAGCTCTCATGGCCTTGTCCACGTCCCCAGGGGCAACATCCTGAAACTCAACCCAGCGATGGTCTGCCAAATTGTCCTCCTGTGCCTCGCCTGGATCTGCAAAGGTGGAGTCCAAATCCGTCCGAAACCAAGCAACTTTGTCCGCTAAGAACTGGACATAGTCTTCAGCCCTACCCTGCAAGGGGTCCCCCGTATCCCTCCTATTTAGGAGGGAACGGGTTATCCTAAACAGGGCGGCTGGGCGAGACTCAGCGGACGCAACCAAGGTGGCAATATACGATCTTTTTGCTGTCCTAAGTGCCCTGATGTACTCCTTGGTGCAAGTTGTTAAGAGTGCTCGGCTCGATTCGGATTTATCGGACCTCCATAGGTGCTCTAGGCGTCTCCTCCGGCACTTCCTCTCCCGGAGCTCCTCGGTAAACCAAGGGGGCCTCCGGGATCCGCCACCTCGGAGCGGCCGTAGTGGCGCAATCCGGTCAAGGGACTCCGATGCTGCCGAGTGCCAGGCAGCAACCAGAGTCTCCACCGGACTGTGGGCGAGAGTGTCAGGAATAACCCCAAGCTCCGTCTGGAACCTCAAGGGGTCCATAAGTCGCCTGGGGCGGAACCACCTGGTCGGTTCCTCCTCCCTACAGTGGGGGTTTGGTCTCCGGAAGTCAAGCCTCAGTAGGCAGTGGTCTGACCACGACAGGGGTATGATCTCATTACCCCTCAGACCAAGATCACAAGTCCACTGCTCCGAGAGGAATACGAGGTCAAGCATGTGACCCGCTGAGTGGGTTGGGCCCCGAATTACCTGGGTCAAGCCCATGGCTGTCATGGAAGCCATGAACTTCTGCGCCCCGTCAGAGTGTTCACCGAGCGAAGGCAAATTGAAATCCCCCAGCACCATAAGCCTGGGGAACTCAATTGCTAGCTCGGCTACTGACTCGAGGAGCGAGGGGAGGGCTGCTGCAACGCTGTTGGGAGGCAGGTACGTTAACAGCAAACCCACTTGACCCATGAGGTCCAACTTCACCAGCAGGGACTCACACCCGACAAGCTCCGGAGCAGGGATCCTACGAGGTGCTAAAGACTCCCGGATAACAATAGCCACACCCCCACCCCTTCTCTGGGCTCTCGGCTGATGAAGCACCTGAAATCCTTCTGGGCACATCTCTACGAGGGGGACTCCTCCCTCCGGGCCCAGCCAGGTTTCAGTAATACATGCCAGGTCTAAAATTAAGTCCCGGACGAGGGGAGCCTTGTGAACTACAGACCTGGCATTTAGCGACAGCAGCCTGAGACCAGGGTCCTGATTACTCGCGCCATCTGGCCTTGGAGTGGGACTCATAGGGCTGGAAGGAGGGATCTCTATGACGTAGCGAGCCCTCCTTCCCCGGTAATGGCCAGCCCTAAAGTCCCCGCCATATCTGCCCCTCCCTGTTACGACCATGATGCTCCGGCCCACTCCCGTGACCGTCATGACGTCAAATGCGCACCACTCCCATGACATCAAATGCACGCTTTCGTCGATCGCGCTTTTGTGGACCGCGCTTTTGACGGGTCACGGAATCCAGATGGACATTTCTTCCAACAATATCAATGTATTTCATAGTTTACTTTTTCCACAATCCCAGTCCAGATTGAACGGCTGCCTCTCTTTCTGTGGCTTTATCGTAAACCCATTGATAATTTTAATGATCAACTTTAAATAAGCTACACCATTCCTTTTCAAGAAATGAGTCATGGAATTTAGCTTTGTTCTGTGTCTCTTATTTATTTTAGCACTTGGATTTAATTAAGGGCAGAGTTCATGAAATGCAAGTAGCTTTATACTTAAAAGCTCCTTTTTGTTGATATTAAATGAGAATAAACTTCAATATTATTCCGTCAACCAACGGGATGTCAGGGAATCCAATGTAAAGTGACACAATGAAAAAGAAGTGTCACATCAAATCAGGAATTTGCCAAAGCCTTATCTACCAATGAATCTTTGCCATCACAAAAAGAGCCAATAGGTGTTTTTTTAAATCACGGTGTCCATGTGTTCATCTACACAGAGCCTCCATCAACCAGCCTATTTCACAATTCATGTGACTAATTTCCATCTCTCTCCCTGGATTGTTGTTATATGGAAAAACTGAAGGATGGAGTGAATAAAAGGCAGGATAAAAATATAAATAAATAATTTGGAAATGTCAATGAAAAACAAAAGGGTTAAGCTGGAGTTTCTAAACTCCCTGGAACAATTTGAAAATATCAGAACATTATCACAGCAGTTAGTGGAGTGGCATTTCTTCCTGTTTAAACATTTCTACCAAATTGAAAGCACATGAAATAGAGCTGCCAGAAAAAACACAATTCTTGCAAATTGTCTCTCTTACTACATCAGTTTTGCTTCTGACACAAAAGTAAAGTGGCTCAGAAAAACAGATAATATCCTTTTGAAATCAGGTAGCCTTCCAATGTAATTATCAAGTAAAAAAATCAATAAATGTTTTAATGAATACCACAGTTTTTAAAGGAAAGGTTTCAAACGGGGATGCAAGCACAGAAAATGGGACAGACACTTTTGCATTGGACTCTATGCTGAATCTAAAACAGGGGTGTCCATCTTTGGCAACTTTTAAGACTTGTGGACATCCATTGGCGGTATTCCCCACCCAGCATGCTAGCCATACATCAATCTCAATATAAGTTAATCTTGGGATCTTCCTCTTGGACCAAAGCATTTAGATCAGAACTACCTTCATATTTCAGCTTTTCCACTTAAGTAAGCTGCAAGGTGTGAAGTCTATCGAAGAGTTGACTTCAAAGTTGTTTGTACAATACATGAACCATAATGCAAATGCTTCCAGAACAGGGTTGTGATGGCTGGAGGTTCTAACCAGCTCATTCATACTTTTTGTAATTGGGAGATAGATCTTCAATGCCTCTTTCTGAGATGACTGGCAAAAAAGGAAAGGAATACATATTACAAATATTTTTTGTGTCCCACTTTCCTAATGAGAACTCCAAGAGAAGGATTCACAGCAATAAGACATCAATAGATTCTTTTTTCCCATCTGACTGTTCGGGGTGGAGGCACTGCATTAAATAAACACCTTAGCTGTCTTGGCATAACTTATGGAAACAATTTGAATGCCCATGTTATTGTTTTTGTTTGCTAACTTGAAATACTGAGAGCAAAGAGTGAAAACCCTGATTTGCTTTGAAGTGCTGATATTTTCTGGGTTCCAGGACAACAAAATTCCCAGGATCCTAATGAAAAAGGAGGCGACAAGGGAGGACCCCCCCCCCCCGAATATTGCTGCCTGTCCCTTTGATGTGTGGCATGTGTGGAAGAGAAAGAAGACAACAAACTTGTTTGTTCCTTTGGGCTATTGAGGATAGCTGCAATGTGGGCAGCAGGTGGGTGAGATAAGAGTTCCCTCTAAGGAGAGAAAGAGAACTATAGGGTTCAAAATGAAAAATTGGAAATAAATCAGCTTAGTTCTTCAAAACTCCTGACACCAGGGAACCTGTGACTTGGGGTTTTGTTTCGTATTAGCTCGGAACATATGGAAATACCTTGAAAGTTTGAAGGTTTAAAAAAAATAGCAGTTTGGAAGCACCAAACTTTGTCTGATCAGTTTTCTTCAGTCATGGTTATCCAAGCCAAATCAGCATGTTTCTTATGTGTGATAATGATATCTCAAAAGACAAGAGTACCATACAAGTTCAGTCAAAGTTATCAAAGCAAGTTTCAACAATCCTGCTGCTTTCACTAACTTTCTCCTTGTTGTAATCATGAGGATTACATGATTGATAAAAGGTCATGCACAGCTAAGTTTCATGTACAGAAGGCAAAGGCTGTGATAATGATGTTACTATTACAGCAGTAGTGGGTTCCTAACCAGTTTACTACCGGTTCGCTGCGTGCATGTGTGCAATTGAATGAAAATTAGTCAGAAAAAAAGAAAAACAGCTGAGGAGCTGCAATTCAAGCCACTGACCCGGATTAGCTGGACTTTGGAAGCTGCAATAAAGGTACGTATAACCCAGGGGTGGGTGGGCAAGCCCACTTTAAAAAAAATACACAGAACCAGTTCGCTCTCTGTTTGAAGACAGCACTACTGGTTTGGGAGAACTGGTCTGAACTGGTAGGAACCCATCTCTGTGTTACAAGGAGGGAAACATTAAACTGGTCTGCAAAATTTTGGAACTTGTAAGATGAAGGCTTGTAAAAGATGATACATATTCATAATAAGCCTGCGCTGGGAAGATGGCTGCCTGAGCTTTTCGCTCCGGCTGAGAAGAGCGTTCAACTGTCCTGAACTGAACCCTCCCCCGTTGTTTACCAGATCTAAGCAGTGAGGGCATCTAAGAGAAGAGCTTGGGCTGAGCCTGGGAGTGGTGAGCGAATTTTAAAAAGTGAATTTAAAAAAGCATTACCCAGGGGCTTATCCAGAGGCTCTGAAACGGACTCCGGCATTCCTCAGCATTCCTCAGCATTCTCGGCGTTTACAAATGGCATTGCGAACGACCTTCGGCTTACTGGGCGTCTTCCCCCCCCCCCTTGCACGGACGGCTATTCCCAGCAGGAGTGGAGCCGAGCTGAGTTTGGGCTGTTTCCTGCCTTAGAGTGGAGAGTGCTCGAGGTGTTTGGGGCGGGTGTGAGGTGGCATTATTCTTTGAACTTTGCTTAAAGGTGCTAAAGACGCTGAAGACGCTGTAGCCAGCATTGTGAGAACTAATGCGGCTCAGCTGACTGGGAGACTTTGCCTGAGGTGTTATTTGTTAGCTGGGACTCTAGACCAGCTGGGAGCGTCGTGATTGCTGTGAGCGGCACCTGAAAGACCACTATAGCCCAGCTGCCAGGAGGGGGTCCCCTCACTTGATTGCTACAACTATCATAGCCACCTGAGAATGCCGTGGCTGGCAGGAGCGCCGAGGCTTTTCCGTGCGAGTTGCTGAAAATTGAACCTTTCTGTAGGCCACTTGTCAACATCATAGTCTACCGCTTGAAGATTGTGGCCTTATTGTTCTGGATGCTGTGGAGTTTGTGGGCCTTATTTTGCAAATCTTTGTTGGGCCACCTGTGGTGAGAGACGGGCGGTGGCCTCCCAACCACTGGGGCCGAAGACACCCGTGGAACCTGGAAGAGCAGGCTGAAACCGTCTGGCTGCTGTGGGAGCTGCTATCGGTGACTGCTGGGGGGGGGGGCGACCCCCCTGGGATTGCCTGACGCCTCCTCTGCTGTTTGTGCCGCTGTAGGGTCAGGCTAGGGACAGGGTAGGGTTAGGTTAGAATTTAGGGTGGGTTAATTTAAGATATAGTTAGGATAAGGTTAGGATTAGGGTGAGGGAGGGGGTGGGGTCGCTAGCCTGATGGCCTACCGATGGGCTGCTTCCACAGGTAGTGTCACGGTACAGCTGGGAGTGGGGTTCTCCCCCCCTTTCACCGTGGGGTTATCCCTGGCTCCCGGGTGTTCTTTGCCCCCGATGGGAGGGAGTGCTGCTGGCCGCCGTCTCCTGCGGCTGGCCCTACAACTTTTGCCATTATCCTTTACTGCCTGCAGCCCACTTGACTTTCAGACTTGCCTGGATTCGCTCTGGACTACTGTGAATTATCATTTCATGTCCCACTACCCTTGGACTCCGGATATCTATTTCTCGGGAAGTTTGGACACTATTTCCCAGCCGCTTTGGACTATACAATCGGCTGGACTGCGCAGGCTCATAATCATAATCATAATCTTAATTTTTATACATTTGTAAATTTTTTATTTAATTTTTATATTTATATGTATGGGAGTGTATGGTATGACTGTGATTGACTGAATGTCCCACTTTTATTATTATATTGCTGTTTTTGTTTTTAACTTGTATTGTGGGGATTGACCAGTTGTATGCATGGGTGTGTTTGGTGGGCCAGGAGTTTAGCTGGGACCTCCTGCACTGAGTGCTTTGGCAGAAGTGCTAGGGGGCCCCGGGCCTGGTCCCGGCCCTTGGTTGTGTGTGTCGGAGGGCCTGCCGATGAACCCGGTAGCTGGGGGAGAGGGTGAAGGGACCACAGATGCGGGAGTGGGCCGGAACATTGGGGTCATAATGGGGAGGGGCAGATATGGCGGAAACTTCAGGGCAAGCCATTACCGGGGAAGGAGGGTTCCCTATATTCGAGGGATCCCCCCTTCCGGCCCTGTGAGTTCCACTCCAAGGCCAGATGGTGTGAGTAATCAGGACCCTGGTCTCAGGTTGCTGTTGCTAAATGCCAGATCTGTGGTTCATAAGGCTCCCCTCGTCCAGGACCTAATTACAGACGAGGGGGCAGATCTGGCATGTATTACTGAAACCTGGCTGGGCCCGGAGGGAGGAGTCCCCCTCACAGAAATGTGCCCAGAGGGTTTTCAGGTGCTTCATCAACCGCGACCCCAGGGAAGGGGCGGAGGAGTGGCCATTGTTATCCGACAGTCTTTAGTTCCTCGTAGGATCCCTGCTCCGGAGCTTGTCGGGTGTGAGTCCTTGCTGGTGAAGATGGACCTTGCGGGTCAAGTGGGCTTGTTGTTGACGTACCTGCCTCCCAACAGCATGACAACAGCCCTCCCCTTGCTCCTCGAGTCAGTAGCCGAGCTGGCGGTTGAGTTCCCCAGACTTATGATACTGGGGGACTTCAACTTGCCTTCGCTCGGCGAACACTCTGATGGAGCACAGGAGTTCATGGCTTCCATGACAGCCATGGGCTTGACCCAAGTAATTCAGGGCCCGACCCACTCAGCGGGTCACACACTCAACCTCGTATTTCTCTCGGAGCAGTGGAGTTGTGATCTTGGTTTGAGGGGTAGTGAGATCTTGCCCTTGTCACGGTCAGACCACTTCCTACTGAGGCTTGACTTTCGGAGACCAATCCCCCGCTGTAGGGAGGAGGAACCAATTAGGTGGTTCCACCCCAGGCGTCTTATGGATCCTCAGGGTTTCCAGACGGCGCTTGGCGTTATGCCTGATACTCTCACCTGCAGTTCGGTGGAGACCTTAGTTGCTACTTGGAACTCGGTAGCGTCTGAGGCTCTCCACAGAATTGCGCCTTTACGGCCGATCCGCAGCAGTGGATTCAGGAGGGCTCCTTGGTTTACCGAGGACCTCCGGGAGATGAAGCGCCAAAAGAGACGCCTAGAGTGCCGCTGGAGGGCCAGTAAATCCAAGTCAGACCGAGCACTTCTGAAAACCTGCATCGGAGCATATCTATCGGCAATATGGACAGCTAAGAACAATCACATTGCCGCTCTGATAGCGTCCGCTGAGTCTCGCCCTGCCGCTTTGTTTAGGGTCACCCGCTCCCTCCTAAATATGAGGGTTGCGGATAACCCTTTACAAGGTAGAGCAGAGGAATATGTCCAGTTCCTCGTGGACAAAGTTGCTCGGCTTCGGATGGATCTGGACTCCAATTGCGCAGAGCCAGCCAGGGTACCGGGGGAAGGTCTTGAACACCACCTCTGGACTGACTTTCAACCTGTTGCTCCTGATGAAGTGGACAAGGCCATGGGAGCGGTGAGTGCTGCCATGTGTGTACTGGACCCGTGTCCCTCCTGGCTGGTCGTGAACAGCAAGGAGGTGACGCCGAGTTGGGTCCAGGTGATGGTGGATGCTTCTCTTCGGGAGGGCTTCTTCCCACCGGCATTGAAGATAGCGGTGGTGAGACCCCTCCTGAAGAAGCCATCGTTGGACCAAGCTAGTTTGAACAACTATCGTCCAGTCTCCAACCTTCCCTTCATTGGGAAGGTTGTTGAGAAAGTGGTAGCCTCTCAACTCCGACGGTCCTTGGATGAAGCCGATTATCTGGACACCTTTCAGTCTGGATTCAGGCCTGGCTACAGCACGGAAACCGCTTTGGTCGCACTGACCGATGATCTCTGGAGAGCCAGGGATGGAGGTCATTCCTCCATCCTGGTGCTCCTTGACTTCTCAGCGGCCTTTGATACCATCGACCATGGTATCCTTCTGCGACGGTTACGAGAGGTGGGAGTGGGCAGCACCATTTTTCAGTGGTTCTCCTCCTACCTCTCGGACAGGTCGCAGTCAGTGTTAGTTGGGGGAGAGAGGTCGACCCCTAGGTCCCTGAAATATGGGGTTCCTCAGGGTTTGGTCCTATCCCCCCTTCTGTTTAATATCTACATGAAGCCACTGGGTGAGATCATTCGACGGCACGGGATCAAATACCATCAATATGCGGACGATACTCAGCTGTATCTGTCCGCCCCGTGCCAACTCAGTGAGGCGGTTGACATGATGTGCCAGTGCCTGGAGGCTGTCAGGGTCTGGATGGGGGTTAACAAGCTTGTACTCAATCCAGACAAGATTGAGTGGCTGTTGTGTTTTCCTCCCAAGAATTTGGCCAGTATTCCATCACTCAGCCTGGGGGGTGAAAATTTACGCCCCTCAGACAGGGCGCGCAACTTGGGAGTCCTCCTGGACCCACAGCTGACTTTAGAACATCACCTGTCGGCTGTGACCAGGGGGACATTTGCCCAGGTTCGCCTGGTGCACCAGTTGCGCCCCTACCTGAACTGGGAGGCACTCGCAACAGTCACTCACACCCTCATGATCTCAAGACTGGACTACTGCAATGAGCTCTACATGGGGCAGCCTTTGAAGAGTATTCGGAGACTTCAACTCGTCCAGAATGCAGCCGCACGAGCGATTGTGGGTGCACCTCGGTACACCCACGTTACACCTATCCTCCACGAGCTGCACTGGCTACCGATCGGTCTCCGGATACGCTTCAAAGTGCTAGTCGTAACTTATAAAGCCCTTCATGGTATTGGACCTGGGTACTTGAGAGACCGCCTGCTGCCAATTACCTCCCAAAGACCCGTCAGATCTCACAGGGTCGGCCTCCTCCGGGTTCCGTCCACCAGCCAATGCCATCTGGCTACTACCCGGGGGAGGGCCTTCTCTGTAGCAGCTCCGGCCCTTTGGAATGAACTCCCCGCGGAGATCCGGACCCTCACCTCTCTCCAGGCCTTCCGGAAAGCCGTCAAAACCTGGCTGTGCCGGCAGGCCTGGGGTTGATGAGTTCCCCTCCCCTCTCAACTGGTATGGCTGTGTGATTTTCGTGTATTTTAATTATGTGTACTGTTGTTTATGTTCCCTTTCCCCTCTGAGTTGTTCGCCGCCCTGAGTCCCTCCTGGAGAAGGGCGGCATACAAATAAACCAAATACAAATACAAATACTGAAATATGCTGCAAAACAAGAAACATTTGACAAATTTCAGTATAGGACTGCTGGTTTCTATTTAGTATGGTGGATCATCCCTTGTGTAGCCTGCTCTGGAGCATCAAGCATACCACTGATGCTTTTCTTCTCCTTCCAGTGTATCTAATTCCTCCAAGTAATTCTAAGAACTGAAGGCAAATGACCAAATAATTAGCTTTTGTTATCTGGCCAGTCTTAGCTTGGTCTTAGAAACACTCCTGTTTTTCTTTTACATTAAGTTTGCAAGTAGCTGAAATACTTAATCATTGGTTCATGCGATTAGTCAGACAAGTAATTCTTCTAGCTTAAATTTCTTCAAGAAAGGATCATGAATGAAATTAAAGCCAGTCAGCTGCTTTTTGTAATTCTCATCTCTCTGAGCGATATCCCATGTTTAGCATGATTTCATCCTTGCCGTTTACATCCTCTCCTTCTGCCTATAGAAGGCAGAAAAGCAGCTAACAATTTTAAAAAAAGAACAATTAAAGTCTCATAAAAGCACTACTAAAACCACTCACTCTACAAAAGCTTGACTAAAGAGAAAGAAATTGATTACTTTTGTGAAAGCAGAAAAAGTATGCAGAGCACAATTCCACAGTTTAGGAGCAGGACAAGAGACTTTCTGTCTCTTTCCACCCAGCACAAGGCCTTTTGAAAATGAAGTGTTTTTAAATTCTCACATAGACTCAGTTCAAAACAGGTAATCCTTAAGATAGTTTGATTCCAAACCGCTCAGGGTTTTAACGTTTAAAATGTACATCTTAAAGTGTGCCCAAAAGACACCTGGCAACCAGTAAAGTCTTTCAAAATAGAAAAAAATGCTGTTGATATAATACATTTGGCTTCACTGGATTTACTCCCCCGACAGATCAAAAAGCCTTGCAGCACAAAGACCAACTGTGGATTAGAATTTCTCTAGGCTGAAATCAGTTTTTGAGACAGGATATTTCTATTTTATTTTCTTACAAATCCAACAAGCTGGTAGGTTTCTCCAGTCTGAATACTTCCAGAAGTGGTCAGTCCTAACAGAGAACTATTTAGTGTTTCACCTACAGTGAATAGGATGAAGGTAAACAATTGACACCAAAATAATTCCAGGCTTCCAGTCATCTTTACCAGCCCAAAAATGAGTAAGAGAATTTGTTAACTCTGAAACAGATCAATCTCGCAGCAGCCATCTTGTTTCTCAAGTTGTCACACAGTTCGGAAAGGGGGAGAGGATTGGAATGTGAACTAGCCAAAACAACTTACTATCTCATGGGAACCAAGGTCACTCTCAACAAGTGCCAGCCAGAGACTAAGACTGGTCATCAAAGAGACACCAGAACACCTTATTGGACAATGTGACCTGTGACACGAGGGGAGGGGGAATATCTTATGTTTAATTATACTGAAGCCACAGGAAATAACTAGGGCTGGTCACCCATGCTGAAATAACTTATTTGGGTTCATTAGATGGAAACTTGACAGAATGACTATGAAATGGGTGTCCAAGGGTTCCAAGTAGCACCCCTAATGAAAGAAGACTCAGACCTCATGTCATCGCAGCTGCAGGGCAAGATGTCCTTTATTCTCTGAAAAAGGAATGTTATTTAGACTATATATCTTTCATACTCCATATAATTCCCCCCTCCCAATTTCCTACAGTAAAAAATGTGGCAGGCCTGAAGGCCCAATGTAAAAGATGGCTTCCAAGCCTGGCAATGGGTTGATTCCATTGGTTTTGTTTTTCCTTTCACTTGCAAGAGTGAAAACCATCCACTCATCACTTTCCTTAAACATGACAATGGGGTTGAATTGTGCAATTATCTGGGATGCAGAATTTGGGCAAGTTTCAAATAGCAGATG
The DNA here is from genome assembly GCF_009769535.1 of Thamnophis elegans. Lineage (NCBI taxonomy): Eukaryota > Metazoa > Chordata > Lepidosauria > Squamata > Natricidae > Thamnophis > Thamnophis elegans. Next base: position 60,575,446 of record NC_045541.1, on the reverse strand, counting down.
TGACAGATTATAGATGAAGAAGTGCTCAGTACCTATAGTCTTTCAGCCAAGTTTTTTCTGAACACAATTCTGGTGCTTTGCTGAAAGAGTACTCACAGGTTTAGTGCTGTTCGGAAAAAGCACTAAAACCACGTCCAAAACTAGCCCGGGGAAGCGGGGGATGGCAGCTCAAAATTGCCATGCAAGGCAGATCCCAGTGACAGAGGGGCATATCTGATGCAATAGGCTAAAGGAGCCAGTAGGAGTTGGGCAGATCCAACTGTGTTATCAACCTAATCACCACTGAAGACTTCTAGTCCATATCCATGCAAAAATTCTGTTGGAAGAGGAAAAACTGGAACAACTAGACCTGACTTTATGTTGCTTTCATTGATGAATGAGAATGTGATGAAGACAACATGAAGACTATCATTTCAAAATATTTGCATGCAAATGCAAAAGATGACCCCAATAATGAATAGACCAAAATGTCTCAGGAGGAAAATTAATGCTTTTGTGAAAGTCTCCTTACTATATTTGCTAAACAAGTAGATAAAATTAATCGGTTCTCTTCTAAGGGTCTCACATTTTAATTTCAGCTTAGGCCGAGTCCCGAAAAGAGAATCCAAAATGATTCTGAATGGCAATGCCAGCCATTGCTGTTCACGTTCACAGTATCAGAGTCTACTTCTATTGCTGCAGAGAAGATTGTTTTTATTCTGAGGATTCATGCAGTTCCAAAAGAGTTACAGGCTTGCCTCAGAAGGCTTGCCAATAAATAAAACCAATAAATAAACAGGCAATAGCAAACAAAAAACACAAGATAATGGGTACCAGCAAATTTCCAGCCCTTCTTTTCAACTGGAGAAGACATGGGCCCAGGCAAAAAAAATTGCAGCTCATCCATAACAAAGAGCTCAAGGCTGGATATGTTTGTTCCCACTGTCTGCTTTATAGCTTAAGATATTAGGCATTAAAACGGGGGAGTTGTTCAAACACCATTACTGACACTGCCGTTAACCCAAATAACAAATGTCTTCCATTGAGAAACCTCATAAAAACAGAGAATCCAATTTAAAAGCATTTCTGCTGAACGTGAGAGGCAATTTCCTTGCAACCATATGCCATGGCCCCAGCTTGCTGAATGTGAGATAAGCACGACGATTTCCAAGTTCTATTGGTAAATATCTATTATGCATTTCTTCTTGGGATGTTAGTAGCCCCATTGCCCAGCCAATTATACAATTCCAGGGCTCTCAGGGTGCTGCTGAATGGAGTGAAGCCCAGTGTGTAAACGCCTAACATTTCTTCATTCTAAACAGAGCAGCAGATGTGTCAATGGCTCTATCTCTAGCTATAATAAAAAAATATTTTCAAGGCTTTAAGCATGTGCGTTTGTTCAAATGCCAACCGAGAAATATATGGGGAAACAATAGGCTCCAAGTGGTGGCATCGATGCTCTATCTCTCTCTGTAGCATCATGTCCTGAATGCAGAATTGCCCCTGTATAGAAATATTTGGAATAAATAGTTAAGGCAACAGTGTGGGGAGAATGATGAGCAAGAAAAAATGTGATAGGAAAAGCACTCCTATAAATAGGTGACACCTGTCAAAACGTCTGTACATTTAAAGGTGCCATGTAGGACACATTGATTTGTCTGGTGTCAGACCGTAGCTACACGAAGCACATAAAAGACAGAATATTAGTCTTTAATTGTTGTCAATTCACCAAGGAGAAGGAGAAAAAGCTATTATTTTTGCTTGGTTCCAATCTGGCTACACACCTTTTTCCCTCAAAAAAGAGGCTGAAAATCTGGGTGCATCTTATACACTGAATACAGCATTTTTTGCCTCCCGAAACCCTGCCCCTTTACCAAAATGGTCGTGCATAGCCTTTAGGAGACTTTCAGAAGCTCCTGGGTGCTGGGGACAGCAGAAATGATCAAAAAATGGGCTGTTTTTTGCTCAATTTGCCCCCCCCCCAGCCCACAGGAGCACTCTATAAGCCTCCAAAAGGCTATGCATGCCCTTTTTTTTTTTTGACAAAAAACGGGCCGTTTTTTGCTCATTTTTGGGCCCCACCTCCCCATTCCTCAGGAACACTCTATAAGCTCCTAAAGGCTATTCATATCCTTTTTTTAAAAAAATGGGCCCATTTTCACAAAAAACGGGCTGTTTTGGAGAGGTTTGCAGAGTGCAAAAACTTTTTTTTAATTTGCCTCTTCATAATATTGGTGCGTTTTATATTCCGGTGCATCTTCGAAAAATACGATATTCCTTTTCTTATCCTGAAAGAAGCACCAAAGCATTGTTCAATTCAATTCAATTGAATTGATACACTTGCTGGATGCACAAAACACACTATTCCAAATATTGAACGGCAACTCCAAGAAACTCTAGGAAGCATGGCCAACAATAACCTCTTAACTACTATGATCATTCATTGATGGATCCTTAAAAAAAAAACTTTCTCCCTTGACCTAAACCCAGAACACTTTGATTTGCACTGTCCTGGACATTTATCCTGGTTCTCCCATTCTCTATATCTCACAGGGTATTTCACTGGCTTCCTATAAACACAACACTTAATTTGCTTAGCTCTTACTTCTTGGTACATTCCTCCCATGGACTTGTGACAGTATTGGTATATTTATATTTCTAGAGGTTCGTCTTGAAGTTCAATATTTCTGGAACTGTACTCTTCAATGTCCAGTTTGGCAGTCTCAGCATATAGTTGTTCTTCCTGGGTATTTATATTAGGTAAAAGATATTTCTTTGTCATTTACTGTTCCGTAAAACCTTTCGTAATTCTATGAAATAATTTCTAAGCTATTTCTAAGCTGCCCAAAGTAACTTTGTAGGAGAGATGGGTGGCATAGAAATGAAACTAAATTAATGCATGAATGAATAAATGATTGAATGAATGAATATCTTTGGAGTTGAAGGTCTTGTTTGTTTTCAAGAGATAATTTTTTTTCTCAGGACTACAACTCAATAAGAAGGAGGACATGTGAAAGCTGGAAAGACAGAAATATAAAAAGGTTGTGGAAAAAGAATGTATAGCTTTCCACAGAAGAAAAATATTTCCTGTTAAGCACCTGATCCAATAGTGATCTTCCAATAAGGCACAAGTAAAGAACACTAATCCTATAATAAAGTCAAAACAAATTGTTATGCTATCAAAGGCCAGATTTTCTTTTATATACAGGCAAATAATTATATTACACCAGAAAACATGTATTTTCATTGGAACAAAAACTGAAGTCCTGTTCAGGCATCAGTAAAGAATACAATTCAGTATGTAGTTTTATAAGCAGTTGCTACCTTTTCAAAGTTGTGACACTAGTGAAATATTGATGCATATCTCCAAAATGGACATCATTATTATCACTCATGGGAGCCTCCAGATGTCATGTGTCATAGGAACGAGAACTTTCATCTGATAGGTCACATGCAAGGCAACTTGCTACGTACCATTTGTTACATTATTAAATATGTAATATGCAATATGTAACGGTCCAGCATTCCATCCTGGTGATGCCTTTCGAAGTTATCTCACACCTGACATTTGGGAATTATGATTGGACTGTGCACGGGGATGCCAAGGGGAGGGGAATGAATTATACAATATATTATTCGCTTTCGCGCCTAATTAACCAGACTTAGCTTAGCTTTGCAACTGTTCATTTATGATTAGTAAAAGTACACTTGATTTCAATACAAATGGAGTCCAGTGGTTTTCTTTCTTGATTACTGAATGAAGTGCTGCTGACAATAAGCTAAGTCTCATTTTACACCCATCCCAGAGCTAAAACCTACCGAGGGGGGTGCCCTCATAAGAAGAAAAGAAATGTCTTTGCATGTGAGTGACCAAGAGGAAGAAGAGGGGGCAATGGCAGGACCATCTTTAACTGAAAGGCTGCCGGGACTAAGAGTGGAAGAGCCTGCTGTTTGTCCCAGATGGACTTTGTGTGTGGGACAAAAAGAGGAGCCTGAGGAATTGGATGCTGGAGTCACGAGAAGGAGACCAAAGAAAAAATCAGCCGATTGGGCTGACTCTGGGGAAGAGGACTACAAGCTTTCCCATGCCATGAGACTCCTCGAAGAAGCTTGGACTGAATGCAGAAGCTGTGAGAGAGCAGTGGAAAGGGAGCCGGCTGAAGATCTTGAGCAAAGGTACTCAATGCATAGTTTAAGGGAGGGTGAAGAAGCCGAGGGGGGTTGGGCGCACGAAAACCCAGAACCAGCTTCTTCCCCTCCAGCTAGGGCCGCTTAAAGAGCAGGGGGGGCCCCAGGCGACGCCGAATGGCAGAAGTCCCTTCCTTAACCGTAAAATACGATGGAGACCCTAAAACTCTAGGGCTTTTTATAATTCAGGTCTGGAATTATATGGAAATCTATGGACCTGATTTAGAGACAGATGAAATGAAAGTCAGGATGGTGTTGATGTCCTTAGAGAAGAAGGCAGCCGAATGGATGGTTGGCCTACACAAATGCAATTCCCCTCTCTTGAGGAATTTTAATGACTTTATGGCAGCCATGAAGAGGAGGTTTGATGACCCACTGACCGAGAGACGCGGGCGCCTGAAATTTATGGCTCTGAAGCAGGGAAATAAATCAGTGCCAGATTATGTCCAGGAATTTCAACAGTTGTCAGCCTATATGAGGGGGTGGTTGGAAGACGCTTTGCTGGATCAATTCGCTGAGGGATTGAATGAAAAAAATATACCAACAGTGCATAAACAGATGCATTCCCCACCGTGTAACTGCTTGGTATGAACCGACCGCGGCAGACGTTGAGTTGGATTTAGCCAGGCTTCAACGCATGAAAGAGGGAGAGGCCAAGAAATCCCCCACAGCAGCTCCAAAAGCCCCCCTCTGCCCCAGGAGTGAGGGGAAAGGGGGTTTCACTGGCAAAACCAAGCCTTTCACGTGCTTCCGCTGTGGAAAGGAAGGCCATCGCACCATGAATTGCCACGTAAAATTGGCTCAGACCGCTCCACCCCTCCCTGCAAAGAGGGAAGAGCAATAAAGGCCCCGAGCAAGAAGAGAGAAGCTGCATTTGCCGCTGAAAATGTTCCCCAGCATTTCCAGCCGGAGGAGGAGGGAGGCGTTAGCTCCAGCTCGTCTGACGAATCGGATGAGGAGCAGTCTCATCGCTGGGTAAGTTCCAGAAGGGGCCCCATGCTTATCCCAATTGAACTAAGAGTGCCATCTTCTGGTGTGACTGAGAAACTTTTAGCTCTCCTTGATTCTGGCTGTTCTCGCTGCATGATAAGTCCTGAAATGGTGGAGAAACTTGGCTTAAAATTGAGGACTTTGAAAACCCCAGATTGATGGTTCTATTGCAGGAGGTGGTCCTGCTCATTTTTCTACTGAGCCCATTGAGATGAGAATGGGGACCCATCAAGAATTAATAACTTTTATTGTGGCACCTGGCATGGACCAGCCCCTTATTTTGGGACTCCCCTGGCTTCGTAAGTGGAACCCTCGCATTAACTGGAGGAAGGGGTGGTTACATATTTGCACTAACATACCCCCTGAACAGGAGGTTGAGACTCCAGATCCTGCTGATACTAGCCCCATGTTGGCAGCCAGAGGGCAGGAGAGGATCGAAGGTGAGGAGAAAATACCAAAGGAATATTGGGATCTTAGGGGAGTTTTTAGTGAAAAATCGTCTGATAAACTCCCCCCCCCGACCCACTGATTACACCATTGATATTTTGCCTGGGGTGAAGCTTCCCAAGCCCCAAATATATTCAATGTTCCCTAGGGAAATGGAGGAAATGAGAAGATTCATTGATAAGAATTTGGAGAAGGGGTTTATTGAACCGGCAAGACCCAAGGTGGCGGCTCCTGTGCTATTCAAGGAGAAGAAAGATGTCTCTCTTTGTTTGTGTGTTAATTTTAAGAACCTAAATGGGATATCAGCTCAAAACCTCTATCCGTTGCCACTGATGAAGGACATGCTGGCACAATTGGGGAAGGGCCGCATTTTCACTAAGTTGGACTTGAGGAAAGCATACTATAGAGTCTGTATTCAAGAGGGAGACGAGTGGAAAACAGCTTTCAACTGCCCCCTTGGCTGTTTCCAATTTTGTGTGATGCCGTTTGGCCTACAGGGGGCGCCTGTGGTCTTCATGCAGTTAATTAATGACGTGTTACACGACCATCTTTACAAAGGCATTATCGTATATTTAGATATCCTTATTTACATGGAAACACGTGAGGAACACGTAAAGCTGGTTCGTACCGTGCTGAATAAACTTCAGGCCGCTGAGCTTTACTCTAAATTGTCCAAATGTGAATTCCATCAAGAGAAGGTTGACTACTTGGGCTATTGTATCTCCCATGCGGGCGTTGAGATGGACCCCGCTAAAGTAAAAGCGGTCGCTGAGTGGGAGGCTCCTCGTACAGGCAGGCAATTGCAGAAATTTTTGGGGTTTGCCAGTTCATCCCCTCTTTTGTTAAGATAGCTCTTCCCATAACTAACCTTTTGAAGTCCAAAGGGGGGGGGTGAAACCCAAGCCTAGCAAGCCGTTGGATTGGACCATGGAATGTCAAGCTGCCTTCGAGAAGTTAAAGCGACTTTTTGCAGAGGAACCAGTCCTCAAGCACCCGGACATGGACGCGCCTTTTGTGGTTCAAGCTGACGCCACTGACATGGCAATGGGGGCCGTATTGCTTCAAGCCAATAGTCAAGGTAACTTACAACCCTGCGCATACACCTCTCGCAAACTAACTGACACGGAGAGACGTTGGGCCATTTGGGAGAAAGAAGCGTTTGCTGTTCGTTGGGCTTTGACCACTTGGCGCCATTTTCTGGAAGGCGCCAAACACCCGTTCGAGGTATGGACTAATCATAAGAATTTGGAAGCTTTGAGGACTCCCAGAAGACTTTCTCCTAAACAGATGCACTGGGCTCAGCATTTCAGTCTTTTTAATTTCACCCTGAAATACATTCTGGGGGGGAAGAATTTTATGGCTGATACTTTATCCAGGCTTCCTCAGTACAACTGTTCTAAACTCAGTGTGGTCCAGCCTGTCATTCCCACGACAAGCCTTGCTGCTCCAGTTGTTACTAGGAATCAAGCACGTTCTAAAGTGGAGATGTCCCAGGACTTTCTTTCCAATCTCAAGAAAGCCCTCCCTGATGATGATTGGTTCCGGCAGCACGTGAATGAATGTACTATGAGATGAGTTGCCCTGGATTGGGGCAAAACTTTACGTTCCTGCGTCTCTTCGACTAATTGTTCTTCAGTGAGCTCATGATTCCCGAATGGCAGGGTATTTTGGTTTCGTTAAAACGCTCCATCTCGTCAAGAGACAGTTTTGGTGGCCTTCTTTGAAAAAGGACATTGAACGTTATGTTGCCAGTTGTCCCGTTTGTGCTGCTGCTAAACGGCTGCCGGGGAAACCGCAGGGATTGCTCCAGACTGTAGCTTGTCCTGTTGCCCCTTGGAAGGAGATCTCTATGGATTTCATCGTCGAACTTCCTGAGAGTCAGGGACACACTGTTATCTGGGTTGTTACCGACTTGTTCTCCAAGCAAGTCCATTTCATCCCTTGCTCCAAGATTCCTTCTACTAAGACTCTTGCTAAGATGTTCATCTCCCACATTTACCGCTTGCATGGGGTGCCCGACTGCATTATTTCGGACAGCGGTGTGCAATTCACCTCCATTTTCTGGAAGGAGTTTCTGAAGCGGATTGGCTCCGCCCAGGGCTTAAAGCTCTGCCCACCGCCCTCAGACTAATGGGGCTTGTGAGAGGACTAATTCTGTACTGGAACAATATTTACGTTGTTTCATCAACTACCAGCAGGATGATTGGGTGGATTTGTTGCCGCACGCGGAGGTGGCTTACAATAATTCTGTGCATAGCAGCACTGGGTTCACCCCTTTCCGTGTGGTGTTTGGCCAGGATTTTGTGCCCATTCCTGAGGTTCCTCGTGAGCAGCCCCAAGTATCGTCTCTGTCCGAGTGGAGTGATCGCCTTCGGCGCGTTTGGCCTTTAGCTCTCCAAACTTTGGACGCTGCACATTGCGCCCATAAGAAACAGGCTGATAAGAAGTGGACTAAGCCTTGTGATTACAAAGTTGTTGATCAAGTTTATTTGTCCACCAGGTTTCTTCAGACTCCACAAAAGTCGAAGAAGTTGGGGCCTAAATATGTTGGCCCATTTCCCATTATCAAGATCATCAATCCTGTTTTTGTTAGGCTGCAGCTGCTTAAACACCTAAACCGGGTTTACCCTGTTTTTCATGTTAACCTCATAAAACCTGTTTGCACTTCATTGTTGCGTCCGCCTGTTCCTCCACCACCCGCTCCGCTTTTGATTGACGGTGAACAACATTTCGAGGTTCGTGAAATTTTGGACTCTCGTAAACGCCGGAACCGTGTCCAGTACCTGGTGGCTTGGAAGCATTTTCCCCCCTCTCACGCCAAATGGGTTGACGGGTCCCATGTTCGGGCCCCTCAGTTACTCCACAAGTTCTATTCTACTTATCCTGACAAGCCCTGATTTGGCCAGTTTCCTAAAAAAAAAAATTTCTCTCTTTTCTCTCTCTCTTCCTCTCCCCTTTTTGTGTCTTGTTGTTTGTCTGTTTGTTTGTGCTTTATCGTTTCTGCAGGCCTGACCGCCTTTTTCTGGAGGAGGGCCAGATGTCAGCCTCTGCTTTGCTACTGCTTCGGTTGCCATTCAAATGGGGAGGGGGGGCATGGTATTTGGGAGGGGAATCATTGTTGTGCTGGAGGAAGTTTCTAGACACTGAACTGACCACCTTACTGCGCATGTGGAGGAGGAGTGTTTCCCGCCAAGGCCAACAGTCCAGCATTCCATCCTGGTGATGCCTTTCGAAGTTATCTCACACCTGACATTTGGGAGAATCATGATTGGACTGTGCACGGGGATGCCAAGGGGAGGGGAATGAATTATACAATATATTATTCGCTTTTGCGCCTAATTAACCAGACTTAGCATAGCTTTGCAACTGTTCATTTATGATTAGTAAAAGTACACTTTATTTCAATACAAATGGAGTCCAGTGGTTTTCTTTCCTGATTACTAAATGAAGTGCTGCTGACAGGAGGTTTTTTTACTTGGTTACAGTTTATAAACTTTCAGAATAGACTATAAAACTCTTAAACAATGCTATTAACATTTACAATGGCTACAAACCTGTAACATTTCAGCAACACACTAAAAATGCATATATATTTCTAGATATAAAGTCCGCTGAGATTCCACACTGATATCATGTCCTCTCCAAGCAGTGAAGGAAAATTGAGACAGCAAAATATTGTGGCTTGCCCTGGCAATTTTTCTTAAGACTTCTGCTAATCAAGATTTAAAGCTTGCAAGCAGTTTCTTTGGAACAGGTTCCCTTTCTGGAGCTGCACACTTCACATGTCCTGGCTATCAAATGCTGCTTGACTATTTAAATCATGTCCAGCTGCAAGAGAACAAAAATCAGTATTTGAAAAGAGATTATCAATTGTGGAAAAACATAAAAATAACTTTTGAAAAATAAACATTCTTTTTCAGTTTTTTTAAAAAAATATCGTAGATTTCTTCCACTAAGGAGGACAATTTACTAAAATTTGGACTCATTATTTTGAGGATATTTTGAATTGAGGGTAGAATTTGTTTGTAATGATTCAGGATTTAACAGAAGCCTGAACTCTACTGCTTACATAGAGTAAGCATTATGTTCACACAATACATTGATTATATTTTTCTACTGTTCTTTGATCTGTATCTATACATACACCTATACACTCAAGCAGAACTAAGTCTGCATATTAATTTTTCTATACAATATATTCCTTAGCCTAGTAATCAACAATACATATATTAGAAACCATATAGAAATTGAGAATGATTACCATGCAGGCCTACCTTGCTTCCAACAAAAGTAAAAAGGAAATAAATCGACTACTCTCTAAATAAACACTGTTGTGAAATAACACACAGAGGCAGAAGCAAACGGTGAATAACTGCTTGATGAGAGGAGAATTACTTCAGTTTCAGTTTCAGTTTTATTGAGTTTGTATGCCGCCCTATTCCTGAGAGACTCAGGGCAGCTCACAATAAAAAAGGAAGGGGATACAAAAAATAAAAACAACAATTTAAAATTCTACAACAACCGTAACCTCGAATGGGGCTGGATAGTTCAACAGCCCTGGGCCTGCCGGAACAGCCAGGTCTTAACCACTTTGCGGAAGGCCAGAAGGGTAGTAAGGGTCCGGATCTCCACGGGGAGATCGTTCCAGAGGGCCGGAGCAGCCACAGAGAAGGCCCTCCCCCGAGGGGTCGCCAGCCGACATTGGCCGGCAGATGGAATTCGGAGGAGGCCTAATCTGTGGGATCTAATAGGTCTTTGGGAGGTAACTGGAAGGAGGTGATCTCTCAAGTACCCAGGTCCGATACCATGTAGGGCTTTAAAAGTAACGACTTCATGTTATTTTTATTCTCCAAATGTTATACTACAGCTGGAGTGCCCGTTCTTATACTTCTAGAATGCTTCCTCATTGAGGTGCTCTGGTTCATTGAGGGTGAAACTTTATAGTAGTGGCATCCTAATGGCAATAAAGTTCAAATAGTATAAATCAGTGTTTCAGTTGCTGAGGTTGAGAAACACTGACATAGGTAATGGATAATCTTTGCATATTAGAGGAAGTTGCTATGAGACAGATTGGGTTATGGTTTTTTAAAATGTGCAATACAACAAGGATAGGTATATTGCTTCTTCTTGCTTCTATCACTTACAATCCAATAATGAGCCACAAATATCTAGACTCGGGCCCTCTTTTACAATGTATATCCTTAAAAAACCAAATCCACTAAAAAGCTATCTTTTTGATAGAAGACAGAGTCAGATTTCTAGCCTACAACTTCACCACACAACTAAATACAGCACTTGTGCTTAGCCATCCATATTCCTAGATCTGTTTATTAGGAAATGAATCCAGCTGGAACCTTATAAGTCAACTGAAGTGAAGTATCTGACTTCTCCTCCGAAAACCACTGAGCCAGAGAAGAAAGTGAGAGAAAGGAGAAACTGTGCTAGTTAGAAACTCCAATATATTTTCTACCCATTTGCCACATAGGTATTCTGATGGGTGCAATGCTAAAGCTATCCACCTGGAAGGAACATATCTTTCGCTCCAACTGCTGCAGGATCTCTCCATTAATGGAACTAATCAGGGCTCTTTTGGAAAGGCATTTGCTTAAACATATCAGCCTTGTAATTTGTTACTTGCTGAGGATGAGCAAAAACACTTCAGGGTGGGATGCACAGTCAGGTCCAAGCAAAGCAGAATTAGTGCTTCACATTCTAACACAACCAAACTATGTGTCCTTTGAGAGCCTTCTCCGCAATTTGAATTCTCCTTTTTATAAATTCCCTGATTAAAATCCAAGGGCTGCAAATTCAGGTAAGCTTTAAGAGGCCAATCTGCCAATTGGGAGACTAGAGACCAGCCAATGCTATAGGACAGGGGTGTCAAACTCAAGGCCCGCGCATCAGATCCGGCCCATGGGGTGCTTAGATCTGGCCCGTAGGGCTGCCCTGGAAACAGAAAAGGACTGGCTCACGGTGCCTCTGCCAGCGTAAATGGAGTTTGGGAGGGCTGCTGGCAGAGGGTTGCAATAGGCCGTCGCAGCTGAAAACGGGGCTTGTGAGAGCTACTGGCAGCCCTCCAGAGCTCCATTTTCTCTGGCAGAGGGTTGCAGCCAAAAACGGGCCTCAGGAGCCCGTTTTCGCTTGCAGAGTGCTCGTGAAACCACAGATACTCCCGACACGAGTGACGTCAAGCTGGCCATGCTCACCCTGGCCATGCCCATCCTGGCCCCCAAGGGCAAACACAACCCTGATGCAGCCCTCAATGAAATTGAGTTTGACACCCCTGCTATAGGTGAGCAATGATTCTGATTCCGTGTCTCACTATCCAGCACATGTACATTACCAACATTAAAATACTTACCAGATCATCAACATCACCACCCTCTTCAGCAACTGGTGAAACTTCCATGGGCTTTTCGTTGGGAGCCAAAAACTACAAGTAAAATTTATTTGCATGTAATCAGCAACATATTTTTATTTATTTATATCCCACCTTATTTATTATTAAACAACCAAGGCAATGAACATATCTAACTCCTTCCTCCTCCTATTTTCCCAACAACAACCCCACCCTGCAATGTGTTATTAAAGATTAATTCCCCCCCCTCCCTTATTAATAGCAACAACAACTTACAGAAAAGGAAGAAAAAAAATCTGAATCAGGAATGTTAAAAGGTTTGGAAAAACAGATGTCACTCTTTTCCATAATATACTTCAATTAGAAAGTAAGATAGGCTCTTGATAATAAAGATGACAAGCTTAAGTGCATTTTCTATAGAGCATCTTTCATTGAGTATGCAAACATACACACCACACTCTACGTTACTCTTAGCTTCTTACTGTTACTAAAACACCTATTTATGAGCCATGTGACTTGTGAGCCATGGTGGCGCAGTGCAGTGGTGGGGTTTCCAATTTTTTCACTACCAGTTTGCTCGTGCACGTGCTCATGAGGCTTCTGCGCATGCGCAGAAGCGTCTGGGTGGAGTCTCCCGCCACTGCCACTACTGGTTCGCCCGATCTGATCCGAATTGGCAGAAACCCACCTCTGGCGCAGTGGTTAGAGTGCAGCATTGCAGGCTACTTAGGCAGTATTGCAGGCTGCTCGCAATTTGGCAGTTCAAATCTCACTAGGCTCAAGGTTGTCTCATCCTTCCATCCTTCCAAGGTGAGTAAAATGAGGACCCAAATTGTTGGGGGCAATATGCTAATTCTGTAAACTGTTTAGCCAGGGCTGTAAAGCACTGTAAAGTGGTATATAAATCTAAGTGCTATTGCTATTTGGAAACTAGACAGAAAGACAAAACTAGACAAAACAGACTAGACTAGATAGAAGGACAAAAATGTAATAAGAAATTAAAGAATGAAAGAAATGCTTTAGGTTGTGTGAAGAATCTCCAGGAATAGAATATATCCAATAGAAATCATTGTCTCTGTATGAAATGGGTGACTCAAGGAAGCAAAGGCCTAAGATGGTCAAGACAAACTCTGGTCTCCTTCCACACTATCACACTCATGCACAACATTCCTGCTTTAACACCCCAAATAAAATTCATCCATCAAATGTAGAATTGGAGAATGTAAACAGTAGAAAACATAGTAAATATACTGTAAATATTAGAAACAGCAAATACCCTATCAAATGCTTGTATTAGACTAATGGTTACAAATTACAATTTTATTCTTAAAAGTTGTCGTATGATACCAGTAAATTGCCCATCTACCACTTAATTCTTCATCACAAAAAAAGATCAACAGTATTTGACTTCTGGAATTTTTTTTCTTTTTAGCACAAGCTTTGTTTTGATTCAATTTTCCAGTTAGAATACAAACAGAACATTAATTTAGCAGTATTACTTTTGGTGCTTTTAATTACCATCTACAGTATACGTGATGGATTGCATCCTACAGTGCCTTTTCACAGAGTGCAATAGAAACCACTGATGTCAGAGATTTCCACTTGTAGCCCTCGGTCATTTATTTGTAAAATTGCTGATATGAGAAAAAAAAATCATATCACTTGGAATGACCGTTATCAAAACAGAGAACAGATACAAATTACTTTGCCTTCACAGGAGAGGCAAATTTTAGCCCTAATCCAAAAAAACAAAAAGCAGAAAGAAATGAATAAGAATGTTACTGCCCTTAATGATAGAGAGGTATCTCATTTGAAAGCAGCATACACACTTGGAATTGAGGTTGTGACCTTAACCTTACTTTTAAAAACACTGTTTAACAGAGATCTTGAATCTTCTTTCTTTATGTTCCAGTCTAGCTTGCAAAGAGAGAATTTTGGCAAGGGAACCCCTGAAGCAAATGTGCAATAGAAGTGGAACCAACAAAAGGGTACCTCACATTTCAAGAACGGGGCTAAGTCCTTACGATGTTGGATCTAACCTGATAGCTGATTTATTTGTATCAATATCCAATATCACTTCTTTAGCAATCTACAGGCACTCTATAGTCAAAAAAATGTTTACTTTTAAGGCTGATTCCACAGCCTTGTACAACAAAACAAAACCCACAGAAAGAGTAAGAAAGATTGCACAGTTGTGACACAGCATGCCTAGATGCTCTTCTTTCTCTAACATTGTGGATGTAATGCAATTATTGTACAGGCAATGTTGAAGTAACAGCAAACTGTCAAATTTAAACACCTTTTTTGCACTGGAGCAAATCCCATTTTATAGTTAATTAAGGTAAAATGCTATTTTTGAAAACCACATATTTACTCCGAGGCCTCCAAAGTGGCAGCACAACACTAACTTAAATGTAAGCAACACATAACTGAAATGTGTTATGTGATGAGGATGAGAAATTGCTTAGCAACTATGTTAAACTTTTTTAAAATTTTGAATCAAAACCTACTAAGCATCAGCAGACTATTTTTCCCCGCTTCCTGAAACGATCTGCATTACTTTGATACAAAATGAAATTACATATAATAATCATGTTGAAATCCTTCACTTTTAACAAGATAGGTGACCGAAAATGTTTGCCCCACCTCTCTTATCAACAGTGGAACACTTTCTGTATTTGCTCTTTTGAATATCTATCAGTTTCAATGAGAACTATCTTCTCAGTGAAAATGACTGAGGACTGATGTTGGGCATGAGTCACAGGACAAATTGTACCATATCAACTTTTTACAAATGGCTGCTTATTAGCACCATACATGTTTTGGAAATAATTCCAAAGCATGTATGGCTTCTGATGTTGTTGTTTCTATTGCTTTTGTTGTTCGGAAAAGCACTTTCGATGTTATCAGACTTTGCATGAGACAGTAAAAGGGTTGTCAGGCCTGCAGCTGGTTCCTTTTAGGATCTTTGGCCTGCCACACTCTCTATTATTTTGCTATGCTTTTTCATTAGTGGGGAATTAGGGGGGGGGGAATAGTAAGGAGTAGAATGTGTTGTTGTCAAAATAAAAAATTCCTTTCTAGAAGCCCAAGGACGTCTTTTGTCTCTACACCTCTGAGCCTGACCGGAACTGGATGGGTGGAACTGCCAGTGTGGCAGTGGAAGATTGGACCATGTGATGGACTTGTGAGTATGTGGGGGCATGAACTTTCAACTGGGTGAGAAACGCAGGAAATTTTCAGATTTGGGTTTTCCACAGATGTACCAACATGTCTCTCTTAATAAATTGGAACTTTGTGGAAAGCTCTGCCTTGAACTCCGATTTAATTTTGAATGATATTTGGAATGCTGACAAGGGTATTGTTACTTGAAAAGTCACATCATTTCTTAAAACAGGGGTCTCCAATGCCTGGTTTGTGGATTGACACCAGTCCGTGGCATCCCAGAAACCAGGCCAGGCAAACAAGCAAAGCCCCATCCATAGGATAGAGGCCGCACATGAAACCACGCCCCCCCCCCTGTCCGTGGAAAAACCTCTCTTCACGGAACCAGTCCCTGGTGCCCAAAAGGTTGGGGACCACTGTCTTAAAGCATAAGCCTCTTGTTTTCAGGTACCCACAGAAATTTGAAAAACGTTGGTCTAGCTCAGGGGTCAGCAAACTGCGGCTCTGGAGCCGCATGTGGCTCTTTCCTCCCTCTGCTGTGGTTCCGTCACCGGTCAGCACCACAATTTTGAGAGGAGCTTCTGGTGGGGAGGGGAGGAGAGAAGCACAGTGCGCCAGGAGAAGACTCTATGGCAAGGGGAGGGTTTTCCAGTTGTCTTCACAATTGATAGGGCTTTCGGTTATGACAGGTAGAGGAAAAAGTATGCCACGCTAAGAGGAAACTCTATGGTGGGGGAACTGAACTTCCTGTCAGCTCCAGAATTGAATAGGGGGCTTCCGGTTAGGACCTTTGTGGCTCCTGGTGTTTTCTTTTCTGTGGGAAACAGGTCTAAATGGCTCTTTGAGTGTTTAAGTTTGCCGACCCCTTGTTTAATGGATAGTAGAGTGGGATCATGCTCACACAAGCTCTGAAGCTCTTCTTCGAAATCATTTGCAAAACATGTATAGACTTGCTGGTCACGATTAAATATAACATGCGCCCTTTAATGGCAGGTGCTTTAGATGTGTGTTATACATCTATGACAATATTAAGTGCCTTTAAATCAATCTAGTTGCACATAGAAATAAATGTAACCTATGATCTGAACAGAAGCTGATCTACAGCCTGATTAACTGTATTGAAATTGAAGGCCTGGTCCACATATTTGTTCATTTATTCCATCTATTTGTACAGCCATCTACCTCAAACACTTGACTGTGGGAAGCTAACAATGATTAAAAAGAGGATAAAAACATTAAAAGAGCCGAGGTGGCACAGTGGTTAGGGTGCAGTACTGCAGGCCACTTCAGCTGACTGTTATCTGCAGTTCAGCGGTTCTAATCTCACCGGCTCAAGGTTGACTCAGCCTTCTATCCTTCCGAGGTGGGTGAAATGAGGACCTAGACTGTGGGGGCGATATGCTGACTCTGTAAACTGCTTAGAGAGGGCTGAAAGCCCTATGAAGCGGTATATAAGTCTAACTGCTATTGCTATTTCTAGCAATGAGCAGCGCACATAGCAGCTGAGATAAAGGACTAACCAACACAACTAATACAACTATGATACTGGTTTGCTCACACACAGGGACCCCAGACTCAATAACAAAAGATCTTACAAAAGTCCAGCAGGGTAGAACCAAATGGTGTACTCCCCATGTTAGTTAGAAGGCTAAATGTTTAATTAATGATGCTTCACCAATACTAAATGATCTTATTCAACTATCAGTAGTAAATATAATTAAATCATACAATGGTGCCCACTAATGATCCAGGAATACATGTAATTAGGCAATATTACAAGAAACAGTCCTAATCCATATCTACACAATATGAGCAGAAATCTCTTAACGTCATCTTAAAGTTGGGCCTGAAATCTAAGTCATTTGGGGCTAGGGAAGAAATTCCAAGAATAGACCTCTAAAGACACTAAGGCCTGAAAAGGAATAGTAATCGCAATAGCACTTAGACTTATGTACCATTTCATAGTGCTTTACAGCCCTCTCTAAACGGTTTACAGAATTAGCCTATTGCCCCCAACAATCTGGGTCCTCATTTTTCCCACCTCGGAAGGATGGAAGGCTGAGTCAACCTTGAGCCGGTGAGAATTGAATCGCCAAACTGCAGCTAGCAGTCAGCTGAAGTAGCCTGCAGTTCTGCACTCTAATCACTGTCCCACCACAAAATAATTCTAGCAATTGTTGTGTATTAAATGCAGGCTCTATTTATAATAGGTTTTAATTTTTATTGATATGTATTACATTGATCCCAAATCATAGATATTCCATTCAGTGCTTTGTGGCCAAATTGTGATGACTGTCCTGAGAAGATTTGGGGATGCATCATGTGATCCATATGCTTGATCTAGAGCTGGCATGAATAAATGATTCCTATACTTGTCAGTTTGATCTACATCAGTGATGGGTTTCAATTTATTTGACTACTGGATTGCTCATGCACGTGCGCTCGCACGACACTTCTGCACATAAGCTTCTGCTCATGCGCAGAAGTGTCCAGGTAGGTGGGCAGAGCCTCCCGCTTCTGCCACTACCAGTTCGCCCGAACCAGGGCGAAATGGCAGAAATCCACCTCTGGTCTATATGTCCTTACCAGTTGTCTTGTTATAAAAAGGAACAAACTATTATTAATATATGAACAATAAAGATTTAACAAACAAGAGGTTGGAATTCTCAGCAGTTTCCTTAACAATATAAACGTAGTGAAGCAGAATGCAAGGTTGATTTTATTTTTCAACCTGTACATAATATTCCACATAATATTCCTATAAAGAAGGGCAGGATGATGAAAATAATGTGCTAGTTAAAAGCGCTAACAATGAAAAGGATATAGGATAGTTGACTCAGAATAGCAGAATATAGGGATCTTCTATCACATCCTGTAGGAACATACATATATATTTACATAAAGGAAATATAAAGCTAGAACTTTTCTTCCAGAAATGAATTTACTAGAATTAAAGATGGTATTATTTGTATGATGGGACTAAGTAGTGACAATATTCCATATTTACCAAGTGCCTAATGCAAATCATGTATTTGAGTATAAAAATGCTACACCCTGATACCTTTTTAGCATCTTCAGCTGTTAGAGAGCTTCCTTCAGCTTCTTCATTGGTGATCAATGAAATTCCTTCTAAAAGTAAGCAAGTAATTTACATTTAACCTTTTTCACATTAACTAAAGCACATCAGATCAAAGTATCATAGTCAGAAATCAAAATATTTTTTGAGATCCACATGGCAGCATCACTCATATATTGGCTAAGTACTATATACCTAATTCAACTATTCAATAAATATAACCCATTAACAATATGTTTTAAAGCAAGGCATTCTGGTCTTCCACAGAACTATTCTATAATCCAGATTATCTGGATTAAAAAGAATAAAACTATCTGAAGCAAATTGTTGATGGGGGAAGACAAACATGTTAGTCCTTCTCATTCTATCAGAAATGTTTAAATGTTCCTTAAGAGATAAATTGATTTTGATCTGGCTTACTGCATTATTTTTTCCCAACATCAGCCAGTTTCACCTCTACTGCTAATATTTCTCTAGCCCAGCTACTAACTTCTTCAGAGGAAAAGTCAAAACTGAATTAGGCTACAAATGTTACGACCCGTATTCAAGAGATGAGAATGGTTATAACCAACTTCTAATTGATGACAACTCCCTCCTTATATAAGTAACCAGATGTTTATGAATTTTGATTGCCTCTATAATTATTATGGGGAAACATCTGCTAGCTTGCTGGGGAAGCTGACATTTTGTATTTTATGATTTAGCACCTATATTTGATATACAGCCAAGATTGACTGTCGGATGTTTTTAGCCACATATTTCTTTCATACTCTTTAATTTGTCATTAATGTGAAAATCCTTTAGCTGGGAAGGTTTTATATAAACTAAGTGGCTTTCTGTTTTGTGGATGCACAAGTCTTTCTGTATGTGCCTGTTAAAAATAAAAGCTATAAGGGCATGAATGCTTGAGTTATTGTTTGCCAGTTTTAAAATTAGCTTACACAAAACATTCTTTTGATTGATTATTCCCCACTTGATTGAAGTATGACACATAAATCTGCCATACCTCTATAAAAGCTTTCTGCATTACATCTATGAAAAAATTTCCCTCATTCCATCTGGAGATGACTACCCAAATTTCAATAAGCATGGGAACAAGAACGTGCAATAATACTTTTATTTTAAGCGGCTGATCAAATGTAGCAGGTAAGTTGTGATCTGTTATGAGTTATGTATAAAGAAGTACAAGCAGATCCAATGCAAAGTGGGAGGATATCTCAGCTAAAAAGTAAGTACAACAAAGTAAGTATAAATTTATTTCAAACATTCTGGCTACAGGTGATCCCCCCCCCCCCCCGGCATTCACTATGCCCGCATGCCCCAAAACATTCACAATGGAATATGTTGCTTGAATGCTGCTTGCATTAAATAAATTGTTCAAATATTTTACCATTATAGAGAATTAGTTGAATGCATCAAACAATTTCTAGGAATGAAATACTATAATGCCTCTGTCTATGGGAAGCTTTTGATCTAGTGGCTGAACAGCAAAGGAACTGATCTCTGCTAGTTCCCTATGCTCCACCAATACCCTTTGGAGTAGTGGAGAAAATGGAGCTAAGGATAATAATGGGGATGAAGGGATTAGTGAAGCATTTCTACCTGCAGGATAACACAATATGGACTGAAATGTGTTTTTACAATAGTACAGAGTTCAATACTACAATTACTGGTAGCAGAAGTTCACACCTGAACTTGTATTTAAAAATGAATACTTTCTATACGCACATGTTTGTGTACATGAGTACACACACATTCACACACACACACACACACACACACACAGAGAGAGAATAGGAACTAGAATAGAATAGAATTTTTTTATTGACTAAGAGTGATTGGACACACAAGGAATGTGTGTGTGTGTGTGTGTGTGTGTGTGTGTGTGTGTGTGTAAATGTATTCCTGCATGCATACCAGAAGTGGGTTGCTGCTGCTTTGGCCCGGATCAGGTGAACCGGTAGTAGTGGCGGCGGGAGGCTCTGCCCACCCGCAGAAGCGTAGTGCGCATGCATGAGCGAACCAGTAGTAAAAATAATAAGAAACCCACAACTGGTGCACACACACATATGCCTACTGGAATACAAACCGGCCTACATACACATATATTTCTTTTGCATTCCTGTTTGTGTGTGTGTGTGTGTGTGTGTGTGTGTGTGTGAAGTCTACATTTGTCACCTAGACAATAAGATGGGTGGTATCTAAATTTGATAAATAAATACAATAATTAAAAATAATTATTTTGAATAGAAGTATTTTTCCTTCACACTTTTGATATGCTTCACAATTAAATCCTGTCTTTGCTTACCATAAACTAATATTTGACATACCTTGTATCACAATCTCCCAGAAATCTGGTAAGTTTTTGTCTTCCACCCTTTTTTTCAACGCCTCCAAAAAATCATTAAAGCACTGCACTTCTGACAGCTGACGTGGCGACAACAGCAAAGGAAGACAGGGAAATAAAGTTAGCTTGACACCAAAGAGACCCCATATTCTTAATTCATCATGATACTCTGAATAAAGGGGGCGTAGAAGAGAATTTCAAACCACCACACAGACATTCATCTGCCCTCACTTGGATTGAAGCTTCAAGTATGCAGTGAATCACAAAGGAAATGTGATTTATCAAATCATTTATCAAAGGAGCAGTGCTTCTTTAGTGGCTTGAACTAAGAAATTATTTTAGATGAAACTTCTATTTCATCTAACTGTTACAGGTAATTGAAAATTTCAAGAAAGCTTGATCTGTTCAGAATATGGACCTCAGATCGAAAACGGAGCACAGCCATATCTTTTCTATCTCTAACCATTTCGTTCTGTGAGTTTTTTGATGCCACTTCATCAGTTTTCAATTTTTAAAAAAAGCATATCTCTTTGATCTTGGTTTCCAGAAAAAGATTATGGCTTTAATACCCATGTTACCTTAATAGCGTCCTCTCTGAAAACTTTTATGCAATGGATGCTCTTCATATAATACACAATCCCTCTGTTTTCCAAAAACTGGAAAATGTGTTTTATCAGCTGCTGACTAACTGGAAGACAAGAATCATACAATTCAGATATATCATTTGGAATGCGTAAGCAGTGTGGATGTCATTCAAATGTCATTGCAATGTATTACAATGCTGATAACTCAAGCGTTAACTTTAAGAAACCATCCCTGGACTCAATGCTACTTTATAGCTTTTATCCTTCCCTTTTACAGGAAGGCAATTGAGAATATAGTCAAATGGCAACATAAGAGCCAGCGGTGAGATTCAAAAATGTTAGCAACCAGTTCTCTGCCTGGTTGCTGGGTGGGTGTGGCCATAGTGGGTGTGGTCTACTTGGCCTCCTGCACCTTGGGGGATTTTTACCTTCCCCAGGCTCCAGAGGCTTTTTATGAGCCTCCTGGAGGGAAAAAATGGCTGTCCCCAGGCTCTGGAAGCCCTCTGAAAACCAGAAACAGCCCCTTTTTCGGACTTCTGGAACTTCTGGTAGGCTTGTTTTTCACTCTCCCCAGGCTCCAGAGGCTTTCCTCGAGCCTCCAGGAGGGTGAAAACGGTCTCCCCCGGGCTACAGAGGCCCTCCTTAAGCCAGAAATGGCTCCATTTCCAGACTTCCGGAAGGCCCATTTTTCACCCTCCCAAACCCTTTGTGCGGGCCCTGTACTTACCCGGCATGATTAACGGGTTGTGAGACTCGGTGGCAGGGTGAGTGAGCCAGCCAGTCCTTGCAACAACTAGTTCGGCGAACTAGATGCAAAATCCGGTTCATCCGAACCAGTCAGAACTGGCTGAATCCCACCCCTTCATAAAATGGTTCTGGAGGAAGCAGATTACCTGGCCCCTTTTCAGTGAGAATTCAGATCAGGTTATAGTACCGAAATAACATTGATTACACTCGCTGATGACCTCTGGAGAAACCAGTATGGTTGTTTCTATTCTGGCCCTGATTTTTCAGTGGTTTTCAGTATGATTGATCATGGCTCAACCTAGAAAACAGGGAGTTCAGGGGAAAGTGTTTCAGTATTCTTTTTTGGGGGTGTGTGTGCAGGATCAATACCAGTTGGTAATTTCAGATGGGGAGGGGGAGGGTAGCCATAAACCTCTGCTTTGAGGAGTTCTACATAACTTTACAACCTCTCCATCCATTTAGCATTTATATGAGGCTACTGAGCAAGGTATCCAATAGCATGGAATTAAGTATCACCGCTATGATCAAGTTTGCTCCAGGCTGACAAATGATCCCAGCAAGATGCTTCTGAAGTATCTAGAAAATGTAGGCGCCTGAGAGTGGAGAAACAAGCTCAGGCTCAGTCAAGGCAAGACTGAATGGTTGTGGGTTTGGAGTCTTCTCAGATCTTACTAAGTTTAGTTTTGAATGGAGTAGACCTTTCCAAGACCAAGCTAGTATGCAACTGGTACTTAGGGAGCAGCTGATCGCCATGGCTAGGAAGGCTTTTGCTCAGTTCCATCTTTCTCTATTCGTTTCTGCTTGTCCCATGATGTCTGACACACCATGCCTTCTCCAGGTCCCTTCCGTTAAACCAGTGATGGGCAACCTTTTTGGCGTGGTGTGTCAAAAATCGGCAAAAAATCGAGCATAACTCGCGTTGTGTGTCACTTCGACAAAAACATAATTTTGCGCAATTTATAGTTTAAACTACAAAAATATATAATTGCAATATAATTGTATTTAATAAACCAAAAACAAATTATTTAACATAGCTGCTTAGTAACTTCTTTGTTCATCAGTCGATTTCGTATGTTGCCCTTGATATTATTATCAGTATCACTTACCAACGGTCCTGCTTAGCAACCAAAATGTTGGCTCAGAAACTCTGGCATTGAAGCGTGCAAGTCTTAAAGCTGTCAAGTTACAAGACACTTGCACTCCTAACCCTTTAGGAAAAAAAAACCCAGGGGTCTTCAAACCTGACAGCTTTAAGCCTTGTGGACTTCAACTCTTCAACTAAAAGAGAGACTGATAAATATTAAAAAAAATAAAACCAAAAAGCAGCTACTGCAGTGGCTTAGAATTTTACTCAATTACTGTTGAGCCCATGGAAAGTTCTGCAGCCCCAGGAGCAAAGGAAGGGGGACGGAGAGAGAGAGGGTGGCTGTTTGGGGTGCTTGAAACCACCTGGCCCTCCCCAAAGGAAACCCTCATTTGCAGGATGAGCTTCGACTGGCTCTGCCCAGCGGGGTTACCCCAAGCGCCATTGGGCAGCGAGGGATGCTTATCCTTTTTCCTTCGGCTGCTTCAGCTGGGACTTCAGACACCCCAAGGGAGGGACTTTATCGGGCCTCCCCCTCCCCACCCTTTGAATGAAGGTGTGATATGGCTCCTCCATCCCTGCTCTTTAACCCAGCCAGAATTACAGGAGGGCTGCCCCCGTTCTGCTTTCCGGGGTGGATCTTAGCCGAGGGACACCAAGACCCCAGAATGGGTGGGGGGTGGGGGAAGAGCTTCTTGACGGAGGCCACGATCGACTTTTGGAAGTTGTGTTTTCGTAAAATAAGATTAACCTTTGGATGTGTTTGTTCCGCTCGGCCAGTGGCGTTTTCTCCCACTTAATCCCGGCGGATCCTGATATCTGAGCTGGAAAACTGCAACCCCCCGGAAATGATGACGCCCCGCTGAGTAGCTGGGACTTGCAGAAAAAGGCTGCAGAGAGAGAAGCGTTCGATCCGTAATCCGTCTGTGGGGGGCGCTGGGGACAGGCCGGGCCCCTTCTTCCCACCTCTATCCCCCCCCACTCTTGAGGGACAAGCCGTTTCCCCTGTCCCAACGGTGGAATTTGAGGCTACCTCTGCTTTCCCTCTCCCTCCCTCAGTTGTGCAGCAGCGGCAGCGGCAGCTCTCAGCCTGGGCGGCAGCGTCACGCAGGCTGTGGAAGGAGGGGGAGGAGGAGGAGGAGGGAACCAACCAAAGAGAGGCTTTTACCGAGTCTGCGCCCCACAGCCAGGACCGTCCTGGCGCCTCAAGCCGCGTTTCTTCCTGCAAAGCCCTTCTGGCGTCAAGCGGAACTCTCGGGTTGCCCGAAGGGCTTTGCAGGAAGAAACGCGGCTTGAGGCGCAAGGATGATCCTGGCTGTGGGGCGCAGACCCGGTAAAAGCCTCTCTTTGGTTGGTTCCCTCCTCCTCCTCCTTCCACAGCCTGCGTGACGCTGCCGCCCAGGCTGAGAGCTGCCGCTGAAACAAGTTTGGGGAGCATGTGCGTGTCACCCGAAATGGCTACGCGTGTCAGCACTGACACGCGTGTCATAGGTTCGCCATCACTGTCCTATAATGTAACAAACATAATATTAACACTTATAATAGTATTCATTATTTATATCTCCATATATTTGTATTCTCTATTTTCTGTCTTGGCTTCTGTTTTCTAGCCACTTGTACATTTTATTCCATCTGAATTTTGATCACATGATCATGGCGATGCTGTAAAGGTCGCAACTGTGAAAAACGGTCATAAGTCACATTTTTCAATACACTTGTAACTTTTTGAATGGTCACTTAAACCAATGGTTGTAAGTTGAGGACTATCTGTATTCAATTTCTCCTTGCCAATCTTCTAGGAAAACCAGCGATGCTGTATCTTGAGGTTCACGAAAATGGTGAAGAACTGAAGACCTATTCTGTTCCATTCTGCACAAGAGGAGGGTGTGTTATAACTGAGATTGGAGCACATGGTGTTTCTATATTAGGTTTTATCTTCTGTTTTTGTGATTTGTCTTGGACTATTACAGTATTTCACTTTATGCTGACATTGTTAGTTACCCTCTGTGAACATGCAGTATAAATATATAAATAAATTCAATAATAATCTGTCATTCTAAGGCACATGTCCATCATTAAGATCAGAGGACAAAAAAACCCCACAAAACCTTATCTCTGATGAACCCCAAGAATTCACTGGAGCACCATTTGAAGCAACCAATGTAGTGCACATACATATTAATCCATATTAATTGGATGCTAATTCGGGGACCATAACACTTATTTTGTAACACTTAATGTGATCCAATAATGGCAGCAGCTCTACTGACCTGCAGCAAAAAGAAACTGGGCCAGGATGTACCAATGCTACTTCCTTTATAGCATAGTCAGATTCTTTCTTTTATAAGTTCATCCCCTCCATACCTAATGATCCTGTCATAAATTATAATTTCTTATAAACTGCAGCAATAAAAATGAAATCCCGCTGTTCCCTCCGCCCCTCTATTTTTAGAATGCTGCCTCTTCGGTGATGTGTTAAATTAAAACCCCAGGCATCAGGAAAGTATAGAAGTCTTTATTGTGAAGGCACTCCCAATTGTCAATGAATTTTCAAGTTCCTTTTGATCCACAGACTTCCCCATTGAAACAGCAATCTGCTCCCTTTCTGAAGAATACTTAGCCACTTAAGTGACAGCATTCTTTGTAGCTACTTTTTGGAACCAAAACCTGGAACGGTGTAATTCACTCTATGTATTAAAAAATAAGGGGAAACAATTGGATAGCTTCAATTCGCTGTGAAATATCAGGGGTGAAATTCAGCAGGTTCTGACAGGTTCTGGAGAACAGGTAGCAGAAATTTTGAGTAGTTTGGAGAACCGGCAAATACCACCTCTGGCTGGCCCCAGGAGTGGGATGGGAATTGGGGTTTTGCAATATCCTTCCCCCAGGAGTGGGGAGGAAATGGGGATTTTGCAGTATCCTTTCCCTGGAGTGGGGAGGGAATGAAGATTTTGCACTATCCTTCCTCTAACATGCCCACCAAGCCAAGCCCACAGAACCGGTACTAAAAAAAATTGAATTTCATCACTGTGAAATATGCTAACATGACTCCAACAGAAGCCTCAATCCATTCTTGAATCTTTCAGGAAAGTGGATGGGTGAAAGAAGTTGAGGACCTGTTGAACACCAATTCAAATTAATGACCTTAGTAATACTGAAAGAACTTCCCTTGACAATAATTGATATAGATTTAGACTAGGATTAGGCTGGAATGAGGAATTTATTATGTTTATTATATTTATTATACTTATTATTGATTATCACACAATCAGCCAGATGTTCAGACTGGGTTTGGCATTTTTGCCTACTTATCGAATTCTTACCAAGGACTTGGGATAGGCAAAGCTGGATGTTTGACAGTGTTACAGATATCGTCGCAGGATGTTCCAAGTAAAGCTGCCTTCAGCAATTGACTGATGGCAAATTTGTCAATGGCAATGGTGTTCAAGTGATGCTCCGCTTGTTTTGGGATTGCACTCAAAGCGCCTATTACTATTGGTACCATCCCTGCTTGCCTTTGCCATAGTTGTTCTATTTCTATTTGTAGGTTTTTGCATTTTGTTATCTTCTCCAGTTCTTTCTCTTCTGTTTTGCTGTCTCCAGACACTGCCACATCCACTATCTAGACTTCTTTGTCTTTCTTATCAACAACTCTTAAGTCCAGGGTGTTATGTGGCAGAGGCATGTCTCTCTGAAAGCAATTTAACTTCTTCATTTTTATGACTTTTTCTATTTTATGATCCCACCAATTCTTGCTTACAGGCAAATAATATTCAAATGCATCATTGTTGCTATTTGTCAGACTGCTGCTTGTAGTCAGTCTGTGTGATCTTCTTGCAGCAGCTTGCCAGGTGGTCCACTGTTTCTTCAGCTTCTTTGCATAGGCGGCACTTACTGTCTGTTGCTGTCTTCTCAATTTTGGCTTTGTATACATTTGTCCTTAAGGCTTGGGCTTGTGCAGCCAGAATTAATCCCTTGGTCTCTTTCTTTAACTTTCCTACTCTGGCCATTGCCAGATCTTGTTTTGCTGCTGCTGTTGTTGTTAAACTCTTATGTTGATAATATGTTTTGTGGAGGAGGGAGTTGGTTTATTGTTATGTATCATCAGATTGTTTTCAACTCTTAGCAAATTGCGTAGGTCTCCTCCAGCATGGTCTGTTCCTAACTTGGTATTGCTAACCTGGTCCTTCAGCTCTTCCAACCATGCACTCATTGCCACCATAACTGAATCAATTCACCTTGCTGCAGGTCATCCTCTTCTTCTCTTCCCTTCCACCTTTCCCAGCATTAGAATTCTTCCAAAGAGATAGCTCTTTGCATATTGTGTCCAAATTTTTGTTTAAGCTGGTTTATATTCTATTTTACTGATTTCCCCATACTATGCTTAGTTTTAAATGCACACTAAGTAAAATGATCACTGCTTGTCAACATACAAGATTATATTTTTACCTCTAACTAGAAATCAAGATATGTTTCTGAAATCCATATGGTTCTCACTTCTTGGATTTTCCAGCTATATTAGGTCTGACAGCAATCTTGAACACTGTAGGAGTAAATCCCCAGGCAGAATTATAGTGAGCCAATTAAAACAGAGTTTCTTTGAAACGACTCCTTTGAAATCTGGGCTATGAAGCCTCCTTTTGCAGTCACTGAACTTCTGCTCTCCCGCTTCCTTCCCATAGTCTCTGAAATAAATCTTTCATAGCTTACTAGAGTTTCCTTTGTTGCCCTACCACTACATAGGACCTATGGCAAGCCAGAAGCGATCATTTGTGCTCTCATATTGATCCCCGCTGACCACAGGCATGTGAGCGGACAACTTATTCTCTACTGGCACCAGCTCCATTTCTTCACTTTCCACAGCAAGGTAGACTAAGGGTGGCAACCTTCCAACTAACTGTCAGGGGTTAGGAGAATACCAAAATCCACTGCTGTTCTTGGCCAATTCACTTCTAATGCCTCATGTTGATCTCTCTAGTTGCCCTGTTGTTCTAATGCCCGGAGCCTGTTCAATTAGGATTTGTTAACAGTCCTTTCCAACACATCTGTTTTATTTTCACTCTTGGCTTTCTCTGTCTTAAATTCTTCCAATTCTCCTCTTGAATTCTCCTCCTTTCACATCCAACTTGATCCTTTATTTCTATTCCTCCAATTCTCATCAGTATTGCCATTCACTCAATTATTGGTGTTAAGCCCTCTTCTGTTATCACACTGTCTTCTTATTCTCTTCATTCAGTGTTCATTTATATATGACATATGAGGGTTTTAGTGTCGTATTCCTCCATCTCTCTATTCCTTCTGCCTCACAATCTTCTATCTCCTTGGAGACTTCTTAATACTTGTCCCTTTATAAGCACTTCCTGTACTCAGTCCAAGAATCTTTTATCTTTCTTGTTAAGTGGATGGTGGACAGGTTCACCTGTAGACACTTTACATCTTCTTCCAGTGTAATGTACTTAAAGCAATGACAAACCATTCAATTCCTAGCTGAATTCAGCCTTTTTGGAAAGATCAGTAGGTAGATTTTCTTCACATTAAGTTCTATATTTTAGACCATGGATGTCAAACATGCGGCATCAACTTGCCGTCAAATGACATTTCATGAAGTTTTCCCCTTTGTGGAGTTGGGTGGGCATGGCCTGCGTGTGATGTATGTTCCATGGGCCACCATTTTGACCCTCCTGTTTTAGACTAAGAACTTTTTTTTAAATCAAACTCATTTTTCAACTGGAAAAGTCACCATAATAATGATCAATAATGGTAAGCAAACTGCTCTGAAGCTTATTTTCAATTATTAACATTACCCTCTAGTTATGCACTTGTGAAGGCATTTTAATACATTTTGGACATATCCTTCATGCCACAAAGCCAAAACTGGATTAGTAGGTTCTTTGCAGAAATTCAAGGTCCATATGCTAACTCCAAACATGCCAGATGAAACACCCCATGCAGAAACTTTGCTCTGTATATATTATACCATAAAAAAGAAAGCTGTAGCCATGCGATGAATTTCCAAAGCTATCTACAAGCAAAGGCCTCAAGTCTCAAGGAGAGAATGGTTTTTAGAAAAGACCAAAAAAAAAGAGACGAAAAAGATAAAAAAGTGAATATGGCACCATCCATTTCTTGTTTCAGCCTCTCATCTCTGGTACAATCCTCTTAGTAGGTAGTTCCAGGTAGTTCTTGAGAGGGAAAAAAAGATTCCTTAATCTGGGTTTTAAAAGTTAGTTGGCACTCTACCATTTTACCTCTTCTTCTTGCTGTTGTTAATTGCGAAGTCATGGCCAACCCATTGTGACTCCATGGACAACGTTCCTTCATGCCTTCCTGTCCTCTATTATCCTTTGGAGTCCATTTAAGCTCATGCCTACTGCTTCAGTGACTCCATCCAGCCACCTCATTCTCTGTCGTCCACTCCTTCTTTTGCTCTCAATATTTTCCAGCCGTAGGCTCTTCTGCAGTGAGTCCTTCTTTCTCATTAGGTGGCCAAAGTATTTAAGTTTCATCTTCAGGATCTGGCCTTCTAAAGATCAGCCAGGGTTGATCTCCTCTAGGACTGACTTGTTTGTCCAAGGAACTTGAAGGAGTCTTCTCCAGCACCTTAGTTCAAAGGCCTCAATTCTTTGACACTCAGTCTTCCTTATGGTCCAACTTTCAGTGTCATACACTGCAATTGTAGGAAAACCATAACATTGCCTAATTTTATCTCCACTCTCTCTTAATTTCTCCCTTTGGGTCTTACAAACAAGTTTACGGTCTCACACATTTTGGGGTGCAGCTCCCAGCAAACTAGGGATGTGTGACTCTGGTTTTGAGCTCCAAAAAGTGTCTAAAAAATGTTAGAAAAACCCTGCTTAAATTAAGAGCTTTTATACAGAAGTGCTTGTCAGTCAGCATAGCTGATTTGATTTGATTTGATTGATTTGATTTTATTGTATTTATATGCCGCCCTTTTCCCCCGAAGGGGACTCAGGGCGGCTCACAATTCAAATCAGGGAAGGGTATACAGACAAAAAATAAAAATGAAACATAACAATGCATAATTTAAAAACACACAACAGTCATACCATTCGAGACGGGGGCAACAGCTCTTTAGCCCCAGGCCTGTCGGAACAGCCAGGTTTTAAGGGCTATGCGGAAGGCCTGGAGGGTGGTGAGGGTTCGAATCTCCACGGGGAGTTCGTTCCAGAGGGTTGGAGCAGCCACAGAGAAGGCTCTCCTCCGGGTAGTTGCCAGTCGACACTGGCCGGCGGATGGAATTCGGAGGAGGCCTAATCTGTGGGATCTAATCGGTCTAGTGGAGGTGATTGGCAGCAGGCGGTCTCTCAAGTACCCAGATCCAATACCATGAAGGGCTTTATAAGTGACGACTAGCGCCTTGAAGCGTATCTGGAGACCAATAGGCAGCCAGTGCAGCTCGCGGATAGGTGTTACGTGGGTGAACCGAGGTGCACCCACGATCGCTCGCACGGCTGCATTCTGGACAAGCTGAAGTCTCCAAATGCTTTTCAAGGGCTGCCCCATGTAGAGCACGTTGCAGTAGTCTAGTCTAGAGGTCACAAGGGCGCGAGTGACTGTTGTGAGGGTCTCCCAGTTCAGGTAGGGACGCAACTGGTGCACCAGGCGAACCTGGGCAAATGCCCCCCTGGTCACAGCCGACAAGTGGTGTTCAAAAGTCAGCTGTGGGTCCAGGAGGACTCCCAAATTGCGAACCCTGTCTGAGGGGCGTACTGTTTGACCCCCCCAGCCTGAGAGATGGAACACTTGGCCAATTAGTAGGAGGGAAACACACCAGCCACTCGGTCTTATCCGGATTGAGTACAAGCTTGTTAACCCCCCCATCCAGTCCCTAACAGCCTCGAGGCACTGGCACATCACGTCAACCGCTTCACTGAGTTGGCACGGGGCGGACAGATACAGCTGCGTATCGTCCGCATACTGATGGTATTTTATCCCGTGCTGTCGAATGATCTCACCCAGCGGCTTCATGTAGATATTAAACAGGAGGGGGGACAGGACCGAACCCTGCGGCACCCCATAATTCAGGGGCCTAGGGTTCGATCTCTGCCCTCCGACCAACACCGACTGCGACCTGTCCGAGAGGTAAGAGGAGAACCACCGTAGGACAGTGCCTCCCACCCCCACCTCCCGCAGTCGTCGCAGAAGGATACCATGGTCGATGGTATCGAAGGCCGCTGAGAGGTCAAGGAGCACTAGGACGGAGGCATAACCTCCATCCCTGGCTCTCCAGAGATCATCGATCAATGGACCAAAGCGGTTTCCATGCTGTAGCCAGGCCTAAATCCCGACTGGAAGGGATCTAGATAATCGGTTTCCTCCAAGGACCGCCGGAGCTGAAAGGCCACCACTTTCGCAACAACCTTCCCCACAAAGGGGAGGTTGGAGACTGGACGATAGTTGTTTAAAATGGCTGGATCCAAAGATGGCTTCTTCAGAAGGGGTCTCACCACCACCGCCTTTACAGCGGGGGGAAAGAACCCCTCCTGAAGGGAGGCGGTAACAACCGCCTGGATCCAGCCCCGTGTCACCTCCCTGCTGTTAGCGACCAGCCAGGAGGGGCACGGGTCCAGTACACATGTGGAGGCACTTACAGCTCCCATGGCCTTGTCCACGTCCTCAGGGGTAACAGCTTGAAAATCAATCCAGTGATGTCCTACCAGATTCTCCCCTGGTGCCTCGGTTGGCTCTGCGCAATTGGAGTCCAGGTCCGTCCGAAGCCGAGCAACATTATCCGCGAGAAATTGGATGTAATCCTCAGCTCTGCCTTGCAAAGGATCGCTCGTATCCCTCCTATTTAGGAGGGAACGGGTTATCCTGAACAAGGCGGCTGGGCGCGACTCAGCGGAAGCAATCAGAGAGGCAATGTGTGTTCTTTTTGTCGTCCTAATTGCCCGAAGGTAGGCTCTGATGCTGGATGTTAAAAGCGCTCGGTCTGACTCAGACTTACTGGACCTCCATCGTTGCTCTAGTCGTCTCTTTCGGCGCTTCATCTCCTGGAGTTCCTCAGTAAACCAAGGAGCCCTCCTGGATCCACTGCCTCGGATCGGCCGTAAAGGCGCAATCCGGTTAAGAGCCCCTGCCGCTGCTGAATTCCAAGCAGCAACCAGAGTCTCTGCCGGACCGCAGGCGAGGGTATCAGGAACAACACCAAGCTCCGTCTGAAAGCCCAAAGGGTCCATAAGGCGCCTGGGGTGGAACCACCTAATCGGTTCCTCCTCCCTACAGTGGGGGTTTGGTCTCCGAAAGTCAAGCCTCAGTAGGTAGTGGTCCGACCATGACAGGGGTAAGATCTCGCTACCCCTCAAACCAAGATCACAATTTCCATCACAGTTGGTGATACAATGACATGACCTACACAGTGGGTGTAGATCATGTGAAATCAAATCCAGCAATTACAGATATGTATGGCACTAGGAAACATTTGCTATAACTATTAAAACACTGTCCTCTAAAAAAAAACTTGGTAACTTTTGTAGCTGAGAAAGCTTCACAAATACTGAGACCAGGACAACTCATCTATCACCACTTCTTAGCATTTTTAAGATACTTCTCCCTGAAATCAATTCACATATATACTATCTTCAGGGCTGCCATAGAACTTGGTGCATTAATTTGCCTGTCATCTTATTCCAGTGCCACAAGAAGCAGCATTGCTTTGCTAACCTTAGCTGATCTTAAAAAAAAAAACTTGGTTAATAAGATACAAAAAGACTATGAAATGAAAGAAAGACAAAAAGAAATAACTCCAGAAGAACATTGCCAGAAAAACAACATGGACACATTCAGATAGTCACCAAAGTTGGCTTTCAATCTGAGAAATTCTTTACCTTCACCTTATTTCACTGCCTATCCTCCAACCGACATGTTTTTCCTCCATCATTGCTTTTCACATCATGCTAATCTATTGCTACTACTTAACCTACCTCCAGTTCAATTTGGTCCACGACCTATTTCCATGGCTTTTAAAGCTACTGAAAACAAATCCAACGTATTATTTTCAATCCAGCATCAGATTGTGTCTGATGACATTTTAGCAACAGTGCACATTCTGGACTACTGCGTGATCACCTGATTTATTTACTTTAGAAATCTACAAGGCTGCCCAATTCTGTAATGAGCAATGTAAAAGCAATCATATAATCATAATAATACAAAAAAGCACCAGGGGGAAAATGTATCCATTAAAAGACAGTCAAATATGCAGAACCTGCCACTCACTTGAACCAAGAAAGATTAGAACGCAGCCAGGCTAAGTATGGATTTTAATTTATGGTTCAACATGTTATAGAAACCGGGGCAATATGTATTCTTTCCTTCTTCCACTTCAGTGTTGGGTCTGAGGCTGTGATTTTCATATTTTCCCATCCTCTTATTTACTGCCTTCTACATTTTGCAAGTTAGAAATGTAATTGTTTTTTTGTAACACAAATATATGTTTGTAGGGCTATAAAAACAGACTCTGTTATTCAGGTATAATTACCCAGCCACCAACTATCATTATCTTTCAGGGCCATTTCAGAGTCAGGACCTAGGAAATCCACGGCCAATTTTGTAAGCACATATATATAAACTGCCAAAGTATCTTAAAAGTTTACACTAGGCCAATGATGGCTAACCTTTTTGTCGTCACCGAAAGTCCACACGCACCCATAATGCAATATGTGCATGACCCCTTCCATGCCCCGCCCTCATGCATGCATTTACGACCCCCATGTGTGCCATGCATTTTGCCCCTGTGCATGTGCACATTGACTCCTGCACGTGCCCCCAGATGCACGTGGGACCCTGCACATGTGCACATGATGCCCCACATATGCCCTAACCCCACACATGTGTGGGACCCCCGCACATGTGTGTGTGTGACCCCCGCACACGTGTCCTGCCCCTCTGTGCATGTGCATACATCTCCAACGTGTGCCCCACCCCTCCACATATCTGCGGTAGAGACCCAAAAACCAGCTGGCCGGCAGAGGGGCGTGCACATACAAAGCAGAGCTGAGCTGGGCTGATGGCTCTGCGTGCCATCTGTGGCACGTGTGCCACTGGTTTGCCATCA
Source organism: Thamnophis elegans (assembly GCF_009769535.1). NCBI lineage: Eukaryota > Metazoa > Chordata > Lepidosauria > Squamata > Natricidae > Thamnophis > Thamnophis elegans. The sequence goes on along the minus strand of NC_045541.1, from coordinate 60,541,404 downwards.
CGGCTCTAGACCATACCTAAGCTACTGCAAAAGAGGGAACACAACCCTGTCTGAAAAGTACAACAGAAATATTTTGCACAGTAAAATGTATTCCCAAGTTATGGACTAGGGAGTTTTCTTTTTAAAGAAAAACGTATTTCCACTCTTTTCACCTTTTTTCCCCACATAAAATAGAAAAAGCATTTATCAGGAGAAAACCAACATGATTAATTGCATCCTTAAGATAATAATGAAAATGCATTAGTTGAGGAAGTTAGCATAATGTATTTAGTTCATTTTATTTGAAGCTACATTTCTCTATTTATAACGTAAAATTCTAATTTACTGAATAGGAATCTTTAAGAATATCACCATATTCTTTTTCTTAATGAGAAGGTGAACACAATTGACAGAAGTTTCCTTGTAATTATAAACCATTCTGCAAATTGTTGGTAAATTAGTGTTAGGTATCCAAGGCGTTCAAACATATACATCAAATGCTTCTGAGACAGCTGAGCAGTTTCCCATTATTGAATTTACTTTAATAAATGCATGTTAAAAATGGCCTTGTCTTCCAGATCTAATCATCTTAATGCTCTATTTATTTCATTAGCCAAGCCTTTGTGTATGTGCACATTAAACCCTGCGTTTCAATGAACCACATTTCTGCTGCTTGATTTGATTAAAATAGCAGCACTTCCAGGAGTACACCATATTTGTGTACTCTTGTGGATCAGATGGAGAGACAAATTGCAAAAGGAGAAAAAAAAGCTTTGGAGAATGTGCCATCACTTTTGTTATGCAGAAAACTAAACTATCATTAATTAATCTTATTATAAAAGTAAATCTTTTATAAAGTAAGGAGCATAGAGCTATGAGGCTGGTTAGTGCTAGGAAAGTCTACTTCTTGCCTTTCAATTAATTTTTGACAATGAATTTTAATCACCCTTGCTTCTTTTTATACACTGTTTTTAAGTTTTAATAGTTTATTTGTACACAACTCAGAGTATAAATTTGAGGAAATTCTTATTTAAAATTGGTGGTGATCTCTCTCTCTCTCTTTTTAAAGATGTCTGCATAATGTAGACATTGTCCTTAATCAACTGCTAAGTCACATTTTAGATTTTATAAAAATAATGTACATTTATCCAGAAATGCTGAATAGCAATACATATAGAAAACATTTATTATATACCTTCTGTTCTGAATGTTACAAAAGGCTTTTACTGAAACTTAACCATCAATTTACTATTTATTACTATTTTAGAAAATTTAGCATAATATACATTGTGTATATATATTATTGCAGAAATTTAGGATTACAATCGTATACAAACTTGCTATAGGAAAATTCTACTAAAAGTAGGATTACATTCTAAGTAAATAGTGCTAAACAGATCATATAAGTTTATTATATGCAGAGTCCCATTTTTCCCAGTACTTCCAATATTTTAAATACTTTTCTAATACTTCTTCGCTTCTTCAAGCTAAAAAAGGTAAGGGAATCAATTAAAAAAATTAACATCGAGCAACTCAGGTGGAACAACCAGTATGACTCAGCCTGGATTTAGAGAGATTTCTGTATGAAATCTCAGTATCACTTAACACATGAGAGTAGTGGGATTTGATTGATTAGGTTTTAAAAATGGCAATATTTTGGAGTCAGGATACCTGGATCCCAGCAGTATTCTCAATGTTTTTCATTCAAATAAATGAATTTCCATTTACCTTCTTTGAAGTCAGCATTCTTCTTCCTCACTAGCAGGCTGAAGTTTTCTGCTGGATTGACACTTCCAACCTACAAAATACTTAAGTAAGTCATGTCCTCGGCCTCAGCTCTCATAGCCTTCTTCACAATTTTAATGAAATACAAAGCTTAACTCTGATTTTTCTCATTTCTAGCAAAACGGTCCCAAATAGGTCTTTTGATACTCATAAACTGCAGGGTCTTGGTCAAAACAGGATTTGAAAGGAAGCGCTCTGTAAGATGAACCTAGAATATGATGCCTTCACCTGAAATTGTCATACTGTTCAAAGATTACAGCAGGAAAGATTTATGTTGCTTTCATATGCAACTTTTCCCAAATTGCAAGTTAATTATTCATTCTTACTTAAGCTTATTTACAAGTCAAACATATCAGCCAAATAAGCACAAAATAGCTGCCCTAGCCATCTAATATTAGAACAAAAAACATCCATGTCGCTTTCTATGAATACTTTAAACTCAGAAATTCCAAAATGTGAACTATAACAGGTGAAGAAAAGGCTAAGCCACAGGTAGCTCCTATAGGAATTAAGAGATCAGAAGAAATAATGGATTTCACTGAATACATAGAATTGATACAGAAACCAAAAAATAGTTTCCACCAATTACACTTAAGGGCTAATTTCAAACAAGGGCTACTTAAAATCTTCTTAAATGGGAAACAATTGCTTTGTTTTTTAATACTGTAAAAGGGAGGGTGTCCTTGGTGCTCTCTGAGCTTGCTTGTTTTCTTGAAGATGTTTCATTACCCAAGCTAGGTAACATCATCCACACCAGTAAGGAGTGCTGTTTGTGTCAGTTTTATATTCTAGGGGCTTGCCTGTCAGTATTGGTGGGGGTGGTCTTAGATATGGTAACATGAGACCAACAATCAAGTAAGCAGCATCAGACCATCATCAAATAGAATATTTGCTGTTGGCTTCTTTGGCAGTTTCTTTTTTTTGAGAAGAATATTTTTATTTTCATTTCCATAACATATAATCACATGTATATTGTTACATAGAAAATATCATGTTGTAAGAGAAGACAATATACATGTGCAATCATACTACTTTAAAATCAAACCTGGAATAGTTCCCCCCTCCCCCCCACAACCTACCCCCACCCCGACTTCCCAGAACCCGTACACGGTATAGATATTTAACAACCACAGTCTAAGATATATTGATAAAAAATAAAAGTAAGAAATTAAAAACCTCTTTACATTGAACTTAGCTCCTCCTTGCTAAATTAACTTTAAACAGTTCAAATCATTCCTAGTCCTAAGCATAGGCTATCTGGAATTTCTTAGTTCCATATTTATTTTGTATATAATCGATCCATTTTTTCCAGTCTTGTTTGTATCTCTCATTTGAATGGTCTTTAACATATGCAGATATTTTCGCCATCTCAGCTAAATTTGTGACTTTCAGTGTCCATCCTTGGATTGAAGGCAAATCTTCCTTCTTCCAGTATTGCGCCACCAACAGTCTTGCTGCCGTTATTAAATGCAAAATCAGATTAACCTCTACCACTGTACAATCAGTAATTATACCTAACAAAAATAACTGAGGAGTAAATTTTATCCTTTTCTTAAGAATATTTTGTATAATCCACCATATTTTTATCCAAAATGCCTTAACCTTTTGGCAAGTCCACCATATATGAAAATATGTAGCATCAAGAGAACCACATCTCCAACATTTGGGTTGTAAATTCGAATACATCGAGGCCAATTTTTTAGGATCTAAATGCCATCTATAGAACATCTTGTAGAAAATTTCTCTCAGGTTTTGGGCTTGTGTGAATTTCACATTTCTTACCCAGATTCTTTCCCACGTATCCAACATTATTGGTTCTTCAATATTTTGAGCCCACTTTATCATGCAGTCTTTAATTCTGTTTCCAAATCCATCTGTATTAATACATTACATATCCTCTTTATATGCATTAAGCTTTGATCTCTTATTTGTTTAAATAGATTATCCTCAACTTGGATAAAACCAATTTTTTGATCTATTTTCCACCTGGCCTGTAATTGCCCATACTGGAACCATGTTTGAACTGCCTTCTCCTCTTTTAATACCTCTAAGGATTTTAGTTGTAGTACCCCCCTTTCCAGGGTGAGAAGCTGTCTGTAAGTAATTCTATCCTGTATTTGTGCTATATTCATATTTTCAATTGCACGTCTAGGAATTGCCCTCATGGGTATCTTGTCATTTAGTTTATGTTGATATTTTTTCCAGACCCGCAATAAAGCATTTCTTAAAATATGACTTTTAAAATTTTTGTCCAATTTTTTGTTAAATAACAGGTAAGCATGCCAACCATATACCAAGTCATGTCCCTCAATATTCAGTATCCTATCATTGGTTAAATCGATCCAATCACTGATTACGGATAATACCACTGCATCATAATATAGTTTTAGATTGGGTAGTTTCAAACCTCCCCTCTCACGTACATCTTGCATTATTTTCAGCTTTACTCTCGGCTTCTTTCCTGCCCATATAAATTTATTGATACCCTTCTGCCATTCTAAAAGATTCGCATCTTTTTTAATTATAGGTAACATTTGGAAAAGAAATAAAAATTTTGGTAAGATATTCATTTTCACTGCCGCTATTCTTCCCAACAAAGATAAGTGCAACTTATCCCATTTTTTCATCTCTATCTGTATACTATGCCAGAGTGGTTCATAATTATACTTATATAATTTCCCATTTGAGATTAAGATATTCAATCCGAGATATTTGACCTTTTTGACTATCTCACATCCTAACATTCCTCCTAGTTCTTCCTTTTGTTTAGTATTCATATTTATGGCTAATATTTTTGTTTTCCCTAAATTTATTTTAAAACCAGACACTTGACCATATTGATTAATCGTATTCATTAGGATCATACCAGATTCATGCGGTTGATCCAATATTATAACCAGATCATCCGCAAAAGCACGCACTCTGTATTCTTGCTGCCTAATCTTAATTCCTTTTAGACCATCCAAGCCCCGTATTTTATTCAACAATACTTCCAAAGTTATAATAAACAATAGTGGGGACAAGGGACAGCCCTGTCTTGTACCTTTTCCAATTTGAAAAGAGTCTGTTAAACTTCCATTGACTATGATTTGAGCCGTTTGCTGTTGATATATTGCTTTAATTGATTGTAAAAAACTTTCTCCTATTTGCATTTTTTGCAATGTCTTCAACAGGAATTGCCAATTAACTCGATCAAAGGCTTTCTCAGCATCCAGAAATATGAACGCAGCAGGAATTTGATTGTTCTTTCCCAAATATTCTAATGCATTAATAATTAATCTTACATTACTTTTCATTTGTCTCCCTTGAATAAAACCTGTTTGGTCAGTGTGTATCAATTGTTGAATAACCAACATTAACCTGTTTGCTAGTATTTTAGTAAAGATTTTATAATCTACATTAAGTAATGAGATAGGTCTATAGTTTTTTGGTTGAGTAATATCTTGATCTTCTTTGGGTATCAAAGATATAAAAGCTGTCTTCCAAGATGGTGGCTCCTTACCTTCCGTTTGAATCTTATTAAATAATTCTCTAAGAGGTTCTACCATTTCTAACTGTAGATTTTTATAGTAAGCCGCTGTCAAGCCATCTGTGCCTGGTGCCTTCCCTGCCTTTAACTGCTTAATTACCTGTAAAATTTCCCCCGAGGTTATTGGTTGATTCAATTTTTGCCTGTGCTCTTCTTTAACTAAGGGTATTTTCTCTTTATCTAAATATCTCTCTATTTCTAGACCGTTAATTTTATCCCCCTTATACAACTCTGTAAAAAATTCCCGGAATGCCTTTTCAATCTCATCCTGTTGGAACACCTCCTTCCCTCTATAGATCAGTTTAGATATATTTCGAGAATTCCATTTTTTCCTAATCTGATAAGCTAACCATCTACCAGGTTTATTTGCGTTGCAGAAAGTATTGTGTTTTGCGTATGACAAACTAGTAGCTACCTGATCAGAAATCAACATATTAAATTGAGCCTTTAATATAGTAATTGCTTCCTTAACCTTTGTATCCCCTGGGTTCACTGTTAACTCCAGCTCTTTCCTCCTAATTTCATCTTCCAATTCTGTTCGTTTTACCCCTTGTTTATGTCTATGTGATTTATTTATATTTATCAACACTCCTCTCATATACGCTTTACTTGCATCCCATACGAATTCCATAGGTGTACCCTTATTCATATTAAAAACAAGGTATTCTGTTAGCAATTTTTTACAATCATTGATATACTTTTCATATCTAAATAAGTTTTCATTCAATCTCCAAGACCTTCTTGCCTGTACCACCCCTCCCAATTCCATCCAAACTGGGTTATGATCCGAAAAAAACTCTAGCCGCAATCTTTGTCTTCTTCACCCTGGAAAGCAAATCATTAGTGATTAATATAAAATCAATCCTAGAAAAGGATTGATGCCTATCAGAAAAGAAGGTAAAGTCATATTCTTCTGCATTTCTTTCTCACCAGATATCTCTCAGTTCAAAGTCATCCATCATATCGAAAAAGGATTTAGGTAACTTTGCTCGCATCTGAGTGTTTGGGCGAGAAACTTTCTTATCTTTCTTAGTATCTATAACACCATTCCAGTCACCCAATAGTATGCAAGACCTATAATCCCACTGTACTAATTTAGCATGAAGATTTCTATAGAATCCATCTTGTTGTTGATTAGGAGCATAAATTCCCAAAATCAATATCTTTTTCCCTTCCAAGATCAAATCTAACGCGATGTATCTTCCATGGGGATCTGCTTCAATTAATTCAGCTTTCATATCTTTTCTTAAGTATATAACTATACCATTTTTCTTTTCCATAGCAGAAGCTACAAAATGTTGACCAAGTCTTGGGTTAATCAAATATTTTTGATCGGTTGATTTAATATGAGTTTCTTGCAAACAAATTATATCATTCTTGAACTGTTTAAGATAGTGAAATATTTTCTTTCTCTTCTGTGGAGAATTCAATCCATTGACATTCCATGTTAGAAGCTTAATTGTCATTTTTGGTTTCCTGAAGCTTTTTTAGAGCCTCCTGCATAGCCTGTTTAACCTTTGGCCTGGCTCCTCCCACTGTTTCTGGACTGGTTACTGTAGCTTCTTGACCGATAGGAGGTGATTGTTGGAGTTGTTGCATTTTGGCTTGTTGCTCCATTCGTCTGGTAATCATACGGCTTGGTCTTTGTTCCATAGCTCCTTGCGCTTCTAGGAGAGAGAGATGATCCATCTTATCTGGTAGTTGTGTGGTTTGCTGTCTATCTTGTCCTTCTTGTGGTCTTTCTCTGGGTCCAGATGGTGCAGGATGTCCAGCCTTCAAAATATTGTGGTAAAAATCTCTAGCTTTCCATACTAAGTTGAGACGGTATCTTTGCCTATCAAATGTAAGTATAATGCCAAATAGTGCGTCCCATCTGTACTGTATCTGACGATTTCTAAGCTCTTCAACTAAAAAAGCATTATCTTTCCTGGCTCTTAACATTTGAGGTGGTATCTCTTTCAAAACAGTCAAATCCTGACCCCCAATTTGGAGCTTAGTTTTATAAGACTCTTGTAATATCGTATTTCTGAGCTCTCTTGTGCTAAAATATATAACAATGTCTCGAGGGAGCTGCTTCTGCTTTGCCAGCCAAGAATTAACGCGATAAACTTTATCAATTTGCCAGTCAAAATTAGCCCCCGGTCTTCCCAACAGACTATCAAAGGCTTCTGAAAAAATTTGTTTCAGGTTTTCCTGCTTATCTTCACGCAACCCCCTTACTCTTAATGCCAGCTCCATTTGTCTGTACTATATCATAATAATTTCTTTTTCAGCATTTTCAACTTTTTGTTGCACCACCTCTGTTTTTGATGTCAAATTAATATTGGCTTCATTAAGATCATCTAGACTATCTTCAATTCCGGAAACATGTTCTGTCAATACATTTACAATCCCCAGCATATCGTCTCTGATTTTAGAGACCCGGGTATCAATTTTATCAGACAACTCCTCTTTAAGTTCTTTTATCTCCTCTTTAAGATCTTTAAGTTTGTCTTCCACCTTAATTGTCTGAGTGTTAAAAGCCTCATTCAGTTCCTTGAGAAAAAATTCTTTTGTTAGTAGATCACCAGTAGGGGGCGTAGAGAGCGGAGGCTGCAACTTTGTGCCAGGTATGGGCGATGTGCCAGCGCTTCTGGGGGCCGAAGAAGGCATCTTCAAATTAAGATTTGGTTTTGAGGCCATTCCAAGTTTTATCTTCAAGCAATTAGTAAAACTCTACTGGCCAGCTATACAGCTGTGGAACGAGGTAATAAATCACCCCTTTCCTTTGAGATTTTAAAGCTCCGTAGAGCTTTACAAAAAGTTTCAAAAGATAAACTTTGTTACGAGGCAGTTCAGCGTGCTCATCGCCATTTTAAGTGCCTCTTTATTAGCTAGGTTAACGGAAGAAGGTCTCGTAAAAATGAAGCTAAGATTTGAATAAACAATTACAGTTCTCGCATACCAGTCCTGCTCGTGTTGAAATCAAATAAATCAAGCCTTGTTCTGAGAAAGAAAGAGCTTACTTCGTGCTGCAAAGGCAGCTGGAATTCCCCGGCACGGAGGCAGTTCTGCCCTTAGCTGGCCCCCCTCTCCTCGCAGACAAACAAACTGCAAAGATCAGAAGGCACTTGCTCAGCAGAACCCGCTCACCTTCTCTTCTTTGCCCGAAGAGTAAGGTAAACAACCTGCCAGACGTCTGATAGATGATCGTCTAACAGATAATGCGACCAGGAATTCGGGAGCAGCTATGTTAAGCTGCTTCCATCAGTAAGCCCCTCCCAGGAAGTCCCGCTTCTTTGGCAGTTTCTTGATTGGGGTATTGCTTACTTGATTGTTGGTTTGATGTTAACCTTGGAGTTAATATATGCTGATCTGGGTGCTGACTGCTGGTGCAGAGTGGTTGGCTCTTTTTGCACTCCACCAGAAATCAGCACCCAAATCAGCATATATTAACTCCAAGGTTAACATCAGATCAACAATCAATATACCTCAATCAAGAAACTGCCAAGGAAACCAACAGCAAACAGCCGAATCAAAGAATCTCTAAGACCACTCCCACAAACACTCCCAAGCAAGCCACTAGAACCGTGATGGGCATGCGTGGAAGCCATTTGTCAGGGCATGGGAGGCTTGCCCTGTCAACTGGCCAGCGTGTATTCGGCCTTCTTTTGAGGCCATTTTTCCCCCTCCGGGGGCCTCCTTGAAGCCTCCAGAGCGCGAAAAACTGGCCCTATGGGCAAACCCAAAATTCAGGAATGCACTTCCAGTTTGCTCATGTGGCTGGCTTTAGCCCTCCAGAGCCTTCAGGGGTCTTCAGGAGGCTTCCCTGAAGGCTCTGGAGGGCAAAAAACGACCCTACGAGCAAACCGGAAATCACTTCTGGTTTGTCAGTACGGCCGTTTTTTGTCTTCCGGAGCCTTCAGGGACCTTCAGGAGGCTTCCCTGAAGGACCCAGAGGATGAAAAACGTCCCTAAGGACAAACTGGAAGTCCATTCCTGAACTTCTGGTTTGCCCATAGGGCCGTTTTTCGTGCTGTTTTCATCCTCCCCAGGCTCTTATAAAGCCTCTGGAACCTCGGAGGGTGAAAAAAAACACCAAAAATGGGGGGGGGGGGGAGCGCTGGTCGTGCACATAGCATTATGGGTGTGGCACACCCATGCACGAGCCCCCCTGCACTCCTCCCACTTTTGGCACACGAGCCAAAGAACATTCACCATCAATGCACTAGAATATAAAACTGACAGCAAACAGGACTTCTTACTAGCACTGATGATGCTACCTAATTTGGGTAACGAAATGTCTGCAAGAAAACAAGCAAGCCCAAGAGAGCACCAAGGACCCTCATGTCAACCTTGCCAAGAAAACTGCAGGGACTTGTCCAAGCAGTCTGAAGGACCAAAAGTGATGAAGTGGAAGCGGAGGAGGAGGAGGAAGAGGAGAAAAAGAAGAAGAAATGCCAATCAAGCCCAGAATTGTGTATTATACAAGGAGCAAACAGATGCATTAGGAAAACTCACAAACATCTTTCATTATTTCTTCAAGTATTTAAGGCACTTGTCTGTGATTCGGGATGTGATGCAGAATCATCAATACTTACTGTATATACTCGAGTATAAGCCTAGTTTTTCAGCCCACTTTTTGGGCTGAAAAAAGCCGCCTCGGCTTATACTCGAGTCAGTGAAAAATTTGCCCGAAATGGAGGAGAAAAAGGGGCGGGGCCATGCCGCTGGGTGACACTCGTGAATGGCCCAGTGCCCCTGTGAGTTTCCCCTCCCTCTGTGTCAGTTTGCCGCGCAGCGCACACCGCACCATCCCCCCTCCTCCCTCCTCACGTTCTAATGTAATGCAGGGCTGTCTTACGATTCCCCTTCCTCCCCCTCCTGCCGCTCTGCAACGATGTCCCACCTCCTCCTTGTTATGGCAAGCAGCCACATAGCGATGTCCCACCTCCTCTGGTACAGTGATCCAATGATAGGAATCACTGTGCCGTGTGTCATAGGAGGCGGGACATCGCTCCCGCGGCTGCACGGGACATCATCATCACAGCGGGACATCAGCATCATGAGGTGAGTGAAGTATTTCATTGAATACACCGCTAGTTTACTGTTTTTCTTTGAAATAAATATTCAAAAACATTATTGGTATCTATTTTTATTTTTGAAATTTACCGGTAGCTGCTGCATTTCCCACCCTAGGCTTATACTCGAGTCAATAACTTTTCCAGTTTTTTGTGGTAAAATTAGGTGCCTCGGCTTATATTTGGGTCGGCCTATACTCGAGTATATACGGTATAACCATTAACATGTATGTTAAGATCCATGCATGTAATTGGGTCTTCAGAGACAACATGCATCTCTTTGCATTTCCTTATACTGAACAGCATTTGTCACAATCCCAACTCTACACTGTGCATCTTTCTGCTGAGGAAGCATACAACTAATGGCTCTAAATCCATATGCCATTTAAATCTTTTTTTAAAAAAGAGAACAGATACTTAAAGAGAGATCATGGCTTCAAAGAATAGGATGTAGTTTGCATGCTTTGTTAATCACTAAATCTATTTGTATTTGAAATAAAGTGTGTGTTCACAAGGCACATTATGAGGAAACCATTCATAGGCTCTTGACTATACCCAATTGCAGGCTAATAATCTATAACACTCTTTCAATCATCACACTTTCCACACATGGAAAAAATGACCAAACAGGTCATCGGGTATGGCCTAAAAATAGGCCAATCATCCAGTTCATGGTACTTACTTGCCTCATCAAGAAAGGATACCTTTAACACAGTAGCCAATCCAACCTCTTCTATGGCAGAATCTTTGCCAAGAATACTTACTGTAATCACATTGCCTTCAGAGAGGCTTGCAATCCTGAAACTGGCTTCACCCTCTTCTGTTTTTGCCTTTTTAGCATTGGGGCCATCTTCATTACTGGAACAAGATAAGGCCATCAATCTGAAGAAATTCTTCTCAAGATAAATAATCTAGTAATCACATATACTGTGAGAATAGTTTTAGAAGATACGTATTAGGCATTCAAGTGTCCTTCAAGCTCCTTCCAAATTATACTTTGTTTCAGAACTTATTCAGAAAAATAAGGAATCAAATCTGATGTCTGAATGATGAGATATCTACCCGAACTACACTACCAGCTACAGAATGCTTTTTCTGAATACCGGAAAATCAAATATTATTGTCTCTGTATTTTACTAATATATCCTCCTCTTGACATGTGTATATATGTGAATACTTTAATAGTACTTTGCAATCACATCAAATTCTTTTTTAATGTTTAAATTGACATTAGTGATAATGGGAATTTTATATTTAAGGGGAAAAATCTATTTATCCTTCTAATATAATTTGCTAGTTCCCATCTTCAAACTGATAGCTACTAAATACTTCTGTACACAGAAACCCAGAATGTCTTCTAAACCATCTTTCAGATTAGTATACCTAAGAGCTTATTAAATATCAGTTTGCAGTTGTCAGTACTTATGAGAAAAACTCCCAATTAAATATGCTCTTCCGCTGGATGACCTTCAAGAACATCCAAATCGGCTTCCCAAAAACAAGCCTTAGGGTTTAGCAAGATGCAATTTTAATGTCATTATCTGTAGCTTCTCTCCATTAGACAGAAGAAATGAACATTATGTACACATTATGACAAAAGGCCTGCTTGTGGCTTAGTCCCCTATTTTTTTTCTAGTACAGGATATGCAGATGGAAGGCAACCTTTTCATGCCAGATTTTCCTTTCCTGTGAGGAAAAAAATTCCATGTCTCCAGAATATGTTGATCCTTCATTATTCTTGTATGACTGGGCTAAATCCCCTGAAGTACTGTGTAGAAAATTACCCTATAAACTCATTAAAAAGAGCAAGTCCAATTTAGCCCAGGAAAAGTTTAATGACTGTCCCTTACACATTAGCATCTGGATCTTTCTGGAGCAGAGATGGATATCTTTCCAAAGCTGGGGTAAGAATATTTCTTTCCTATGTTTAGGTGGGCGGATGAATTTTTCCCAAAAAAGTGCATTAAGTCATAAACAAACGTTAAGATGCTTATTCGGGGTGCTATTATTTGTTTGTAGGAAAAGCTGTATCCCATGATGCTATTGGAAAATTCTAAAAAGGCTTAACCATTGCTGGAGATCTATAAGCTTCCAGACATACTCCAGAGAACTAAAATGCATATTTGTAGGACAAATAAAGGATTTGCCATTCCAAAACATTCAGGAAACTTTTTTGCGTCTTTATTTTCCAGACCAGCCTAGACCTAAAATTCTTGGTGGTCCCTCATCCAACTATTGACTATCCAAGTCCAGAAAGAGCTCTAGCTGACATCAAGTCTTTAAGGATGCAAAAGATAGAAGCTAGCTTTACATACAATTAGAACATTAAGAGCGTCTTCGGATACCATGTTATTGAACAAATACTTGCAGCCAGACCAGCCATCCAAGAGGCAATGATGTACCCCCTATAGAAAGAAGTACCAAAGGAGAGGAAAGATGACAAACAGCTAAAGAACTATTTTTGCAGTACTGCTAACTCACTTGTCTTTGAAGATGGACTGAGCTGTCTTCTGCTCTTTTATTTTGCTTTCCTCCTTCAAGGGAAAAAGAGCTTTTACTTTCTGAAGGGGAGCCTGGCATTTTTCCGTTACTTTCTGGGGGGTCTCCAACATGTCTAAGAGTTGGTTTTCAATGGGGGGTAGAGGTGCATCAGGATGAAAAGCTTTATGTTGCAAGCACTGATGAAAGATCACACGAGAATAAGCAATGTCAAATCAGTAAATTAATGGATCTATCTATGAATCAGTTTATCTATGACTCATTCAATCTGTGACAGGTATATTTTGCACTTTTCTTGTTGTGATGGAAGATACCTTTCCATGAATACAGAATGAGATTGCTGTAGAGGACAAATATGAACTTGTCCTTGACTACATTCTGAAAGTAGATGACATTGTATGATATGGTTTGTGATGAAAGGTTTAAAATATTGCAAACATTCATGGTCATCCAAAATTGTGTAGAGACCTGATAAATGAATAAAACTATGGAACAACTTCCCTTTGAATGTAGAACTTTTCCATTCTTTGTTGAAGTTCAAGAGGAAGCTAATACAATAGCAGAGTTGGAAGGGACCTTGCAGGTCTTCTAGTCCAACTGCCTGCCTAGGCAGGAAACCCTATACCATTTATCCAACATCTTCTTAAAGACTTCCAGTGTTGGGCATTCCCAACTTCTGGAAACAAGATGTTCCACTGATTAATTGTTCTAACTGTCAGGAAATTTCTCCTCAGTTCTAAGTTGCTTCTCTCCTTGATTAGTTTCCACCCATTGCTTCTTGTTCTGCCCTCAGGTGCTTTGGAGAATAGTTTGACTCCCTCTTCTTTGTGACAACCCCCGAGATATTGGAACACTGCTATCATGACTCCCCTAGTCCTTCTTTTCATTAAACTAGACATACCCAGTTCCTGAAACTGTTCTTCATGTTTTAGCCTCCAGTCCCCTAATCATCTTTGTTGCTCTTTTCTGCACTCTTTCTAGAGTCTCCACATCTTTTTTACATCGTGGCAGCCAAAACTGGATGCAGTATTCCAAGCTTGGCCTTACCAAGGCATTATAAAATGGTATTAACACTTCACGTGATTTTGATTCTATGCAGCCTAGAACTGTATTGGCTTTTTTGGCAGCTGCTGCACACTGCTGGCTCATATTTAAATGGTTGTCCACTAGGATTCCAAGATCCCTCTCACAGTTACTACTATTGAGCAAGGTACCAACTATACTGTACCTGTGCATTTTGTTTTTCTTGCCTAAATGTAGAACCTTACTTTTTTCACCATTGAATTTCATTTTGTTAGATAGTGCCCAATGTTTAGGGTTGTCAAGATCCTTCTGCATCTTAAGCCTATCTTCTGGAGTGTTGGCTATTCCTGCCAGCTTGGTGTCATCTGCAAATTTGATGAGTTCCCCATATATCCCCTCATCCGAATCATTGATGAAGATGTTGAAGAGTACTGGGCCTAAAACAGAGCCTTGGGGTACTCCACTGCATACTTCCCTCCATGTAGATGCAGTTCTATTGAGGACTACACGTTGAGTGTGGTTGGTCAGCCAGTTATGAATCCATCTGGTGGTGATGCTGTATATCCCACATTTTTCTACTTTATCTAGTAGTAGGTTATGGTCTACTTTATCAAATGCCTTACTGAAGTCCAAGTAAATTATATTGACGACATTCCTCTGGTCCACTAATTTATCTTTTACCTAAATTTTTGTGGAACTAATATTGAAACACTGGTTTGAAACTAGAATACAATAATAAAAAAATATTGCTGTATCAGAATTTAGGTCTATCATATATTTCCTGATAAGGCAAATAGTAAATGATTAAAGTGTCTCACATTTGGAAGCCCCCAACTTCTCTATAGTAACTCCCATGAAGCTATCCAATTCTTCCAATACAGAAACATTAATTTTTCCATGTATCATTCATATTGTCCTGTGAGACTAGAATAAGCAATATGCATAGGCTAGTCTACTTGGGACTTGGAGGATTAAGCACTGCAGGAGGAAATGCTACATAGCTTATGTGAATTGCTGTAATATGTTTCCTGTTGCACAAAAATACACAGAGCATTCTCAATACACATTGCTCATTTGCCAACCACAAAGAATTTGGGGTAATCTGAAAGTATTTATTAATAATAATTTATTAAACCTGGATGCCACCGAATCCTTAATGACCCACAACAAAGAATTTACTGTAAAGTCAATAAAACACAATAGTGCTTTTTACTGCAATAATGAACGTACTTCATTCTTGCATAGAGGAGCTTGTTTCATGCTATGATAGCTTATATTGTTATGAACAGGCATGTTAATCTAAATTGGGTAAGAACCGGTTCCAATAAAATTATGGGTCCCTCTCTCCTTTTATTTTAGATTATAGATTAACCTAGGTATTTGATATATGCAAAGGTGGTCAGAAGGTGTTGATGGGTTTGGTGGTTGAGGATATTACTTACGTTCTTATAAATTTTAATTCCTTTGCTGAGATTAGCATTGTTGTGGTTGTGTTTATTATTTACTCCTACTATTTAAAACAGGCGGCTTTACATTTTCCACTGCTCCGCGGCATGTATTTCTCTCAATAATTAAATGATCTGGATCAATCTCAATCTTGATCTGTTTTTTTTTATAGTGTAGTGAGTTGTGAAAACCCAATCAGCATGGTCCACTTACTGTATCACAGAGAGTGTTGTGCAACTCAATATATTTTGTCTTTCGGTAAGCATAAATTAAGATAGTTTAGTATGTCATGCTATTATTTGATTCAAACATGATTCTGATCCCACCCTCATAGCAGATGGAAGGGGGGGGGGAGAACTAACATACTTTATTTCCTCCCCTTTATTCAAAGAGTTGTCTAACCATCTTTCCAGCCACTAAATTCAAATCATTCTTTTGGTCTCTTGGGCAATTGTTGTTGTTTTTTTTAACTGAATATATCAGGTTTTTCAACATAGCAGTTCACAAACTCAGCTCTCATTATGGAGCCCAGGAAATGAGAGAACTGTGGGATTCTGCATAGTTTTGGTTAAATGAGGTGGGCACAGGACATGTAAGGAAGGTTATAAGGTGGGGAATTCATACAGCCATGCTTGAATTCCTGTACAGCTGCTGACCCCAATAGAGTTTGGTCAAGTTAAACTGGGGGGCAGGGAATCAATCAATTCATGCAAGATGAACCCAACTGGCCACATAACCCATCTGGCTGAGAAGAACGAGGAAAAGTTTTAATATCTTACCTGGTACAATCTTTGAAACAGGGGATTTGGGAATTTGCTGGGTTTAAATATATCCACCACAATCCCTTCACTATCATCTTCACAAACCAAAGACATAGAATCAATCAGGGAGTCAACTGCAGACAGCTGATCCTCTGGATTACCAAATATAGATAGAGAAATAGTTAATACAATGCAACATATTTTTCCTGCCATTTTATATATTTATTTACTCAATGTGCTGTCTGTATCTCAGTTCATATTAAACATTTCATAGCATAGACATAAAAAAAGTAAAAGTACCAGTAATAAAGATACAAGATAAATGCAAAACACTAAAAATGCAAAGAGCACACAGCAACATCATTAATATTTAACGGCTTGCCTAAAGAGTGGTCCTACACTTTGACTCACTTTTGAAGACAGTATTCTCCAACCTCCCCTTCAGATGTGTGAAGCTCAAGAATTTTCAGCAATGGCCAAGCTAGAAGGAGAAATCTGGGAGATGAACTCCACAAACCTAGAGGGGAACCCTAGTTTTAGAAAATCTATCATGAAAGATCAGGTGGGTTTTTTCTTTCTTTTTTTGGGGGGGTGGGGGTACAGAAAACTCTTCTGGAATTCATGCAGTACTCAACTGCAACCTCCCCCTCTTCCTAATCCTAACAGATTCAGACTGTGTCATTCCCAAACATTGGTATACGAATTGAAAATTGGTTTTCAATTTTTATCCCTATAGCAAAAATTCTATTGAGTTTGGTGGGATGAGAATGAGTGTATTATAACTGATCCAATTTGGACCATTGAGTGGATACTTGAATCTCTGCCTCCCAAGTTCTAGTACAACCCTATTACAGATAATAAACGGGCAGCATCAAACTACAAAAGAGAAGCACAGAACTATATACAATGAATATAAATAGGCAATTTCTAGATATTCCTGACATCATCCCTGTTTATAAAGTTACATTGTCTTGGATTCTCTGCACAAATTCTAAAAGATGTCACATTTTCTGCTTAGTTTCATCCTATTTTTTCTGCCAAGTGTGTCTCACAATAGGTTGTTTTTAAATACAATTAAAAGAATTATTTTAATCTCAAGCATCTTCAGAAATTTATCTTCATTCTTCTGATCACAGCACTCTCATTTCTCCCATTAGGAAGGAGTCTGTCTTTTATATGACAGCTTTTATTCCTAAATATATATTTTAACATTATAGTATTTTACTTTCGGAGTGTCATTTACATCAACTACATTTAAGATAAGGAACAATCTTTTTTTCACTTAAAAAAAACAGTTTAGATCTCATAATCACTCTTAAACGGCTAGTTCTAACAGAACAATCTTCGAACTGCATTTCTGAATATCACCAACCATCTTTTAAACCATCTTTAATCTTTTAAATGATAGAGAGAACCCAGTTACAAAAGGAATACAGGATTGATAATGTCTCAGTGCATAGTGGTGCTATTAAGAAATATACACACACCTTAAATCCAATCTTAATGTGAGAGGAAATGTAACACATTCTTTTTTTAAAAATATATTTTTTATTATTTTTACATTTAAAATAATGCAGTACCGCATTATTAATGTGAATGAATGGCGATACATTCACATTATATACAACTAGTCTCAACCATTAACTATTAGCCTATTATTAACTATTAGCCTATATTGTCTATCCTTCTGTCCAATTACAATATATATATACAGTTTGTTCCAGTCTTGTCACCTTGTCTTATACCAATCATAAAATCTGTCCCAGACTTCAAAATATTCTGATTCCCCTTTATTTTTAGGTTCACGAGTGAGCCTATCTGCTTTGAAATGTAACTAATTCTTTAATTTAGGAAGAGGGAGGGCAGACCAGCAAATCAAAGGAAAAAAATGTATCTCAGACTATGCACTGTATCACAAACACATCATTTGTTGCTTGAATACAACAAAGGACTTTCAGTCAGATGAAAGACACCAGGAAGCACACTGTTGAACAGTATATTCTGTACTCTCCCCTTGCTAGATTTGATGAGTCAATTTTC
The DNA here is from genome assembly GCF_009769535.1 of Thamnophis elegans. NCBI lineage: Eukaryota > Metazoa > Chordata > Lepidosauria > Squamata > Natricidae > Thamnophis > Thamnophis elegans. The sequence continues at coordinate 60,523,282 of NC_045541.1, read as the reverse complement.
ATAGCAACTAAAGGATATGTTAGAGTTGAATAATAGTGAACTAACCTGATTATCCTTAGGCATTTAAGATCGGTGCCAAAGACTGGGGAGGAAGCTTAAAACTAAACAAAAACACCTGGAAAATAATCTAAACATCTGCATGTATATTGAGAAGCCACGATTTCTAATAAAATGAAAGATCCTCACATTATAGAAACATAATTCAAAATGTAAGCTCACCTGTTGGCGTATACCTTTTGTTATTTTTTAAGGAGGAAAACATGTAGTGCCTCAAATCTTCCATATAGGGTAGTTGCACATAAGCCAAACACTAGAACAAAATAGAAGAACATGGCAAGAAAATGCAGTTGGAATAAAAGCATGTTGTGGATTTAAAACAACAAGAAGAAGTAATAGAATGTAAATTACTATTTACCGTATTTTTCGGAGTATAAGATGTACCCCCCCCCCAAAAAAAAAGTGGATGAAAATTTCAGTGTGTCTTATAGACCAAATACGGACCCATTTTTGGGGTCTCAAACCCTCGCACATTACATTTTCACCCTCCCTGACCCCCCAGAAGCACTCTATAGTGCTCCGCATGGCTCATTTTAGCCAAAAACCCATTTTTGGGCTCCGAACCCTCCATGCATCGCAAAAACGGGACACACGGAAGATATGGGAGGCCAAAAATGGGCCTGTTTTTTGCTTGCAAAGTGCTTCTGGGGTCCAGGGAGGGCCAAAATGTGACACGCAGAGGCCTATGTTTTTTCTTGTTTTCTTCCTCTTGTAGTCTGAAAAATACGGTAATTAAAACATTCAATATAGTACAGGAAGGTAGGCTGGGTAACCGGGCCATCACTCTCTCACACTCAGCCCAACCCATGTCAAGGGTTATTATTTGAGGAAATTAAGAGGAAGGAGCATTAGGTATGTTTGCCATCTTGTGTTATTTATAAAAAAACACAGGAATCAAAATATCACCATCATTATCCTGGTCTGGACTGTATTTTTTGGAAGACTATAACCAGTATCAACTACTCTCAATACACAGAGACTTTTCTTCTTGTATTCAATCCTTCATACAATCTTAAATTATTTACTTTCATATCTGATACTTTGCATCAGAAGAACTTGACATTAGTGGTCACCTTAAATAATTTTACTCTAGATGAACCAAGCCTTAGATATTTATACTGACAGAAGCTGTGTTCCTTAGCTTTTCTAGAGTATAATTGCCTCTGCCTCCTAAATTGCTCCTACAGACAATTTTACTTTAGCAAGAATTGGGGCACTATCCTTTAGGATGACAACTGATAGACTAACCTTCCACACAAACGCTGTACTTGATTGATTCTGCATTGCATGTGCTATTATAATACCCATTTCCGTACATAGCCAATAATCATTGAAACTCAGCCTTAATTAATACTAATTTAACTGCTTCTGATTATGGCTTTCCTTCTATATGTTCAAATCTCAGAAATCGTTTTAAAAGGTTACAAAATTCTTATTTGACGGTCTTGGCTTTTAGACACCACCTGGTGCATCCTTCTATTTATTAATTGTTCATGTGTTATGCCTTATTTTATTTCTTTTATTCTTATGTTTGCTGTACTTTACTTTTATGACTGGTCTTGAGCTATAAATAAATAAAGTAAAATAAAATAAAATTGCTATGTTATGTACTTCCGATTTATTCTAACCAACTCTTAGTACGTCCCCCATTGTTAAATATAAATGCTGCAGAGATGACACAGCAGTACAAATATTTTTGCTGGACTTACCCACTGAACAGTATAATAGGATACAAAAATGGCTTCTTGTATGAATCATAAGGGTTTGCTGACTGAGTCATAATGGCCTGAGTCATACATAATGTCAAGCCATAAAGGGTGGGTTCACATGTTGTTCTAATGAAAAAGCAACCCTAAAACGAACTCTGTTATTCTTTAATGACAAATATTATGTGTAACACAAACCTCACAGTGATGCAGAATTTATTTCAGTGACACAGCAACTGCATAAAGACTTTTTAAAAACTCCTCTGAAAATTGATCCAGATTCAAAATGAAAAGCCCTACTATTAGAACAATATGAGGTCTAAAATCTTTTGAAAATATTAATCTGAAATTCTCCATTCTTTCTGCGATTTATCCTATTTAGTGTTCTTTTTCTCTGCTCTAATGATAGGCGATTGAATAGAATGGAGGAAATCTTCATAAACATTATTGCTCTGAATTATATTCCTACACTCTTCAGTCATTAATATTACCTCATATTCATTCTTAATTAGTGGAAAGGCTGCTCCAACCTGTGGGTGCGATCTCCGATCATAAACATACCGTACTATAGCCACCATGTCCAACTCATTTAAAGCATTAATTAGGGCAGAAAGTGCAACTGCAGCAGCCTGTAAAAAAAAACAACCCTCAGTTATTTCTAATGTCATTAGAACTTAGCAATTGGAATATTAATGAAGAATCAAAGAAATGAAGACACATTTCACCTAGAACTAAACTCTTAGCTTCTGACTTGAAGTTCAGCTTTGGCTCTTCAGAAGCTTAGCAAACCATTGTATGGCAGAGTCAGATCACAAAATCAAGATTTCAGTTAAGATGCTATCTTTAAAACATGTGGTAATTATCTTCCCAAAGTTGCTTTGGATGAAAAGTTAATGGAACAAAAAAGATACATAAACCCCTCAGTAAAAGATAATTTCAATCCCATGTGGTCACCATCTATTCACTATTTATAGCATTTCTCAAAAAGACTAACCTCATGTGAACAAATATTCTTTTAGACAGAACTATTCAGTATGGATACCTAAAATTTATCTCTTTTCTAGATTATATATATATCCCTGCCCCCGCTCTCTCTCCAACATACCCAATAAATACAAATACTTTCTTGGTGTTATTTGCTCTTGGATTAAAACTGGGTTGTTTTTCAACTCCATGCTGTTCTCATTATTCCTATAGTAACTGAACTTTCTTTCATTTTGCAAAACTAAATGGAAAATTGTCAACTCAGCTTTTGTTCAGTAAGCTGACTGTTTAAAAATACATGAATAATTTATCCAGTATTAAGCTTAGTTTATCTCACCTCATCATCTTTTGCTGCGAAGACTTTCAGGACTTGGTTCCCCATATATCGGTATGTCTGAACCTAGAATGTTGCCAGAAAGTTAGCTATGATACTGAGCTCCTTAAGGAAGCAAGTGCAAGTGTTAAGAAGGCCAATCCAGCATTTGAAAGATTAAATGGAAAAGGGTATTATATTGTAATACATAGCTTTTTTAAGGAGTTGGCTTGACAATAGTTGGTATAGACCTGTGTTTCTCAACCTTGGCTGTTAGAAGATGTGTGGGCTTCAACTCTCAGGTGCTGGCTGGAGAACTCTGGGAGTTGAAGTCCGCACATCTTCAAGTTGCCAAAGTTGAGAAACACTGAGGTAGACAGACCGACAGACAAACTGTTTATACATACATACATACCTACATACACACACACACACACACACACACACACACACACACACACACACACCTCTGTGTGTGTGTGTGTGTGTGTGTGTGTGTGTGTGTGTGTGTGTGTGTTCCAGCATAACTCTGGAACACTGTGAGCAATTTCAACCAAACTTGGTACAAAGATGACTTACTCTCTGAAAACAAATACTATTGGGGAGGGGGTAAGACACCCCTAACACCTCTTGGGATGAGTGTTCTGTTAAGATACAGCCTGTTGTGTCTTAAAATGACTTCTACTGTACAGCACAGTGGAATTGCCATGGTAATGGCTTCACAGTACTCCACAAGGAGGCTCCCTCTGGTAAGGGGAAAAATCCAACATTAGAAATTACGTTTGGTCTGGACATTTTCCCTCTATAAATAAATACCTGGGAAATGCCAAGTTATCAACTAGTTGTAAGCTAAAGATGGATAATCCACAGAAGCCATTTTTCAATTTTCAGTGACCCCCAGAATGAGTAAATCCAAGATGGTCCTATTTTGGGGATGTCCTTTAGCTATGCCATTCTTAAAGGTGAGTGAGAAGCCTCACGAATAAATAAGCTCAGTGAAGAATTTTGAGAGTAAATAAAAAGCCCTAACCCAAAAACATATCCACGAAGAAAACTAGGCACAGGACTATTATATGGAATAAGTTTAAACAAAACTAACTCTTTCCAAAAATACTTTCCCAGGAAACTAAAAGTACCAGTTCACCCATAAAAACATTTAGAAATATGATAATGATGATAAGTTGGGAAAAGATACTGGGAAGGAAAGGAAGTTCCAGGAAAGCAAAAGAAAATTAACTTCCTAGAAAGAAAGTATACTGCCTTTTTTCCCTTCAAAAACCCCTATTTTCTTTGAAGGTCTGTCCCACTACAGAGCTACCTTAATGGGCTCCCCAAACTTACTATGCACATGATGATTTATATCCAATTAAATGCAATGCTATATCCAATCATATGTGTATTCTAGGCTTGCCTTTGTTTTCAGTGCTGTCAATAAACCAATGTATGCTTCAGTATCAAATGTCCTACTATTTGGTTTAAGCAAATTCCCTTTAGGGTAAATGGTTCTACTACATCATCCTAAACTAGAGCTAAAAGGTAATGAAAAGTATGAGTAGCAAGTAATCCAGAAATCTAGTTTTGACCTTCTAGCCTAAGGCAGCCAGCAAACAATTATGCAGTTGTGATTCGCCCATTCATAATAATAACACTTATTGATGTCAGAGTGAGAATGTATTAGGCAAAATGTACACTCATATACACTCCAAACCAAGGGTGACATGGTACATTGCACAATCACAGGAATTGATATGATCCTGTCAGTGTTCACTGGCCAGGGCAATAGTTGTGATACTTGTGTGCAAGCTCTCAGAAATCATAGAAACAGTGAAGACAACACAAAACAAAACGAAACAGCAAAACAAAAGAGTCACATGAATATCCTGTTGGCAAAAACTGCAGAAAGCTAGTTTATGAGCCCCACAGTGAGAGAACCAGCAATGTGCACAGATGGAACTTGGGTCTCATTCCGCAGATGGAACTTCTGGGGCCTGCACTCAAGAGAGTGTTTAAGCCCTGTTTAAACAACAGACCTAGTAATTTTTCAAAACAGCATTAAATCTGTGTTTATAAGGAACACACATAAAATCTGACAACCACTGTGGGAAGTATCAATCAAGCGTTTAGATGAATAAATATGTAGCAGTAGCAATAGCACATGAACTTATATACCGCTTCACAGTGCTTTATAGCCCTCTCAAAGCAGTTTACAGAGTCAACATATTGCCCCCAACAATCTGGGTCTTCATTTTATAGATCTCAGAAGGATAGAAGGCTGAGTCAAATACCTGTGGAAACAGGGATCTGGTCTCTCCTGTAGTTTAAGCCAAAATGGGGGAAGTGAAGAATAATCATGGGTATGTTTTGCTTTGTGTGAACCTTTTCTAACAACTTTGGTTGCCTCAAAAATGCTACACAACGCTAATATCAAGCAGATCTTTTTCCTTTCTGATTCCTTTCTGATTCCTTTATTAGTTTCAATAAATTCTTTTACCACTATTTCTATTATGGAGACAAATGGGGCATTTAAGCTATGAGCTTTGAAAAATGATTCAGTAAAGCCTGTGAGCTTCTCGGATTTCAGCATGCAGTGCTAATTTTTTTATTATAGTATCCACAGATTTCTAATTGGGACAAACAGCAGGAGGAGGACTTCACCATACACAATATAGATGGAAGGAGAACATATCACATAATTATAATATAAACCAATTTGAAAGCACTATTTCTGTCACAAATTAGTAGTCAGATAATCTGCAACTCATCTGTAGCAATCTGTCTGGCCTGTTTAAATATGCAATTGGATAACCTGTTTAAATATGCAATTGGATGACCTGAATTTTGGACACACCAGAGAAGATCGGCAGAATCCCAAAACAGCAAAGCATTTCCCATCCGTCCTATATTTCATCTGTTCCTCATCCACTTTAGAGAAAGGAATGATGTCACTCCCATACCTGAATCCTACAAAATTAAAGAATGATTTCCGATGTTAATGGATGTTCTTCTAAGAAAATCTAAAATAGGCAGTGAGAGTGGATATGATGAACATATGATGAGTTAGCCTTCGGTGGAAAGCCCTTTCTGATGAAACTGGACTGAATTTTCATTAAAATAAAGATAGGGGAACAAAATGGCAGAAGAATATTCTTAGTGGCAAGTATCTAAACAGAAATTTCTTTTCTATTATTTCATAATTTCTTTTATATGGACCCACTCGCCTCATCAAAATTCTTTTCACTTGGTTTCACACCAAGTTATTGCAACTTAAAATATTTAGGGAACTAGGAAGAAGACTGTCTTGCAACTTAAAATATTTAGGGAACTAGGAAGAAGACTGTCTTATGCAAATGGTCTACTACACAATGGTTTTGGTGGTTGATGATTTTGAAAAGTTTGATAAACTTTCTGTATATTTAATTGTGAACATGTACCCCAAAACCATTTTTAATTTTCTCCTTCCTGGAATGCATATCACATTAACCTATTCTGTCACAAATCATAAATCTGCTCGCTTTGACTTACTATATTTCATCCCAATGTTTATGCCACAGGGTACACACAAAATGGAAAATGAGTTTCATTTTGAACTCAAAACAATCACATTTCAAAGTTCTGCCAAAGATTGGTCACAGTTCAGCAGAAGCTAAACCTGGAACACCTGTGTTTGGGTCAGATAAAACTTGCAGATATCACACAGTGATTTTATAGAGTAAGTAGGGCAACATTGATGAGCTTTTCCCCCTCATCTTTCAGAACTTGGCTTTCCTTCCTCCTTGACTCCTGTCAGCTACCATCATCCTTGCTTCCCCACCCCTTATCCTCCCAAACTACTGTACATTTTGATCCATATCCAGGACAAAGCATCTCCATTTTGTTCCATGTCCAGATTACATTTTTTGGTTCAGGCATGAGACACATGAAATGAGGTATTTCACCCTGAGAACAATTTATGTGTAAACCATTTTCACACTCTAATTCTGCCACATTCACTAAGTGCACTGATTTTTTATTCTTTCCTTTTGCAAAATTAGAATCAGTGGCAAAACAAATCAGCAGAAGATTCAGAAAAGCGCTCGGAGGAATTTGCAGAACAAAAGGCGGTAAGATACACTAGTGTCCCATGAAAAAATGAACAATCTACTGAGCAAATATGCAGGGGGTTTTTTCCCTAAATTTTCTTTTCTTTTATTATTTAGCTTTGAAAAACAGCAAGGCTGCAACTTTATTTGCATCGCACGGTTTCACAAAAATGGATACCTGCCACCTAAAGTCCTTAGAGATCCAAGCCATATTTGTGGAATATCTAAAAAAAGAGTAAAAATCTGGGTGCGTCTTATACACTGAATACAGCATTTTTGGCCTCCTGAAACCCCACCCCTTTGCAAAAATAGCATTGCATAGCCTTTAGGAGGCTTCCAGCGTGCTCCTGGGGGCTGGGGAGGGCAAAAATGAGCAAAAAGCAGGCCTGTTTTTTGCTTGTTTGTGCCCCACAGTCCCCAGGAGCACTCTGGAAGCCTCCTAAAGGCTATGCAATGCCATTTTTTTGACTAAAAATGGGCTCATTTTTGTGAAAAATGGGCCATTTTTTGCTCCTTTTTTGCCCTCCCAGCCTCCAGGAGCACTCTAGAAGCCTCCCGAAGGCTATTCATGCTTCTTTTTTGACAAAAAATGGGCCCATTTTCACGAAAAATGGGCCCATTTTCACAAAAAATGGGCCGTTTTTGGGAGGTCTGCAGAGTGCAAAACCTTTTTTAAAAAAATTTGCCTCTTCAAAATCTTGGTGCATCTTATATACTCTGATGTATCTTATACTCCGAAAAATAGAGTATATCTTAGAAACTTTTTCTGGGAGTGTCCCAATTTCCAAGGATTTGGCAAATACAAAAGAGGGGGGAGGAGGAGGAAACTCTTTCCTGTTGCAGGTGTGAAATCTGCTTGTCCAATATTAGCTATCAAAACTGTTTTTTTAACATCATCGTAAGGTTCAACAGTCATTAAACAAGAAAGTCAGTATGTGAGGACTACCTGTATGTATATTTACTATCTACCCATGTCAGTATGAAGAACCTGCTCTTAGCTAACTGCAGGATAACTGCAGAAATCTATAGTCAGGCCTAGGAGAGAAATCTGACAAAATGTCAGACAGACTATACAGACACAATAAAACATTTTCCTCTTGTCTGAACTGAGCAAAATAATGGATTGTAAAAAGACTCACAGCCTTCCCTGGAAAACGCTGAACTCATACCTTGAATAACATCTTCTTTCTGAACTTCTGTTTCATCATCATCATCCAAACAATAAACTGTTTCTTTCTGGATATCCTCTTTTTTATAAGTCTTGGCATCAACAACTATCCAGGATTTTTTCACATTTTCCTCTGTGAACTTGGAACCACATTGAGAGAAAGAGAAAGAAGGGGTTTAACTTTAATTTATGAATAAAAAACAAACCTCACCTATTAGATTTTACTGCCTAGAATTACAGGTGACAGAATAATGGAATGATCTTATTTAACAGTATAACTTTCATTGATTACAAGAGATCAGAGCATGTCTATAAAGCTGTCTTTATTATACTGCTTAAATACAATATATTTATAAATGCGAAAAGTTTTCCAAATGAATTAAGGAAAACTGTTAATTCCTAATAGTTTCGCAACTCCAAGGCATCTGATTTCTCCAAATTAATATGACATTTAGAAACCAGATTATGGTTTTGTCTGATTTATTGGTTTTTGTCTGATTTATTAAAATCAGTTTTTGTCTGATTTTTGTCTGATTTTTTGTCTGATTTATTAAAAATGCCTGCATTCTAGCTGTCTCAGCTACTCCATTTAATACTTGAACATGTATTTAGCTCAGATCAGTTATTCTGGCAATGTCTGAATGTGAAACTAATTAGTCCTCGATATGGATATTAGTCCCATTTTACTTGGCAACTCTGTTGGACTGTGTCCAGCTTTGCTAACACTGGATTAAAATGAGTTCTAGTCACTTACTGTTTTGTAGGCCACAATCCTGATAGACAAGTTAGAACCAATTGTAAGCTGGCAGGGCCATGGCATAGGTCTCCGTTCAACTTTCTTAAACACTGAAAGACGCTCCAGACTCTCCCTTTAATAAGCAAACATGGAGGAAATGAGACTCAGTTAAAAAACAAGAACAATTTCACAATCAGCAATTCTGTTTGCCCATTTTCACAAACTATTTGTTGGGCACTTATTAGCTGTCCAGTCCCAAAAACCACACCTAAATTATGGTCTAAATATTATGTTTTCAGATTGTCTAACACAGAGGGATCAAGCAATCACTTCTCCATCTGCTCACTAATCTCTGGGTTAGAACTGACATATTTTTCATGGGTAGAAATCTGACAAAATCCACATATGGCAGCAAATGCAATGCTTCTTCCATAGAGATTATTCACAAATTCAGATTCCATTTATCAAGTCCTATGTATGAATGCACATTACAGTACTAAACTTGTGACATCAGGTAAGGATCCATCACAGGTGTCAAACTTGAAACGTCATGTTGTTGTCACTTCCCCTCCCCCTTTGCTAAGCTGGGTGTAGGCGTGGCCAGCATGTGATGCATCCGGCCCACAGGCCGCGAGTTTGACACCTGTGCTCTATATTCTCTCTGTGTCTTGATTAACACAGAATTTCAAGTAGCATCTGCCTCATGAACACAAAGGGGTCTTCCACACTTCCTGCTTGTAAAATTACTCATCTTTTCTGGCTTCATGTCTAAAGCCATGTTTTCTGAATTCCCACAGTGCACACTATGCCTAATAGTCCTTCTGCTGCACTTCAGGTTGTTGTACTCCATCTGGTAAATGTACACGCTGGTGGGAGATTTCCCTCTTCACCGATGTTACTAGTTGTCCTCCAGAGACACTTTGCCGTGGGCTGCTGAGTGTTGACTCCTTCTTCTGAAAGAACCTTCCCTGAATAGAAATGGCCTCTTTTCCACACCTTTGGGCTCATGAAATGGTGAGCTTTTTTTTAATTTAACCAATTTCACATAAATGTAACGAGGCAGTGCTCAACTCTGCTTGATGTCCAATAGAGAAATAGCTTATCAAAATGCAGCAAGGCAGTGTCATGTTCTCTACCGTGATACCATTCACTGTAGTTCATGGCATATCCAGGAGCTGTAATGCTCGCTTGTGATACCCAGGGCACTGTTTCTCAACCACGGCAACTAGAAGACGTGTGGAACTCGACTCCCAGAATTGTCCAGACAGTATGTAGGGCACCAATCCTCAAACTACAGCCTGCGGGTCGGAAAAGGCCCACCAATGCAAAGAATCTGGCCTGCGGAATGGTGGGATTCAGCCCCGCCCCACCCCTCACCATCAGCCTTATCTTCCAGCGAGCATCCACTGCAGATGCACTTCTGGTTACTTATTTCACTGGTTGAGCTGCACTTCTAATCACACCGCTGCTGCTGAAGGTAAGGCCAAAGGGTGCGGGGGAGTACCAGCTGACTGAGGGGTGATCTTGCCAGTGCAGCCACGTGATCCAGGGCCGGTGGGTGAGTAGGGGAGAGGCATGTTTAGCAAGGACAAAGGCAAAATAGATTGCTAAATTGGCCATGCCCACCCAGTCACATGACCACCTAGCCATGCCACCCAGTCACATGACAACCTAGCCATGCCCGCCCAGCCGGTCCAGCCCCCCAACAGTCTGAGGGACCATGAGTCAGCCCCATTTTAAAAGTTTGAGGACCCCCGATGTAGGGGAAGGTGTATTGAAGGGGTAGTTAGAGATTGGGGTGAAACTAATAAGAGTGCTGCTGGCTTTCCCTTCTATGTTGACAGGATTTGAGGAGCGGGTTCCCCCCTACCAATAGATTGTGGAACACTGGGGTGCTTCTTGCCAGTTTTGACTTTAGCTCAAGTGATAGCAAGAACAGTGAAATAGTAGTGTTTCTTCCACATTTACTGTTGTAATGAAGCATTCATCAAGACCAAGCAACTCCTGCATGGAACAAGGGAGTGGACTAATGACCTTTATGGTCCCTTCTGAGTGTATGGTTCCGTGACATCTGTGTGTTCACTTATGCAAATGGAAACCATACCTTGTCCTAGCAGAAGTTGGCAGAATAAAGACACTGGGGAATCCACCAGTCAAGGACCATAGTAACTATGTTTCAGACAAAACACCTGGCCATCATCGCTGCCAAAGTGATAAACTCTGAACAGAATTTTTAAGGTTTCATTTTCAGCCAGGATTATCATAGGAGAAAAGCAGCGGAAGGCTGTCATGCAGAATTATCCCAAAAAGTAAAATCTCTTTTGCGTTGAATTTATCTCCTGATGATTCACAGACACCTTTATGTACTTTTCTTGGCGAGAGCAAGCAAGTAGTTTGCCCTTGTCTCTTTTTGCTATTTTTTCACGTTTTTTGGCTATGATTTCCCAACCTGTTCTATTTATATTTCTCAGCACTCCCCCAATCAAATACTAATTGGGCTGTAATATGTTTTGTATCCAAGCTCAGACATGACTGGCCAGCTACTGCTAATACTCTAACACCTTTATAACAAGAGGGGGCTTTTGTATGAGTGCTCACCGCTCATAGCATCCATAAAACTGGAAACTCAACCTGGCTTAAAGTAGATAAGTTATAAGGTGCAAGAGAAGAGAGTGAAGCATAGCAGGTAAGGCAGAAGGAAACTCTAGATATTCTTTTCTACACGAGTAATATAGCTTAGGAAAAGGAGGAATAAAACTTTCATTGATGCTACTGAAGCCTTGAGTACAGAAAACATACCTCCATATAGTAGAGTTCTTTTCACAAGAACTGGAGGATTTTTATTTTACCTGAAAGTATAAATGTCCTCCAGACCTTCTTCGTGGTCTAATGAAAACATGAGTTTTTTCACCATCTGGAGCCCTTCCTTTTGCTGTTTACTTAGACCCTTTCCTGGAAAAGAATTTATGCTTCTGCTATTATGCGTCCCGGCAGATGCATTCTCATCTCTGTCTTCGTCATTCATTGGAAACGGCAAACTAAAGAAATAATTGAAAGCATTTTCAATTTACAACCCTGATTTGTTAGGAAACAAGTGAAATAAGTTTTCTATTTTTTAAAAAAAAAATAAGAACCTAAAAGGAAAATTGCAAACTGACGCTTTGAATGCATCTTTTGATATCACTAAAAAATAAAAATGTCATTGTCAAGTCATAGCAAACAATTGCTGCCGATAGGTATTGCCGGAGTATTAGTCATAGGAACACGATTGTACAATTTCTTGGTAGTTTTCAAATGTTAAAGAATTCGTTAAAATAAAAGTGCACATATTTTCTTCTATAAGGAATTTATTACGGCATCAGAAATTCTATTTTCTTCTCATTTTTATATTAATGCCAGCTGCAAATCTATATGTTATAGTAAATACTCTTAATAGCAACTGGTGAGACAGAAAATGTCCCATCATGATCAGTTCAGGATAATGAAAAAGGCCTTAAGAGAGAGAAGGAAATATATTTTCAACTGCTTTTAAGAAGACTGGATGGTGCTTCTTTATCACTTTTCCTTTCCTTTCCTTTCTGTTCTCTATTGCACTTTAACTTATTCCTTTTCAAAATGTTTTCCTTCTTTTAAAAATTTCTTTAACAAAAAATTATATGCATAAAAACAAGATAAAAGAAAAGGATGCAATTAATATTGGACTAGTGATTATCTAGAAACACAGTCACATAACAGAAGCTTCAGGGAGAATATGATGAGCAGTAAAACATTTAACCTTCCCTCTCCCAAAAAAACTGTGTCCCAAAGATGATAACTTTCCCCATGTCCAAGGTACCATTTAAGACGCAAAAAGAAAGACATGCAACTTATATAGGAGTCATTCCTGATTTTCTAGTAAAAACACAGCTGCCAAATGAAAGATGAAGCTTAAGTTCCCCTAACTCTTCAATTAAATATATATCTAAGAAGACTGGGTATTCTTGATTTGTCAGAAATGGCAACCTGATCCGTTGCATCTCACTGACTTATAGAAAATAAAACATAGACCAGAATGAGTTTCATTTTCTTTTTTAGGCTACAATTCTATTTATGCTTATTGAGAACTGAGTGCCACAGTGTGTCTTTTCTGAGCACACTGTATAATTCTGTATATTTAATATAACTGCCTATTATTTTCCACTACCTGGTGGCTTTTGAAGGTTAATATAATGTAAACATTATTATTAAGTGAACGCAATTCTCAGCATTATTTGAACTAAAACGACCTGTTTCACATACCTATGTAAGTGTGTAGGAGTCACCACTCCCCCCCCCCATACTTAAAAATCTAGGGACAGAAACAATTTCCATAACTGCCCATTTCCAGGCCTATATTAATAGCCAGAGGTGCCTGTATTTTGTACAAACAGGGAAAACAGTACAAAAATGTAAATAGGTGAGACATTTGATTTTCTGAATGCCAACTATATTTTTAAAACTTTTTTAAAAAAAATAATTGTTTGAAAAAAGATAATTTGACCTGTTTATTCTGAAAACTAACCGTGCATTTCAAGTGCCAGGAAACAGACAGTTGGTTGACCTGTTATTCTAAGCACATGATTCATTTTGCTATGGCTTTCTGAATAAACTACAACTGATATAATATGCTAAGCCATAAGCAAGCAAATCACATTTGGCTTAGCCTGATGAATAAACCCAGCCACAGTTTATGTTCTCCATAACTCTTTCCCTCTTTGTAAATCTACTAAAAACAGAGTAAGGGTATGCAGAATCATCAATGTATGGAAATTCATTTAATTTACATATATAATTTGCCAAGATCAGCTTTCCTGAATTCAAGATTTGTTTGTTTTTATTGTACCTGGGACTGGTTATGGCAAGCTGCAGTAGCTATTCCACAAGAGAAAAAGAGCACACGGAGCATGTTTTCTTGAATGCTTTCCAATCCTTTCACCAGGAGGGGCCATTTCCTCCTGTGTAATTAACTCTACACCTTAACACTGTGGTTAAGTGAATCTAGCTTCCCCATTGACTTTGTCAGAAGGTTGCATAAATGATCACACTGCAACCGTCATAAATATGCACCGCTTGCCAAGCATCTGAATTTTGATCATGTGACCATGGGGATGTGCAGTAGTCATAAGTGTGAAAAACTGTCAAAAATCCCTTTTTTCAGTGCCGCTGTAACTTCAGACGGTCAGTAAACGAACTGTTGTAAGACTAGGACTACCTGCAATAAAAACATTAAGACTGCTTAAGTTAAGAGTAGGAATACATTCTTTTCTGGTTATGATTTTTCACAGTTCTTTCATCACTCACAAAAATTGAAGGGAGATGCCAGTTTTTTTCAAGTTATTTATGATAATATCCAGTTGATCTTCACTGAAGGGAGTCCCAAGATCAGTAAAAACCTCAATGTGCCGTTTGTCATATTTTTTTCCTCTAAAAAGTAAAAAAAAGCAACATTTCAATTACATGATTATCCACATGGAATACTGTGCTTCCTAACAAAAAGTAGTCTTATATTTCTAATGATGTCAGTCCATGTGCTTCAAATCTTAAAAAGTCAATATAAAATATGTTTAATTAATACCATATTCTCTGACTGTTGTTAATCATTGTCTGGAAGGGTAGAATAAGAAATTGTCAAAATATTAAACAACTAGTGAAAGAAAAGAAAACATGTTCTTACAGCCTGTAACATGAACTACTAACTTCTAGTTATTGTAAATCAGGATAGCTGAACCCAGGTGAATGAATACTCCTCATCCTGACAATTTCCAAAAACATTTTGAGTTCACTTCCCAAAATTCCCATCCAAATGTTAGCACATTGTCACAGATCCCTTGGGCAAGACATTAATCTGATTGGCCGCTTTGTAAGATAAGATACTTCTCATGTTCAGTTCATGTTTTGAAAAAAATAAAAAAGTTTATTATTTAAGCAATTTCCAGGGTTTTTCTTGAATCTGTGAACAATGATTATGAGGAACCACTTATTGTGAGGACTCTCTCATTGCTCCCATTGACCAAGTGGGCTTATTTTTAACTTGAGGGAGATGCTCACAAAGAAAGTGAAATTTCTCAGGCATTTTATTAGGCAGCGTATTATGTTTAAGTGGCCTAATAAAATGCCTGAGAAATTTCACTTTTTCTGTCAGCAGCTCTCTTTGTGATGATGAATTAGCTTTGTTCAATAGCATGTATAATTTCTTAACAAATATAAAATGCTGTATCCGTCTCCACTTCATCTCATTTGCTATTCTAACTATGGAAGAATGCTGTTACAGCAGTTTTCAGAATTCTTAAATACAGCCATATACTTACATTGTTTCTTTCTGAAGCAAATCCATCGACACAATCAGCGCATCAAGAACTTCAGTATGTTAAGAAAAGATATTTTTTAAAAAAATGAAACATTTCAAAATATGCTGACCAGGATTTGTTATGCAACATTTATTGAGGGAAATTTTGCTCAGCTTCACAATCCCCAGCTTTGGTGGCTACAGCTTCTGACATCCTTCAGCTAGCATAGACATTGGGAAAAGCAAAAGTAGTATCTTTCAAGTAAGCAGAATTGTTAATATGTACAGTAAAGCAGGCCTTATGGATGGGATGTCTGGGATGGAGAGAATATTTAATTCTTCTTCCTGTATGTAGCTGTTATTATTTTTGTTTCCATAATATACAGGAGAAAAGATAATTCAAATGTAATTTAGTACCACAACATAGTACAGAAACGTCAGAATTTCCTCATTGGGCAAAGGAGCTACAATGCTTGTATTGAACCTCTTCCTCTAGATTTACCTTTTTTCTCTATCAAAGGAAAAATCTGATGAGCATGCAGTAAATAAAACCAATTTTTATGAGACAAAAAGAGTAGGTTTCATGAGTGTCTAAGAACATGTATGGAATTGTAGACTGAAAATGCTATAATTTAACATTCTACCAACAGTGCAGTAAAAAAATGTTGTGAATGAAGGCAAATATACATGTCCTAGGACAGTGTTTTTCAACCACTGTGCCGTGGCACACTCGTGTGCCGTGACATAGTGTAAGGTGTGCCGTGGGAAAAACACCTGCTGGGTGTTTTTGCCTCGGGACATCTCTGTGTCCCGAAAGTTGCTTTCGGGACACAGGGATGCCTCTATTAAGTCCCTGCGGCCTGCGTTTACTTTAAAAACGCGGGGACCGCCGGGAGGTAGCGCACGCAGGGACGTCACTGACGTCCCATGCGTGCGCCCATAAGCAACAATCGCGGAGGACCGGAGCAACAAGGAGAACGCGCGCTGTCAACTTGGTAAGTGAATTACTTTATATATAGTCAATATAGGCACAGAGTTAAATTTTTTTAACATTTTCTAATGGTGGTGTGCCTCGTGATTTTTTTCATGAAAAAAGTGTGCCTTTGCACAAAAAAGGTTGAAAAACACTGTCCTAGGATAATGTTACAGGATCCAATCTGGGTCTGTCACTGAGACCAGAGGTTTAATCTTCCAAGTTTTCAGACTCATACTGGAGCCCATCTTCAGGGAACTTTGGTTCTATCAGAATGTGTGCTTTGGGCTATTCTGTGTGTAGTATTTTTATGGTGCCTGTTTTTTTGTGTGGCTTTTATTTGTTGATTGAGGTGTTGATCACCAGCTATTAAATTGTTGCCTGTTTTGTTTCTGGATCTGGGTATCCACACATCACCCAGTAGCTACCATACAAGGACAAATCATGCACTGCAAAGATCACTTGGAGGTAGGACAGGGGGTGGGTTCCGGCTGCTGCTACTGCTGGTTTGTTCAGGGATGCACTGTGCGTGTGCATGATGCGCACTACACGTGCATGCATAGTGCTAAAAAAATGCTTCTGCGCATGTACAGAAGCAAGATGGCGACGCCTATGGTGCTGCCGAGAGAACAGGTTTGGGGGCGTTGCAGGCCGAGTTACTACCTACCTACTCGGTTGAACCGGTCCAAACCGGTAGGAACACATCTCTAAGGTGAGAGATAGTTCTAATATAATCTACTGTATCCCCTATATTTAAGACAAACAGGGAAAAAGCTAACCACCAGATTGCAAGAACACAAGCCAGCATTCAGATGAAGAGACCCCAAACTCATTGGTAGCCTCACATTGCAATGAACAAGGACATACATTCAATTTCAGCCAACGACTTAATAGCCCGCCGTCAATACCCCAATCAACACATAAAACACACACACAACCACATAAACACTACATATCGAATAGCCCAAAGCATACATTCGAGTACACAGAAGTTCCCTGAGGATGAGTCCAGCACAAGTCTGAAAACTTGAAAGACTAAATCTCTGGTCCTGCTAACCGACTCAGATTGGATCCTACAAAACAATATCAATGTCTATTTAATATAAAGGTTTCAGATTTTGTTTGTTTGTTTAAGTAATAGAAATTCTTTGTACAAATATATGCTGGACAACCATCTTCAGAGTTCAAAAAAGATACTGTCACCTTGTTCAGAGCCCAGTGAAGTCAAGTTTTGTATATCTTCCAACAAATCAAAATCCGGAAGTATCAAGTGTCTATGCACAGTGATATGCTGGTACTGGTCCCCACTTGCAAGACTATTGGAAGTCCTCTCGGTGCCAAATAAAACCAAAGAAACTTCATCTTTATTCTCAGCAAATACCTACAGGTGATTGAAAAATGAAAGGCAAATACAAGGGAGCAGTGTAGACTTTACCACAAAATCCTTCATTGCTACAGCTTCATTTCCTCATTTTATCTGCATCACATTATATATAAGCTTTCATGCTCAAATGCCAGTATATTGGGAGGATGGAGAGTCAATATGTTGAAACAATTTTTTAATCTAAATAATATATTTAAAAAGTCTGGTCTTATTGGATAAGAAGTGTTTAAAAAAAACAACGCTCATCAGCTTCTGGGTTGTAAAACAACACATTGCCTTCTTTCTGCATCAAAAGACTAATAAAATAAATAATGTGTTAGGATGTGAAAGAAGGTATCTTCTTAAGTTTTAGCTTCATTTACTGTATATTTCAGCTTTAGGTAACTCTGGGGAATGAGATACAAATGCTACAGTAGAAGAAATGTTCATGAAGCACATGCACCTCCCTCTCAAGTGTCTGAAAAATGTCAATTTCCCAGCAGTACTTCACATCATTAACCCAGAAGAGGCTTGAAGCTAGGTTTGAACCAGGGCTTTCAAGTACTGAACCGTAACATACATCCGGTTGTACTGTGCCATATCACCCTAATAAACATATTTTCAGCTAAGATCTGCAAAAAATGTGCAAGAGCTTCATGCAAGAAATGCGCAACACAGCCTTTTCTCCAATTTGCCTTCCACCCTCTAAAGTGGAATACTGATACTGAGGTTTTCCCAACATCATGGCATCCATGGCAATAGTGTTCCTTGACTCTCTAGAACAGGGGTGTCAAACTCACGCCATCATGGTGGAGTCACATGATGTATTGGGACTTTTTCTCCCTTTGCTAAACCAGGCAGGGACTTGGCCAGCACATGATGCATCCGGTCTGCAGGTCAGGAGTTTGACGGCCCGGCTCTAGAACAACTCATTGATGGCTTCCAAAAGTGGGAGCACATAGCAAAGTTACATCTATTACAGATGGCACTTTGCACCAGCAGGGTTGGATAGAATGTATAAAGATAGATCAGCCAAATATTGGAAATGTAACCAAACACTGGGTTTGTATTACCATATGTGGTGGCAGTGTCCCAAAACTAAAAAATACTCATCAAAAATATATATCTGGTTGGAAAAAATAGCAAAGAAGAATATTGAACTGAGACCCATTTCTGTTGGGCATTTTACTGGAAAAATACGACAAAAAGACTATATATTTTATTCTACACGTACTGACCGTGGCTAGGATTGTAATTGCACAACAGTGGAAGTGTGAGGAGATCCCGTCAGACGAGAGAGTGATTCAGAAAATAATGGAACGTGCAGAAATGGACAGATTATCAAGGATAGAGAAGAAACTGAATATTTTTTGACGTGGGATGTATTTTATCAATGGCTAGAGAACAGAAACAGAAGTTAGGAAGGAGGAGATATAAGAAGAGAAAATGTTGCCCTGGAGATAAGTTTATGAAGACATTATTGTAATTATCTTGATATATAGTTGTATTATAAATGTTACTGTAATGAATATAAAAACAAAAATGTGGCCTATGAACTCTCAAATAATTGTACCCAGTTCACACACTGTTTGATGGAAATGAAAAGTGTTATAAATAAAATAAATAAAACATTAAAAAAGAAGCCATCTATTACAGAAACAAAAATTTAAACAGACTTGCAGTCTGTAGTGATTTCTTGTTTATAACTTAAATCATTATTGGTGTCCTTCTTTTACCTGTCTCTGCACAAACATTGTCATCACTTTCTTGGCTTGTTCAAAAGGAGACTCTTCTCCAGGAGCGGAATTGCTCATTGAGAAACCAACATCCATGCATAGCACCACAGCCGTCTTCGGGGGGGGGGGGGGAGGCACAAACATAGACAGAATAACATTAGTGACAAGTAGATGACACAATGCAAACACCTACACTTAGTCCTTGTTTAGCGAGCACAATTGGGACGGGTAACTCGGTTGTTATCTGAAGCAGTTGTAACTGCTTGTGATCTTACTTTAACTTTCCTTTGCCTCAGAGACTTGCAAAGGCGATAATGCAGGCACTGGTCACAATGTTATTTTTCCATCACCATCGTAACGGCGAACAGTTGCTATATGAGACAATTGCTAAACATGGGGTGTATTAGTGTTTGCTGTATCTTAGTTATGGTGCTCAATGGAATTTTCTTGGGTAACAATATTTTAGATATATACATGCCAGGTACAAAAAGCCCAGGTCCATAGTGAAGGTTCAATTAAACTGATTTATTGCTAAAAGGCCTATGCTATTCTCAACTAATGGTTAGCATCTGCTTGGAATTAGATAAGAGTCAACAGAATTCAAGGGGGGGTTGGACTTAGTCTACTTGTGAGTATGTAGGGATTCTTGGCTGATCCTTCTCTTAACTCTGTACTCAGGTTCTGCAATTGGTTATCCTCTAATACAGTCCCATTGCAAAGAAAGGTATAGCGCTATAAGCAATCTCCTGAAAGTAAACACGGCACCTGCGAGATGTACTTCTGAGAAAATATTCACCTAATTGTTCTATCAAACTATACAATAGTTTCAAAATGTTTATCTGTATCAGAAAAAAGACCATAGAAAAATAAACTAAAAGATTTTTAAAGGATGATAAAAATCTATTCCATAATCTTTGCCGAATAAATTTTATTGCCATAGGAATAAAATGTTGTTTAATGTGAAACAGCAAAAGTAAACATGGAATATTTCATTTCAGAGGAAGAAATTTTTTAAAAAAAACACTTTTATCTCTGCCTAGTTCTTTTTTTTTCCGCCTTAGGATGACCTTATCCCAATGCAAATTTTGTAATGTTGCGCCCACAGGGAATTATTTACTAGAAACAGAAGAGGAACAAAAATGAAATATGCTGTATATATGAAGATAAAAGGCCTGGGAAAGTCAGATAATGCTGCATTTGCAAAACATTCCACCTTTCTTCTCTTTCACAAATGTGAATAATGTTCTCTTTTAAAAACATACTATCTTTAATCTTTATTTATTATTTATTAAAGAAATCACTACTCAAAATTCAAAAATTCTTCTGAATGTTTTTTGCTCAAATTTAAATGTACTACTTATAATACATTATACCTGTATTATTTTTAAAATCCTGTTGACTTAACTTAAACGGTTAAATTACAGGTAGTCCTCGACTTACAACAGTTCATTTAGTGACTATTTGAAGTTACAGGAATTGAAAAAAAGTGAATAATGACCATTTTTCACACTTATGACCTTTGTAGCATCTCCATAGTCGTGTAATTAACATTTGGATGCTTTTGACTACTGACTCACATTTTTGATGGTTGCCAGTGTCCAGGAGTCATGTGATCCCCTTTTTCAACCTTCTGACAAGCAAAGTCAGTGGGGAAACTAGATTAAGTTAACAACCATGTTACTAATTTAATAATTGCAGTGATTCACTTAACAAATATGGCCAAACAAAAGTTGTAAAATGGAGCAAAATGAGGCAAACTCACTTAACAAATTTCTCACTGAACAACATACATTTTGGGCTCAATTTTAGTTGTAAACTGAAGATTATCTATATTTGGGGTACCAATAATGAGCCACTAAAATAAAAGACAGCACTAGCCTTAAATATCCTAGTTCAAATCTCATCTCCTCCTCTATGGAAAATGATAGCTCATGGATATGGATAGCTAATCCTACTCTGTTTATCCCAGTTGCTGTTTTGGCTCAATTAGTGTGTGACTTTCACAGCAGAGGAGTTAAAACACAAATTAAACAAATTAAAATCCCTGTACAGTTAAACTAGTCTCATCAGTGACAGGATTTAAAAGCAGTTTCCTACAAATAAATATTGAAGCTGCTGCCCCAAACTGGTTTTTAGCCAGAAAGATTCTCCAAAATGAATGCACCAATACATTGGAACATTACAAAGCCCCTTGAGTTGACTGCTATTCTACATCCTAAAATTAATTTCATGCTTGAACCTAATCAGGTTTTGGTACTGAAACTGCCATGCTAAGATGGCATTTGCCAGAAGAAAGAACAAAGTACACCATAGCTAATTATATAGGACATCCCAAACTTCTTTTAAAAAAATAGCCTCTCCACTCAGCCTCCCTCCTCACCAACAGGATAATTGGAATTACCTAAATAGTTCTTGTTCTCAATGTGGTCTGATTCTGATAAAAATGAAGGATTGGTTCTTTATGGCTTTAACCCTAAACGTTAAAATGGTCTTTAAGTGGGTATCCTTTTAAGTGGGTAGAATCTTTATCAGAATGATCAAAAGGGTACAAAAGCAGATGCTTTCAAGTTCGGCTTTTAGCTCTGCCTGAGGCTAGTTTGCCCCAAAGGCCATCCTTCTGGACCCCTTTAGATGACTCACCCAGCTCCAATCTATTCATTTCAATCCCACCCTTTCAATTCCAGCTTTCTTACTTTTCCTAGGAGCTGGTCACCTACCCCATGTTGTCTACATCTGTGTGTATTTGTGCATGCATGTGTCTGTGCATGCACGTGCATATGGACATGCACCTTCAAATCAGCATTGACTCCTAGGACCACTCCAGTTTTCTTGACAAGGTTTTCAGAAGTGGCTTGCCTTTGTCTGCTTCCTAGGGCTGAGAGGCAGTGACTGAAACATGTGTTACCCAGCTGATTTTGTTCCTGAGATGGAAACAGAATTGAGTCTTCTGTTTCTAGCCTGATGCTCAAGCATCATACTCCTGAATGGTTCTCAGCTTTCCTTTCTGGGGCTAAGAGAAACTGGCACATGGACACCAGATGGCTCTGGTGCTTAAGAGAGGACTAACTAGAATATGGCAATCTGCAAATGCTTGGGGGTGGGTGAGGGGCGGTGGAGATATCTTTGACCCAGAGTTGACTCCTGATGGCTGTCTGGACCAGTCCCTGAGGCTTTCTTGACAAGAGTCCAGAAGTGATTTACCACTGCCTGCTTCCTGGGGCTGAAAGAGAGGGAGCAGCCCAAGATCACCCAGCTGCTTTGTGCCTATGGTGATACTAAAATCCAGTCTCCCTCCCATTTTCTAGCCCGATGCTATAACCATTATGCGAAACTGGCCCTCGGATCTATTATTATATATTTAACAATGTGAAATTACAGACGCCTGTTTTTTGCCTAGTATTGGCCTTCAATCAAAGTCTTCTTAAAAGATCTATGATGTCATAATGTAGTGTAGATCCGACAATGGGGCCTTTTCTAACTGAGAGATGAAAACTTTGTCAATGCACAGATTTTATTATTTATTATTCTTACATTTATTTTATGTACAGATTTGATGATTCAGCCCGACTTCCCAGCAACGGACAAGGGACCCTCATCTGTCATTTAATAGCAGAAAATGCAGCATGATTATCTCATTTCCTAGGGAATCCACCTCCAGCTTAATAGATAGCTCCAGCTTACTTGACTTCCTGCAACCTGTTATATCAACTTCCCTACGTAGTAGCGGCATCCATTTATACCAGTTAACTTCTAGTAAGTTTCGAAAGCTCTCATTCACAAAACAAAACGGTCTACGGCGGAGGCAGGGCATAGGAAAGAAAAGTCCAATCGCTAAGCGTCGTCGACTACAGAGAACGAGCAGCCCCAATAGACGAGGAGGACGGTGATCAGTTGATCCAGACTTCTGCATGCTAAGAAGTTTCCTTTCTGCTATCTGGTTGCTGCCACCGCCGCCTCTGTCGGGAAAAGGCAGGCATTTATAGACACCCTGACCGCTAATCTTCCAGGTCTAAATCCGGTTTCTCAAGTTACCTTTGCCCGCGACATCCTACAAAGTTCTCACGGTCTTCCGCCACAATCCCGGCGCCTCTTCCTTGTCGCCTTGCTTTACGGCAGCGAAACTTGTCCCGCCTTCTTCCGGACTGAGAATAAAGACAACAGCGACGCTCGATGGCGGAGCCTCGATTAAGAGAAGCTGCAGCGGCTGGGAAAGGAAGTAGCCGGAAACTTAGTTTCTTTATCAGAAGCCCTATTGTAAGAATCTATGCATCAGTGTTTGTTTCATGAAATCTTTGGAGGACATTTTACCTCCCACAATCCTTATTTGCATAATATTGTACTGGTGATTGGAAACCCTTGCTAACAGACACCCATTACATTTGTAATAGTCATCATGCAAATCATTGAAACTGGTGAATTTACATGCAGTGTAGATATTAATGTCCAATTAATTTCATTTGGATGAAAGGCAACATCTCCATGAATGCCTCTGGTGCAGGTAAGAATAAGGGGGCAAATGGCAAAGTCTGTCATCTCATGCACTTAGTCTTGGCAGTATTTGTGATAATGCCACTGTGGTGCTCTTATTTTAGCATTGCTAGTTTCTTGCAAATATTACTGAAAATCTTTTTTCAGATTAAGCTCAAATCTTGGGAAGTTTCATGAACACATCCAGGAAGGGTTTTTTTTTTTTGTTACAGCAATCCAGAAACGCTTAACCATTTCCTTCTGTTCTTTGGATGGGAGGGTGCAAGTGTGCAATTTCTTAATTTAGCATACAACACTAAAGACTAGGAGTCTCTAAGAGCTAACTAGGTCTCTCCTAAAAGTAGTTTTTTGAAGCAACCTGTGGTTACCATTTGGAGACAGACAGTCTAAGTAAAGAACTGAAGGTGGACCTCCTACAGGTCAACATACCCATGTTTTGTAGCCATTGCATTATTCTAGGTCCCCCCCCCCTCTTAATCTAGGCTACAGCCTTGGTTTTCTTAGTGGACTTGCTTAATTTTTTTGGATGTAGTTAATCTAAGATGCAGCCTTGGATTCCTTAATGGACTTTCTTAATGGACTTTTTTTTTCCTGGCCCAGTGAAGGTTGGGTAGGTACAATTCCTTACAGTTCTGAGATGTAACTGGGCCAGTGTACAGGAAATTCTTGACTTACAACTATTTGCTTAGCAAGCATTCAAAATTACAACTGCCCTGGAATTAGTGACTTACAACCTGTTATCACATTTATCACCATTGTAACATCCCCATGGTCATGTGATCAAAATTCAGGCACATACTGTATGAAGTGTTCCATGATTGCCATGCCCAACCTCTTCAGCTGGCTTTCCACAAGCAAAGTCAATAGGGGAAGCTGGATCCACTTAATGACTGCCTGATTCACTTAACAATTGCAGCAATTTCCTTAACAAGAAAGATAATAAACTCAGGTGCAAGTCATTTAGCAAACACGTTGCTTAGCTACAAAAATTCTGGTCCCAGTTGTGATTGTTAAGGTGAGGACTACTTATAAAGTTAAATATAAGACATGGAGCAAAAGGTGAACAAACTATTGTGGCTTAGTACTGTACAGTAAAGATGATTCTAGCTGTGGTTAATATATGCAGTATTATGTATTGAATTTTTTTTATACATGTTTTCCCCTTACTATGGCCAATAGGAATATTTCCGGTTTCAGCTCAGTCTTTTTTCCTGTAATTTCTTCTAACCACTTCTTTACTTTGAGCCAATAGTCCCTGGCTTTGAGGCATGTCCACCACATATGATAGAAAGTTCCGTGTTTATAGCTGCATCTCCAACATTCAGGTGAACACTTTGGAAACATTTTGGCCAATCTTGCCAGGGGTAAATGCCAATGATAAAACATTTTGTACAAGTTTTGTAGGCTGCTGACCTTGTTAATTTGTAATTTTTCTCCCATAATTTTTCCCAATGTTCTATAACCAAAAAATTTAGCCTAACTTAGCATCGTCTCTTACTGTTTCTTCCTCCATTTTAAATCTTAAGAAATAATTATATGCTTTGGTAATCATTCCCCCTCCTCCCCTGTAATATTTTATCTAATTCCTGTTGTTCCCTGCAGAAGCCATATTGTTCTAAATCTTGTTTGTATCTTGCCCTAAGTTGCAGGTATGCTGCCATCTTATCTCTATTGCTTGGCTCTTTAACTCTTGGTCAGATTTTAATTTCCCTTGCTCATCCAATAATTCTTTGTATCTCACTATCTTGTTTATGTCGAATATATTAGGGTATATCATTGCCTCCATAGTTGATAGCCAGATTAGAATTTTCATATAATGGTTTTTCTTAATTTTCTCCCAGACGTATAGTAGGGCATCTCTTACTAGGTGTCTCTGGAAATATGAGTGTGTTTTGTTTTTCCTCTCCCAGATAAATGTGTGCCAGCCAAGTTGAAGGTTGTGACCCTCTATTGTTAGTATCATTTTATTATCTAGGTTTATCCAATTTTTAAGCCAAGTCACGGCTGCCGCATGGTAATAAAGTTCCCAATTTGGGAGTCCAAAACTTCCCTTATTTCTGCTATCTTGCAAAAGTTTTAATTTTATACGGGATTTCTTCTCCAACTAAATAAATTTTAGTGTTATTTTATTCTTCCAAAAAAAAAAAATCCTTAATTTTATTGGTACCATTTGAAGGAGAAACAGGATTTTAGGTAATATTTTTTTTTTTTATTGTGGCAATTCTTCCAATTAGTGATAGTTGTAATTTCACCCAGTTGTCCAGATCTTTTTGTATTTGTTGTAATAATGTGTTACAGTTTAGTTTAGTTTAGTTTAGTTTAGTTTTCACTTTATTTGTATGCCGCCCTTTTCCCTGGGGGGACTCAGGGCGGCTCACAGTTCAAAGGGGGGGGGGAAGGACAAACAATTTACAACATAAAGGCACAACATCATTTAAGAACTCAACAGTCATACAATTCGAGTAGGGGTTAGAGTCTTTAACCCCAGGCCAGCCGGGACAGCCAGATTTCAAGGGCGGCGCGGAAGGTCTGGAGGGTGGTGAGGGTCCGGATCTCCACGGGGAGTTCGTTCCAGAGGGTCGGAGCAGCCACCGAGAAGGCTCTCCTCCGGGTAGTTGCCAGTCTACACTGGCTGGCTGATGGAATTCGGAGGAGGCCTAATCTATACGATCTTATCGGTCTAGTGGAGGTAATTGGCAGTAGGCGGTCTCTCAAGTACCCAGATCCAATACCATGAAGGGCTTTGTAGGTGACAAGTAGCACCTTGAAGCGCACCCGGAGACCAACAGGCAGCCAGTGCAGCTCGCGGATAGGTGTTACGTGGGTGAATCGAGGTGCACCCACGATCGCTCGCGCGGCCGCATTCTGGACCAGCTGAAGTCGCCGAATACTCTTCAAGGGCAGCCCCATGTAGAGCACATTGCAGTACTCCAGCCTAGAGGTCACAAGGGCACGAGTGACTGTTGTGAGGGCCTCCCGGTTCAGGTAGGGACGCAACTGGTGCACCAGGCGAACCTGGGCAAATGCCCCCCTGGTTACAGCTGACAAATGGTGTTCAAAAGTCAGCTGAGGGTCCAGGAGGACTCCCAAGTTGCGAACCCTGTCTGAGGGGCGTACAATTTGACCCCCCAGCCTGAGAGATGGAACACTTGGCCAATTCGTGGGAGGAAGCACAACAGCCACTCGGTCTTTTCTGGATTGAGCACAAGCTTGTTAACCCCCATCCAGTCTCTAACAGCCTCAAGACCCTGGCTCATCACGTCCATCGCTTCATTGAGTTGGCACGGGGCGGACAGATACAACTGTGTATCGTCCGCATACTGATGGTATTTTATCCCGTGCCGTCGGATGATCTCACCCAGCGGTTTCATGTAGATATTGAAAAGAAGGGGGGACAGGCCCGAACCCTGCGGCACCCCATGCGTTAGGGGCCTAGGGGTCGATCTCTGCCCTCCGACTAACACCGACTGCGACCTGTCCGAGAGGTAAGAGGAGAAACACCGTAAAACAGTGCCTCCCACCCCCACCTCCCGCAGTCGTCGCAGAAGGATACCATGGTCGATGGTATCGAAAGCCGCCGAGAGGTCAAGGAGCACCAGGATGGAGGCATGGCCTCCATTCCTGGCTCTCCAGAGATCATCAGTCAACGCGACCAAAGCGGTTTCTGTGCTGTAGCCAGGTCTGAAGCCGGACTGGAATGGATCAAGATAACTGGCTTCCTCCAAGGATCGCTGGAGCTGAAAGGCCACCACCTTCTCAACAACCTTCCCCACAAAGGGGAGGTAGGAGACTGGACGATAGTTGTTTAAAACGGCTGGATCCAAGGATGGTTTCTTCAGGAGGGGTCTCACCACTGCCGCCTTTAAAGCGGGGGGAAAGACCCCCTCCCGTAGGGAGGCGGTAACAACCGCCTGGATCCAGCCTCGTGTCACCTCTCTGCTGTTTACAACCAGCAAGGAGGGGCACGGGTCCAGCACACATGTGGAGGCGCCAACAGCTCTCGTCGCCTTGTCCACGTCCTCAGGGGTAACAGCCTGAAAATCAATCCAGCGATGGCTTACCAGATTATCCCTTAGTGCCTCGGCTGGTTCTGCAGAATTGGAGTCCAGGTCCGCCCGGAGCCGAGCAACCTTGTCCGCGAGTAATTGGACGTAATCCTCAGCCCTGCCCTGCAGCGGATCGCCCGTGTCCCTCCTATTTAGGAGGGAACGGGTTATCCTAAACAGGGCGGCTGGGCGTGACTCGGCGGACACAATCAGAGAGGCAATATGTGATCTCTTAGACGTCCTGATTGCTCGGATGTACTCTCTGATGCAGGTTGTTAAAAGTGCTCGGCTCGATTCGGATTTACTGGACCTCCAATTGTGCTCTAGGCGTCTCTTCCGGCGCTTCATCTCCCGGAGTTCCTCAGTGAACCAAGGAGCCCTCCGGGATCCACTGCCTCGGAGGGGCCGTAGAGGCGCAATCCGGTTAAGAGACTCCGTTGCTGCCGAGTTCCAGGCAGCAACCAGAGTCTCCACCGGACTGCGGGCGAGAGTATCAGGAATAACCCCAAGCTCTGTCTGGAACCCCAAAGAGTCCATAAGTCGCCTGGGGCGGAACCACCTGGTCGGTTCCTCCTCCCTACAGTGGGGGTTTGGTCTCCGAAAGTCAAGCCTCAATAGGTAGTGGTCCGACCATGACAGGGGCAAGATATCGCTACCCCTCAGACCAAGATCACAATTCCACTGCTCCGAGAGAAATACGAGGTCAAGCGTGTGACCCGCTGAGTGGGTTGGTCCCCGGATTACTTGGGTCAAGCCCATGGTTGTCATGGAAGCCATGAACTCTTGCGCTCCATCAGAGTGTTCACCGAGCGAAGGCAAGTTGAAATCCCCCAGAACCATAAGTCTGGGGAACTCAACTGCCAGCTTGGCTATTGACTCGAGGAGCGAGGGGAGGGCTGCTGCAACGCAGTTGGGAGGCTGGTACGTTAGCAGCACACCCACTTGACCCTTGAGGTCCAACTTCACCAGCAGGGACTCACACCCGACAAGCTCCGGAGCAGGGATCCTACGAGGTGCTAGAGACTCTCGGATAACAATGGCCACACCCCCACCCCTTCCCTGAGCTTGCGGCTGCTGAAGCACCTGAAAGCCCTCTGGGCACATCTCTATGAGGGGGACTCCTCCCTCCGGGCCCAGCCAGGTTTCAGTAATACATGCCAGGTCTGCCCTCTCGTCTAAAATTAAGTCCCGAACGAGAGGAGCCTTATGAACTACAGACCTGGCATTTAGCGACAGCAGCCTGAGACCAGGGTCCTGATTACTCGTGCCATCTGGCCTTGGAGTGGGACTCATAGGGCCGGAAGGAGGGATCTCTATAACGTAGCGAACCTTCCTTCCCCGGTAATGGCCAGCCCTAAAGTCCCCGCCATATCTGCCCCTCCCTGTTAAGACCGTAATGCTCCGGCCCACTCCCATGTCCATAGTCCCTCCACCCACCCCCATAGTCCCCGCGTTCCCCGACAGGCCCTTCGAATCAGTCATCCTGAGATTGGAGTAGGCCCAGATCCCCCCAACACTTCTGCGAAGCACTCAGTGTGGGGAAACCCGGTTCCCATCCCAGTCTCACTTACACACCCAAACACTCACTCACTCACTCACACCCCCGGAAGAAATTTTAAAATACAACAATATAATAAAAAAGGGGATTACACAAGTTTAAAAGTGGGGTCATTCGCTTACAGTCATACACATCCACACTACTTACACATCCACACTACTTACAAAGAAAAATTTGCGCAGGTATAAAAAGGTGATAAAAATACGCGAGCAGTCCATACATAGAGATATAAAGTCCAAAGGGCAACAGCACGGTGATAGACACAGTCCAGGGGGAGAGATGTAAAAGTAAAAGTCCAGCGGGGTAAGTTCATAAAGGTGAGACGTAGTTGGAGGAGCCAGCTAAGGTAGATGGTAAAGATGGTAAGCAAGAAAGCCCCCCCCCTAGCCACAAAGGAGGGCAAACCGGGGGGGCCTTGCACGCCCAATAAGATGGATTGTAGATTGAAAGGCGCTGGATGGGGGGAGAGTTCAAGAGGGCTGTAATGGTGGCTACAAACTAGCCACTCAATCACATTAGGTCCTAACCCACCCATCCAGGCTAGCCACCCCTTCACCCGTTCCACGCTGATGAAACAGACCAGGCGGCTGAGCCGGGGGGGGGGTTCCGGGCGGCTTCGGCGAGCCCATAGAACAGCAAGCCAGCAGCAGCCAACATACCAGTAATCAAAAAAGTCAAGGCGGCAGTCATAGCAGCTAGGTCACAGCGTTCTCTAAAGCCGGGCCGCGGCGTTTTGAAAAACGGCCACAGCAATCAGAGACACAGATGCGGCAAACAAGATAGCAGAAGGGGGGGAGATTCTCTCAGCCAGCAGATGGGGGAGAGTCGAAGCTCTCTCAGGCCAGCCGGGTCGCAAAGGAACCCCCCAAGCGGTATTACCCAAATGTCTCCAATGTCTCCAACCAAACTGGATCGCGACGCCTTCAAAAACGGCACCCGGGCGGCGTCTTCAAAACGCTTCCCCAATCAGCTGGGCCGCGGCGTCTTCCGAGTGGCTTTCAAGTGGCTCCCGAACGGCGTCGGCATTTTTTCTAACAGGCAGCCTTGGAGAGCGATATCTCTCCAGTCCGCTGCCAGCACCAAACTCCCCAAGAACCGCTCGTGCCCTGGTCTCTCTCTAGCTTGATTTCTGGGGCCAATTTCTCCTTCTTTGGCCGTTTTCCCGTATGGTCGCTGGAGCGAAGAGCTCGGCAGACATGTTCCTTCGCACATGCGCACATGCGCACAGTTATCCTCTCTTATAAAAGAGCATTTTGCCGTTAACCAAATTCCAAGGTATTTCACTTTCTTAGCCGCTTCAGACCTCAGTTAATAAACATCTATGCTATTATCCTGTCCAATCAACTTTCCTCTTTCAGACTTCTTTGTTATGTTAACTATAAAAGGGGATGTAAGCTAAAGATTGGGGTTCCCTCTTTGAATGAAGAATCCCTTTTGTCTGAATATTCTGATAAATTGTAATAAAACGATGTTCCTGCCTCGGTTTGTCTCATTGGAAAATATGCACACTGAGGCATGAGCCTGAAAAAACATATTTGGCCATCACTGAGCTTGCTTGTTTTCTTGCAGATGTTTCATTACCCAAGCTAGGTAACATCATCAGTGCTAGTGTTACCTAGTTTGGGTAATAAAACATCTGCAAGAAAACAAGCAAGCATAGGGAGCACTAAGGAACCCTCATGTCAACCCTGAGCTACAAATATTCTCCTTTATTAGTATTGTATTGTATTGTATTGTATAGAGGTGAAACTCGAAAAATTAGAATATCCTGCATTCATTTATTTCAGTAATGCAACTTAAAAGGTGAAACTAATATATTAGATAGACTCATTACATGCAAAGCAAGATAGTTCAAGCCGTGATTTGTCATAATTTGAATGGCCTTTTCCTGACAATCCTCTCCAGGCTGCGGTCATCCCTGCTGCTTGTGCACCTTTTTCTTCCACACTTTTCCCTTCCACATAACTTTCTATTAATGTGCTTTGATACAGCACTTTGGGAACATCCAACTTCTTTTGCAATTACCTTTTGAGGCTTTCCCTCCTTATGGAGGGTGTCAATGATGGTTTTCTGCACAACTGTCAGGTCATTAGTCATTCCCATGATTGTGATTCCTACTGAACAAGACTGAGAGACTATTTAAAGGCTCAGGAGCCTTTTGCAGGTGTTATGGCTTAATTAGCTGATTAGAGTGGGACACTTTGAGCCTAGAATATTGCACCTTTTCACAATATTCTAATTTTCTGAGATTGTGGATTTGGGGTTTTCATGAGCTATAAGCCATAATCATCACAATTATGACAAATCACGGCTTGAACTATCTTGCTCTGTATGTAATGAGTCTATCTCATATATTAGTTTCACCTTTTAAGTTTACATTACTGAAATAAATGAACTTTTGCATGATATTCTAATTTTTTGAGTTTCACCTATATACTGCCAGGAAGAATACATGATATTAAACATTTTTAGATTGTACCATTTCTAAACTTACATAAAGTTTAGAAATTCTCCAAGATGAAGGAATCATGGATTTTGAAGGAACCCTTGCTCATTTCCACTGACAAGTGTGATCGCCACAAGGCCCAATTTTGCCACACCCAGGTCTGAAGCAAGAGCACTCATCACTAAACTTTCAAATGAAAAAACAGTAATTTTCTTGCTATATCTCTCATTTCAAGAACTGCAGTTGTGGCTTGAATCTGTATGAATGGATTCTGTGTGATGTCAAATAAGCCACTTCCTCCATGTTGAAGCAATGTATTCATTTGACACTCTTAACTGAAGCTTGCTCCGGGTGAAAATAACATAAGCAGATGAAGATGTGGATAGTTTTTGATGTGGTGGAAACATTTTACTGAAATAAATCATACCAAGGAACTCTCCAGAAAGTAATTATGTTCTGAGATTTGTAAAGATGTTTTGAGAAAAGGCTGGCCACACATAAGAATCAGGAAATATAACATAGCTGAGTAAAATTCCATTATATTTGCAGGGGGTTGTGTGGAAGAGCTGTAGCTTAGTGGTGGAACCTTTGTTTTATATGTAGAAAGTTCCAATTTAATCCCAAAACAAATCTCACAGATTAGGTAATTATTATTTTTCTTTGCCAGTGGCCTATAAAGAATTTGAATAAAGATGGTTTACTCAACCTAGAGAGTAAAGCATATTTTTATTAGGAAGAAATGTACTATTTACCAAACATCAGGGTAGTCTCCCAGGTTAAATTATTTTTTTAAAAAACCAAGAGTTTCCAATCATATATTTATTTTATCTTATGCGCCATATTTCACATTTGGTCAAAAATTATCCCCAAAGAAACCTGTGTTATCTCAAGTTCAAAATTTATTGCAAATCAGCAGAGAGCCCCAAAAATCAAGTGCAAGCTAATTAAACATATGGTTTAATTAAACATGGTTTAATTAATTAAATTTCTTGGGAGTAACACAGTTCTCTGGAAATAAATTGGGAATTATCCTTCCTGAAACTTTATTTTATTTATATTTCATATTTCTTAACTGCTCATCTCTCCTGGATTTATTTTAAAATTTATTTTCCCAAGAGTTAATTCTTTTTAAAAGGTAAAGAGAGTTTCACCCTCTCCCGAATATACTTCCAAACTGAGAATAATGAACCAGATAAAAGTTGGCTGGTTAAAGTATCTTTTTAATTTAACAAATGACATTGTTCATATTTTTAAAAAATATCACAGATTCTTCTGGTTCTGAAGGAGTCACAAAGAAGTGTCATTTCTTCCTGTTCATCCTAATGTGACTTAACCTGTTTTAATATCACTGAAAATGAATGAAAGTGAAATTAAATCCAAAGTTTTGAAAGACTTTGAAAGACTAGCAGATTACTACTACCCCCACTCTACTTCTTTAAATAAAATAAACCTTCAGAAGTAAATCTGAAGAAAAATGTAGCAGAAAGAAGTTACAGAAAGACAGCATACATACATCTAAAGCAGTTTAATACAAGTGAAATGAGGAGATGTTACACTTTGGGGCCATTGTTCAAGAACGAGGAGACCTGCTTCCCCAAAGCAAAATTATGAAATCACCCACTACAAATATTCAGCTATTAAGTCTCTTGGGACATTCCAGCAAAATAACAGATGGGTGATACAGTACAGATTTATAATAGTTGTCATAGCAAAATAGTTCAGCCAATTTAACTGAAAGATATAACTATGGAAATCTGATGTAAATGATAGTAATGAGTATTAATGGATCGAATACAACAATATGGCTCCATATTTGCAGCAAGATTTTTTTTTGCTGTAAAAAATTATTAGCACATCATGTTTATTTTCAAAAGTTTATTCATTACCATTGTCTTTTAAGCATTTATTTTTTATTTTTTTTAAATACCAAACCATTTCAATCGTGGAAAGAATGGAGTGGTAATATCATAGGCTTTATCTAGCCAGTGCTACAAACAGATGTTTGTTGTTGTTGTTGTTGTTTTGACAACTTGCCAAAAATTGCTCCTGAGAAAATAATTTGCCTGGACAGAATGTAGCAAAAAGGTCTTTAAAAAAAAAAAATGTTTCTCCATAATGTTACATCAGTATACACTCAAAATGTGAGCAAAGGAAGGAAAGAACATTGTGCTTCTTCAATTATAGTATGGCTTTTAATAGACAGTCAGATTTGCAAACATTTCGTAATAGTAGGCAAACAAAAAATTGTTACGAGAAAAAGACTGTATGGTTTGGACAGACATTAAATAGACTAATACAATGGCACCACCAATTGGGCACAGCTTTCTTTACTTCACAGAAGACAATAGGTCTGTTCTGAAGTAGGATGGCTATTAATGCGTATACTAGAAGACAATGTATAATACAGGTAAATTCTGCATCATAGATAGCTCCACATTCTATGGTATTTGCCCCACAGAAATGGCTAGATTGAATAGGTTGTGTAATTTCTGACATCAGTTCTACAGCTTATATAAGCATGTACTCATGATGTATCTCATGACTGGTAATTTGAGGTGAGAAAGTCTGGTAGATATATAGGTTTTGAAGAGGTAGGCTCTCTCACAAAACGTTGGCTGGTTGTCCATACACAAATGCCATCGGGGATAAATCAGTTACAAAACACAGAAGTACCAATATTCCACCTAGTACTTTTTGTATCTACCCTTTCAGGCAGTTCCCTAATTTTTGTTTTATTTGCTTGTTTTGCGTAGGTAGGTGGAACTTTCACAGTAAGCAGTGGAAGTAAGCTGCCCATTGTTTTCAGTAAGTAAACATAAGGGCCTTATATTTAGAAAAAGTCAACGTAGCACGCTGATGCTTTATTGCATACCCAACTTCTTAAGCAATTTATTTTTTAAAAATCATGTGGGCAAAATGTTTTGCAAGCATTAGAATGATTTCCTATAAGAAGAAAACCTGATGAACATCTGAAGTCTACACCGAAGACGCCATATATTGGAGATTCCAGTTTTGGATATTGTGTCATCCCAAGTACACTGCATTGATTTCCTCTAGATCAGGGGTGTCAAACTCGATTTCATTGGGGTTTTGTTTCACCTCGGGGGGCGTCATGGTCAGCATGACATCACTCATGTTAGGGGGCACCTGTGATGGCCCAAGTGGTCTGACAGTGAAAATGGGCTCCCGAGCTCCGTTTTCGCTGGTAGAGGCATCGTAGGTCGGTCCTTCACTGTTTCCATGGGCCAGATCTAAGCACCACACGGACCGAATTCGGCCCTCGGGTGTTTGACACATCTGCTCTAGATACTTTACTTGATTTAATTATTGCTTTCATTAATTAATTAAAATTCACCTTGGCTTTCTGCTCACATATTAAATCAGATGTGCACGCTGACACCCTATAACCAACAATATATTGCCTTAAAATTCAGTTGGCAGTTGAAATTGAAAGAGGATAAAATGGGAAGCAGATTTCACATATCTTTATATATGTTAGGTTCATGGCTTCTTTCATGAAAATCATATTTGTGGTTCTAATTTATGGCAAGCTGTGAATTCTTACACCCAACAGGAATCACTCTCAGTTAAATGCATTTCAGCTATCAGCATTTGTCTACCATTGTTTGAAGATGGGACAAGAATGTCCACAATGAAATATTTGTGAAAAATCAGCAAATTTTGGACTCTGTTTTCTCTTTGTACTACTCTTTTCCCACAGAAGCAATCACAATAACTTCTGGACTGCTAACAATTCAGAAAAACACTAGATGGCAGCAAAGAAATACATTTTTCTGGAACCTTTTACAATCCAATGGTTAGCCAAATGTCTGCAGCCCAGCTCTATTATCCTCCTTAATACTGTCCAACTGAAATTGATCAGACTAGCTAAACTCATAAGCTAATTAACCATATTCATTCTAACAAGGAATAGGACATTCTTCTCCAGCATACTGATATTTCAGGATTCCCTTGGTTCATACAGACAAGTAGAAAATGGGTGGAATTGTTTCATTCTAGGCAGGAGCCTAGAATTAAATATGTGATCTCATAAAAATCCAGGAAACAAGCTGACCAGAGAAAAGTCTTCAACCCAGCCTTGCTAAAAATTGCTCTTAATTTTTAGATGTGCAGAGAGATTTTCTAGGCATCAAACATGCATCTCTTCCTTGGAGCCTATGGCTGTATCCAAAGCACATCATATTCAATATTAGCAAGACATAGAAAATTCAGCTGGGCTAGAATCTTTCTACAGGCCATGCCTGCTTCATACAAAAAAGATCATCTTCCACAGAAATGGAAATGAGTATTTCATGTTGACATACTATGCAGAAATGACCAATATGTGGTCTTATTTCCAAACACTCGAGTTGGCATCAGAGTTTCTGTGCATGCTTTAAACAATCAGTTAGTGTATATTCATAATCTCCTAATGCAAACACTCAGACAGCCGAAACCTCTTCACCCTGTGTTGAACCTTTGGCTGACAGACTCCCTGAGACATTATCTGAATCTAGCAACTCGACAATGCTATATGGAGAGCAATCTTCCAGGCCCACCTTGCTACAGAGCCAGCCACAAAATCCTTTCTCCATATCCCTCACCGCATGCCACCAATCTCCAAAGGCCCAGGAGACTTGAGTTATTGCTGTATAAACGCCCAGAGAGAAAGAAACCACCATGATGAAGATAGGATAGAAGATAATCAGAAATGGGCAGAAGGTGATTTTGTGCCAAAAGGTCCTCTCTTCGTTGTACACCAAGAAGACATTGTACCAAGTAATGGTCCCATAGTAAAAGGAAACAATAAAGGACATAATGAAGATAATAGGGAGGCAGGCAAGGCTCCAGAGAAGAATGTGGGGGCCTTTATCCATCCCAACTTCACAAGCCTTCTTCGTTTGAGGCATTTCTGTTTTTGGAAGCTCCTTTGACCGAGCCAGTTCTTGCAGCTCTTTGTCGGTGAGTGTAACATGGATGTCGACCATCTGTCCTTTCTTCTTTCCCCTTGTGATGGTTCCAGTTAAAGTAACATACCTGCTATCTAAAGGTATAGCCCAGGAACCTGGGAACACAGAAGAGCTAAATCAGTACAAGACAAAAGGCAAAGCCGAGATTTACTGTTTTGATAGAAATTCCACTGCATTTTAGGCAGATTTCTCTAACCTGGCATTTTCTGGGTAAGGTTTTTTTTTTTGACTTAACATGATATGTGAACTTATCTCCCAATGCTTCAGTAATCCTTGTGAAGCAAGCCACTCTTGCAATGGATTTAAATAATCCTTCCTTGGCATGGGGTAAATTGAGACTTACTCAATCACATTCATACCTGGAAAGCTTATCCAGGGAAAAGGTATCAAGCCACTAAAGCGTATCATGTTACTACACTAGCTTGGTATGATAGTCATGGTATTATGTAGCATAGAGCTGTTGTTGATCAAAATTGGAGATCGCCAGGCTAGGGAAAGTTGGCTTAAGAAACGGTAAAAGAAATGAATAAATTAGAAGGAAGAGGAGGAGAAATCAATCCAAACAGGGAGGAAAGACAACTCATACGCAGGAAAATATTTTGCTTAAAATAATATATCTACCAGTATCTTAATTTAGTCCCTGAATATTTATTTTTTTTATATGTCATTTAAAAATAGAAAGAACTTTCCACATTTCAATTAGGAGACTGTGTAAGAAAATTAACATAAGCTTCGATCAGAGGTGGTATTCTACCAGTTCGCCCTGGTTTGGATAAACCGGTAGTGGTGGCAGTGGGAGGCCTAGCCCACCTACCCAGACATCATCACGGACACTGCGCATGTGCAGAAGTGCCATGCGTACGTTCCTGGTTCCAAACCGGTAGCGAAGGTAAGCGGATTTCATGCCTGCTTCAGATATAGGATGAACTTTTAATCTAAGGCACTGACAAACATGCACACTACATTGAAAAAAATCTGATCAAATACAGTACAGAATGTAACTGAATGGCACAAAAAAGCCAGAATACCATTGTAACGTGGTTTGTTTGTCAAAGTATTGTGCTTCTCATTCTAAGGCTGAAAATAAAGAGTTTTTTTAAAAAATTGAATTGCAAAGTTCTTGGCTAAGGTTTCCCTCTTGTTGCTTCAAACTGGACCCTAATATTTACCCCGTGTATCCTTTTCAGAATTCAGATAACATACTAAAAAGCAGAGACATCACCCAGCCAAGAAAAGTGTGTATAGTAAAGGCTATGGTTTTCCCAGTTGCAATGTATGGCTATGAAAGCTGGACCATAAGAAAGGCTGAGCACCAAAGAATTTAGGTTTTTGAACTATGATGCTGGGGAAGTCTCCTGCAAGTCCCTTGGACTGCAAAGTGAGCAAACCGGTCAGTCCTAGAGGAGATCAACCCTGACTGGTCTTTAGAAGGCCAGTTCCTGAAGATGAAACTCAAATACTTTGGCCACCTAATGAGAAGGAAGGAGTTTCTGGAGAAGAGCCTAATGCTGGGAAAGATTGAGGGCAAAAGAAGAAGGGGGCGACAGAAAATGAGCTAGCTGGCTGGCTGGAGTCACTGAAGCAGTCAGTGTGACCTTAAATGGACTCTGGGGGATGGTAGACGACAGGAAGACCTGGAGGAACATTGTCCATGAGGTCGCAGTGGGTCGGACATGACTTTGTGACTAACAACAACAATCCTTTTCAGACAGTATGGAGAGTTATGAAGTTGACTTTGATATAGATGTGTAAGATCCATTACTAGGGCAATGAGGAATGAAAAATATTTTAAGTGCACAACAGATATATAATATTTGGTAGCATCTTAACAAATCACTGAACTATAAACACAATATAATCAGACTTGCAAGATTCTGTTATTCTAGCCAATCTCAACAATAACAGTTTTAACCTTTCTATGGAGTTGATTGCTTGGTCTCATCTACCTATTGAGGTAGACAGAGAACAAAAAATATCCTTTGGGCAGATAATGCAAACACTATATAACAAAACAATATCATCAAGTGATACTGATGCCACTTTACAGATATGGAAATGAGTAGTTTTCAATAGCTTCTGCGTGGAAAATATAGAAGCAAAACAGTATTGTCATGCTTTTCTCCATTTT
This sequence comes from Thamnophis elegans, assembly GCF_009769535.1. NCBI lineage: Eukaryota > Metazoa > Chordata > Lepidosauria > Squamata > Natricidae > Thamnophis > Thamnophis elegans. The sequence continues at coordinate 60,484,227 of NC_045541.1, read as the reverse complement.
TTTTACCAAACAGAAGGCTCTGGGAATCAAGGATTTATGGATGACTTTGTACAAAGGTCTGTATCTTGTTTGGGCTAAGCATGATGTGTGAATACAGCTGTAGTGGCTTGCAAACCATGGATGATGGCTTACAATGTAGAAATTCAGGGACTGCAGCTTGTTCAAGCATTGACTGCATAACTATGGTTTAACACATGTGTAAACTGTACTATTACTAGCTGTAGACTGTACAAAGTTAGCACCTGAAAACTGAGCAAAAATATATAATTTCCTTCCCTAACACATCTATTGGAACAAATAAAACATGAACAAACATTAAACCACTTATTCCGAGGAATTTACCATCTCCTAGAGTATGTCCCAAAAATTTGGAGCCTTCCTCGGAAGTTTTCTCACCCCCATCCTCTTCTGCCTGTTCTTCCACCTTGTTTTCCGTCCCTGACCGATAAACGATGATTGATTCTGGCCTGGACTCTTTCCTCCTCTTTTTTCTTTTTTCAGTGCTGACTTCTCCCTCGAAGGTCACAGCTGTAGCCACAGCTCTATGTAAGGAATTGCAAGGAGAGCTCTGCCCCTTGTTCTTGCTCTCCCCAGAAATGTGGGCTTCTGGCCCACAGTTACTCTGAACTCTTTCACTGGGCATCTTCTTTATCTTCTAAAATGTTTTCTCTTCCCTTATGAGCCAAAAACAATAATTGGAAAAGGGATGTGTTCAGTTCAGCAGTACAAATAAATTCCTTTCCAGTCTTCAATGAATTCAGTCTGCTCTGAATCCTAAAAGTGAGAGGAAAAGAGAGAAAATGCTCAGGAAATGTGACCCAAGTAAGACTATAAAAGCAGCAGCCTTGAGATGAATTTAAATCCAAAATTAACACTCCTACTCATCACGCAAAGCCATCTGGGCTTTGCACGTTGCATTACTCTGGCGTTAGAACCACATCTGAAGTCCAATATGTATGTTGATTTGTACAATGTTTATAAATAGCCTCTGGCCGGGGCCATTTCAGAAAATTGTGAGATGGGAAAGGAGATTTTATTTCTAAGGAGTCCAGAGAATTTTCTTCCCTCCTCCCAAATCTCAGGTTAATTTAGGTAAGAAAAGAAGAAATTAACATGGTTTTGTAGTATTTGGATCAGAGACTCTCAGGCTATTAAGAGGCCAGAATGGAAATCTTTTTTAAAAAAAAATCAGAAGTCGATAAATAACAAGCCAATATTAATGCTCCCAAGAAAACTATGGTTTTCCCAGTGCAACTCTCAGAAATCAAGCTCAATGAGGGCATTTTAATGTACTTATTGGAAAAGTATATTTCAACCTTTCTAAAACTCTTTGTTTGATAATTAATAAGAAAAGCACATTGTTACTCTACATGCAAGAACTTACACTGGACTATTCAAACCAACTGTTCTGGTTATCTGAATAGTGTTTGCGAAAATTAGGTTTGGAGATCATCTTCCTGAAAATCTATTTCACTTCACTACCAAGAAATGTATAGATTTCATTTGTTCTGGAAAAGGCTGAGCTGGGCTGAGCCAGGTTTATCTCTTAGATGATAAAGCTGCAGGAAGTAGCAGGGAACTCGGAAGCTGAAAATCATCTCATAAAGCACTGACAAGCTTCTTCCATATCTAGTAAATTTATCTGCTGTATATAGATGTGTTCATGAATTCAACAAGAGGAAACGCTGAATCCAAAGATATTTTATTTTTATCTTATTAAATGATGTAACAAGTCAGATTAAAGACTGAACACTGCCAGCAGTAAAGAGAAGAATAAAGAACAAATAAAGAATAAGAGATGATCACCAGAACAACTGAATGGTATGCCATTGAGTTATATGACTCAAGCCAATCTGGCTGGCTTAACAAATAATGACTTAGCTAGTCAAGGCTCAGCATGATGCATTCTCTTACTTTTGTTGCTTGACCACAGCAGACAATTTCAGCCAATTTCAAATTGACCACAGGCACCAATTTTAAAGTAAGGCAAGTTTGTAAATATGGCCAGGTTTGCTGGAGCACAGTTCATTGAAAAACCCATCTTGTGATTTCTAAGCAGCCTGAGCTTTAGCTTGCAAGCTGCAATGTCAATGGGCATGCAATGTGCTAAACCCCAAATCAAATAAACCATATTATGCTTTTTGTAATGTGCAAATGTAAGATTATCAGATGGGAAAACAACATTTTGGGAAGTGTTGCTTATCACTGTGCAACAGTGATATTGAAGAATGAATGTAAGACAAAAGGAAAATGTTCACTCAAGTGATATAAAGGGCAAAAGAAAAGGTAAGCATCCTATTAAAAAAACTTGTCCCAATTCCTTTCTGAACTATGGTTGTTTGATAAAAAGACCCATTTTGCATTTTCATAATCATTTGTTTCCAATTATGTAAATCAAGATGGTCCAATCAGAGAAAATAATTTCTCTGTCACTAATATAATATTAGTCAAACTTATCCTTCAGAACTTCATTTTACCCTTTCTATACTTTCATGTTTTTTCCTGACACTTATTCTGGGTTTTATTTCTTTAGCTTTTGAGAATTTCCTTTTTAGAAACATATTTATACAGTATTGAATACTATAAACTATTTTTTGTGTAGTCTCTATACATCTATTTGAATATCTATAAACTTTTTATGGCAGTATATTTAATCTGATTAATTTTGTTCACACATCTTCTTGAAACATCTCTATCATTGATTTTTATTTATTTATTTTAAACCACATTTCAGTTGAGTTCAATTTTTGCAGTAAAAGAAGGGGAAAGTAACCACTCTGATATCTTATGAATTGAAAAAAATGGAGTAATCTGATTTATTTGAGTTTATAAGAGAGTGATTAAAATGAAGGAGATTTAAGTTACTCAATAGTTTAGAATACTTGACTTCTATTCTAACCATTCTTAAATCTGAGTTCACACTGGTAAAATGGAGATAATTTTTCTGCAGAATAAAAATAATACATAAAACTGTTTTCATATACCAGAAAGTATATAAAAGCTACTACTAAAATATAGATGCTGTATGTGGACATATCTATTCGTGTTATGCTTCTGTTTAAAATTGCCTGCTTTTATTTAAGAAATAAATTAAAATGATAATGCTTCTAATGAATTAGACAGGCCTGTCTGCTTGAATATATTAATCATGATTTGGCTTTCCTATTGCTGCTCCAGTGAACCTTTGCACAGAAAAGCTAGGTTCCCACATTGCTATTTAAACCAACCTGAGTCTCTAAGGCAAATGTGCTTTGCAATCTACCCTTGGATTATAAATAACGGCCAAAAAAATAACAGCATGTCTTCCCACCGCTTGAAAACTCTGACAAGCCCTAAAATTAGTTTTATGAAGTTATTTGCGGGGGAGAGGGATGTGGTGCTGGTGGTGAGAACCATTTCTTAAAAGGAGAAAAAATATGGCTGCCCTTGCATGGGCAACAAAATTCTGCCCTCTTTGCATTATCATCCACCTCCTTGCTATCCTCCTTTCCCTCAAATGCTTTGTTACATCCTCCAGTCACCTCTGCCTTAGTGAACAGTACGAATCCAGATTGTGTAAATGCTCATGTGGCCATTTTTAAACCACTGCATAGGAATATTTTCATTCATTTCATTCATTTTAATTTATTTGTATGCCGCCCTTTTCCCTGAAGGGACTCAGGGCGGCTCACAACTCAAAAGGGAGGGGAAAAACAAACAGAGTTACAAAAACATGAAAACCATACATAATTAAAAGCACAACAATCATACCATTCGAAGTGGGGCAGCGAGTCTTTAGCCCCAGGCCTCTCAGAACAGCCAGGTTTTAAGGGCTATACCTCTTTTTCTGTACATTTCTGTAAAAATCTGTTTTTGAGAAAATAAAAGGATTAGGATTTCAAAGAAAAGAATATGAACAAAGAGAGATACTGTAGAGACAGTAGCAGCAGCAGCTGAGTTCACAAGCAACAGACAGTAGTCTATTGCAAAAACCCCTGGGAGTGTTTGCTATGAAAACAGGGAATTTTTAGAAATAGGGAATTGACTGTTACTATGCAGAATTCTTCCAGCCTGCTTTGTTGAAGTTCTTGCCATTTCTTTAGATAACTGCCTATTGCACAGCACAGTCTGCATACATTCTTTATAAGAACCTTGGTAAATTAGAAGTGTGTCAATGTACGAAATGCAATGGATATGTAATTGCCCAAAGAAACATTGAGACAATTTGTAATGTAGAAAGAAGCAGTTAAGTGATTTCACACAGGAGAACCTGTTTAAACCAGTATCACAATTAATTTCAACAGAGGTTCAGCATTGGAAGAAAACCTTAGAAACAGTAATATTTATTTTTTACACGAATTTGCAGAGGTCAAACATCTATGTCTCCCCAATTCAGCTATTACCAAAGGAAATTTAAGCTGTCTTCCCAACCTGTTGTCCTCCAGATGTGATGAGGTTCGGCTTCCACAAGTTGGTAATGCTGTGAGGAGAAATCCTACTGCATCTGGGAAACCTCACATTGGAAAAGACTGGGTTAAACCACAAATGCCTCCAAGCACTTTTGGGCAATCTTGAATTTTAGCATGTTAAGGGTTTCGGCATCGGGATGGCAGGAAAACCTTAGAATGGTACAAAGAAACAATTTAAACAGATCTAACAATGAGTTTCTAAACACAGCTAGTTTTTCTGAGTTAGTTGAATCAATGCTGAATTTATGCTTACAATATATTTATTTATTTATATCACGGTTATTGTTTTTATAAATAACTTAAGATGGTGACGATACCTAATATTCCTTCCTTGGGCTGAGAGAGAGTCACTGGACCAAGAACACACAGACTCCTTGTTTGTAGCCTGGTGCCTTAACCATTAGGTCAAATTCCTGTTATTGTTGAATAACTGTAGATAAAAACTGCATTATAGTTTGGTTAAATGTATGATTCCCATTATGTGATATTCAGCAAAATAATATCTCTTACGCGTAATTTGTACCCACTTATCTTGTAAAGTCAAACAAATTTATTGGAACCCAAAACTGCCTATTATTAAGATACTAGTTCAAAAAATAAAAGCTGGTTCCTGGTAATTTCATGAATATGACCGTGTAGTAAATTTGGTAACAGTACAGAAGTGATCTGCTGTTGACTTCTTCTGGAATGTTTATCAATTTCCCAGTCTAGCTTCTTGCTCTGGGATTTTCATTGAAATACAATTAGGTCTGATATTGCTTAATCTTTTGAGCCAAGCTCATCTATTTATTGCCTTCTATTTGGGCTCCTGTACAAAAGGCTAAAATGGTAATATTGCTAAGGTTTGCAAATTTTGATATAGCATGGTTTCCAAGAAAAATCATATACTTCCTGCAAAATGAACTACTATATATGAAATCTGTACCGTAGAACATTATTTTTTTAAGTGCATGTATATCTAAACATAGTTCAAATCATATTTTTACAATATATTTCTATTGTAAATTAAAAAATGATAGCTTGTTCATGCATCTTCTATCAATTCAAATTAATACTTTTCAATGGAATTAGCTTAAACATTCACTTGAAATTTTCCAAAACTAAATTATTTATATTATGCATGAATGACCATAGTCCCAATGAAGTGCAAGAAACCTGTTAATTGAAAAATAAATATAAACCAATGAATTAACAAATAGCAAAGCAATGTGAAATTGGGTAATTTACTTTACTGCTGTGGAAATCAGTAGAAGCGCGTTTAATACAGGGCAATACCAATAGTTCTTAAAATGTACCAGTTACATCAGGCTATGCATCTCACCAGCAAACTAGCATTCTAAATCATAAAGACCTAGTTTTTCTAGCCCAGATTAATGTTTCTTAGGAGACTAATAAACTATGTTATATACTCCATCTCAGACATGATGGACATACAAAAATAATAAAATAGGATTGGTATGCATTATCACAGTGTAACAGGGAAGGACATGCAAAACATGAGTGTTTCGCAATCTTAGCTACTTTAAAATGAGTGGACTTCAACTCCCAGAATTCTCCAGCAGCATGGTTCAAATGCATACATCTTGACTTAAGGTTGAGAAACACTGCTTTAAAGTAGTTTGGAATAAGCAGGTAAGACTAGATAAAGCATTAGATGGAGATGGCATGTAAACATTAAATCCCAGTATCCTTTATTAGTTAATATCAGGTGAAGGATACCTAAACCTTTTCTACCACTCTCCGAAAAAGGAAGCTCTCAGCAAAGCAAACCAGGAATTTCAAGAACCATGTTCAGTAGTGTTGCCTTTGAGCAGATGTCAGGGGAAGTAAAATCTTTCATCATTAGAGTTCAATCTTTTTGATAATTGGCGGGTTGGCACATGAAAAGCATCGTCCACATTTTTGCATCTTTTCCTTGGTTAAATGATGATAGATAGAGGATGGCTTTTATTCCATGCTCCAGTTATTTTAACACAAATGCCTCTTCAGTATAATCACATTAATTCGCTAGGATTTGGGGGCAGGACAGGATTGTATACTTTCAATATACTGTATAACTCGTCTATTCATTGCATCCGATTCTTTTGAACTCTCTCCAAACACTCTTTGCTGCCATCTAGTGGACATGCAGATTTTTCTATCTAAACTGATATCAATTTATATTCCAGTTATGGAAATAAATCATAGATTACCTACATTATAGCTATTAAATTGCATTTGCCTTCATGTACCCATAGTTCAAGCTCTTGCATTTAGCTTTCATACTTCAACCAATATTGTATCGATAAAAATACCATGATTTATTTTCTATGTTCTTTTATATTTCAAATGTTTTATTCATTTTCATTTTCAATTTTGTACATTCACTTATATACTGAATATTTGCAATAATAATAATATAAAAAAATAAAACCAACCTAAACACAACTCATCATAAACCCAACCTGTCGCTTTCATACACCCCTTCTTCTCCCCCTCCAACTTTCCTTTCTCCCTCCAACAATCACCCCTCCTACTTCCCTTTCCCCTCCTATCTTCCTTTCTCGCCTTCCTCACCCTCCTTCCCCTCTCATCCTCCTTACATTCCCCTCTTCCTCCCTCCTTACTTCTCCCTCTTCTTTTCCTCTACTTCTCACTTTGGTGCATTTCTCTATTCATTAATCTATTCAGTTACTAAAAATTGCGCTAAAAAGAAAAGAGAAGGAAAAAAAATAAAAAGAAAAAGAAAAAAAAGAGAAAAATAAAAAGAAAAGATAAGGAACAACAGTATACAAGTGTATTCTTCTTATTCTATATATTGAGACTATATCTCCACCCACCCACCCACCCCCAATAAGCCCCCCTCCCTAATCCCCTCTGACTTCCCAGGTCCCACACCCGGCACAGTTCACTACCATTCACCTTCTAGAATATCTTATAATCAAATAGATTAACAATAATAATGAAAATAAAATAAAAAGAACACTCCGAAAAATAAAAAAAAGAAAAAAATAAAAAAAATAAAAATCTTTTGCATTATGCTCAGCCTCCCATCATTCTTAAAATTTAAACAGTATAGATCATTCCATTTATATTTTGTCTTTGTCCCTTGCTTCTACCCCCATCTTCCTGTAGACTCTCCAAATAGCCTTTCTTAACCTTATATTCAGATAATAGTTTATACAAAAATCAATTTACCTTCAAATACAGAGCAGTCTAATCATACTTTCGCTACTCTTCTTCCTACCCCTCGTTTCTCATCTCCATTCCTCCCAAGCCAAAATTCCATAAGATTAGGATCTCGCTCTTCACTTTAAAATCCTGAGCTTTTTATGTTATACTTCAAGCATGTAAATCCGTAAAATGTGTGCCCAAAATCCATACCACTTCATTCAGTCCCAAGATCCCTTCATCGATATCCCGCTCCACCTTCCCTTCTGCCCCACTCCTCCCGACTCCATTCATCCCAAACCGCAATTCAAATAAATCTTGGTCTCCGCTTTCCTCACACCAGAAAACAATTCATGCGCAGTTTGGATTAAAATTCAAATAAGTCTTATAAAGATCCCATACAATATCTGTCCAAAATAAGCGATGCTTCTTTCCGTTCCTCATCGGTACACAGCTTTACCATTTCATACCAAACAGGAATCCTAAAATTTTAATCAATCCAAGAGTTTAAAAAGTATTTTAAAGACATCGCTGGATCTTTATTCTTTACTCTTCTGCCCTTCCGGAAAGAGAAGGCAACCCTCTGCCTTATAACCACGTGTCCCGCTGCTTTGAAGATATGGCTAAATCCTCAGTTTCCGCTCTTCTGCCTCTCCGGTAGGGGGAGAACAACTCCCTCCGTCTTGTAACCAAGTGAATTGCTGCTTGTCTTTCCTTCACCTTGTCTTTCCGCATTTCCGAGTGAGTCAGGAAGTCCCGCCTTCAGAGTTTTATAATAAAAGTCCCGAGCTTCTGAAACAGAATTGAGACGAAATCTTTGATTCTCGAATGTAACTGTGATTCCAACTGGAGCTTCCCATTTATACTGTATTTGGTGGTTTCTAAGCTCTTGGGTTAAAAAAGTATAGTCTCTCCTTGCTTGCAGCATCTGGAGTGGTATTTCTTTAAAGACAAACAAATCCTGCCCATCGATTCGCAGCCTGTTGTTGTAAAACTTTTGGATGATCGCATTTCTGGATTCTCTTGTGAAAAAGTATATAATTATGTCTCTTGGAAGCTGTCGCTGTTCTGCTACACACGAATTCTGGCGATAGATTTTTCGAATATTCCAATCAAAATTGAATCCCGGACTTCCCACCGCTTGACTGAAAGCCTCTACAAACGTCTGTTTCAAGTTCTCTCCTTTCTTTTCGGGCAGTCCTCTGACTCTTATTGCAAACGCCTTTCTGTTGTAATTTATCATTATAAGTTGTGTTTGAGTATCTCTAATCTCTTGTTGTAATGCTTGAATGTTGGAAGTCAAATTAGAATTAGCCTCCTCCAAAGTTTCCAGTTTAGTCTCCATTTCTTCGATATAATCTGTCAAAGTAGACATAGCTTCAAACATATCCATCTTTATTTGGGCAATCTTGGTCTGTATTTTGTCGCATAAATCCAGCACAAATTCTTTGATTTCTTGTTTAAAATCATTGAGTGTTTGAAAAAGAAGCTCCTGTGTTAAGGAATCTCCAGTAGGGGGTGTAGGAGGCAAGGGCAGCGATTTTCTAACAAGTTCTTTAAGCACATGCGAAGGGGAGCGTTTTGCCTGCTTAGACCTGGGAGGCATTATAGATAAAAGCTGAGAATAAACAGATAAACAGTATCTTCACCTGCTCAGTTCTCAATAAGTTATTTGTAGATTTTGCTTGTTAATGAGGAGCAGTCTCCGGGGAGATAGAGCCGGTTAATTACGTCATCAATCACCAACACAGTAAAAACGCCATTTTGTAGCACGATTGAACAAAGAAGCTTCAAAGGAAAATGAGGCTGGTGTTTAGATAGTTATAAAAAAAGGAACATCTCAGGAGTAAAACCCGCTCGTGTTAGTCTTAAGTAGCTTTAAGCAGTTTATCATTGTCCTGAGGGGGGGGGATCGCCTGTCTAGGGCTGCAAAAAAAAGCAGCTGAGAAGAACTGGCTGGAGATAAGAGCTCAGTTACGCTGGATCTTTTCTCCGTTCGCAGCCCAAAAAAAAGAAAAGGGGCTGTGAACTACGAATAAATCCTAGCACCTGAGCTTCTGCCTGCCCCTTTCTGCCAAAAAGGGATGATATCTATTGATCTTAATTAGATATACAGACCAGAACTCTGAGAGGACTCCGTTGAGCTCCTTCGGCGACAGCCTCCGCCCCCAGAAGTCGATTTATTTTCTATGTTCTGTCAGCCTCTGTTTTGCTGCTTGCTTTTCAGCTGCCATTGAAACGGGGAGGAAGGGCATGGTATTTGGGTGAGGGAAATAATCTGTACAGGAGGACTGTTTATTGGGAGTAGTTCTCACCACCGTCTGCGCATGTAGCAAGGAGGGGAGTTTCCTGCCAAGGCCAACTGTCCAGCATACCAACCTGATGATTTTTGAAGATGTCTCCCACCTGACAGCTGTGGAGATATTGATTGGACTATGGACTGGGGTTACCAAGGGGAGGGGAATGGGTCATGTATTGATATCTAATGCTTTTGCGCGCTTTTGCTCAGATCCAGCTTTGCTGCGAGGTGGCGCAGTGGTTAAATGCAGCACTGCAGGCTACTGCTAGATCAGCAGTTCAGCGGTTCAAATCTCACCGGCTCAGGGTTGACTCAGCCTTCCATCCTTCCAAGGTGGGTAAAATGAGGACCCGGATTGTTGGGGGCAATATGCTGACTCTCTGTAAACCGCTTAGAGAGGGCTGAAAGCCCTATGAAGCGGTATATAAGTCTACTGCTATTGCTATTGCTATTCTATTTACTTATAATCAGTAAAAGTACTCTTAATTCTGCAAAATGGAGTTGAGTGGTTTCTTTCTTGGTTATTAAGTGGAGCAGCATCTGACATTAAGCTGGATCTCATCTCGCACCCATCCCGGAGCTGACACCTTCCGAGGGGGGTGCACCCAAAACCTGAAGAATGTCCCACCAGGGCAGTGATCAAGAAGATGATATGGGAGCAGCTGCGTCCTCCTGCCCTTTGGAGCCGGAGCGAATGGCTGGCCTGCACTTGAAAAAATGATCCGTTCGACCCAGATGGACTTGGGGAGCACTGTTCCCTCTAAGGTGCGCGCGTGCGCGGCCGCGCACATGGAAAGAAATCCCCGCGCAGAAGTTTCTAACTTCCGCGCAGAGATTTCTACCAAAGCAAACGTGGGGAAGTCCTTTGCAGGCGGCTAGAACAGGCCGCCCGCAAAGGACCTCCCCAGACTTGTTTTTATGAGCCGCCAGTCCTCTTGCTTCTTCTCCTTCACCAGCAAAGCTCCCGCTGGCTTCCCGGCCCATGGCTTTGGCGTCTCTCCCTCCACGCGGAGCCCCTGAGCTGGCTCCCGCATTATCCCTCCCCCTTCCTCCTCTGCCGTGCTTTTGAGGCCACGGGAGCTAGTAGGAAAGCGGCCGAGCCCTCCGCCGCTTTCCTACTAGCTCCCGCGGCCTCAAAAGCACGGCAGAGGAGGAAGGGGGAGGGATAACGCGGGAGCCAGCTCAGGGGCTCCGCGTGGAGGGAGAGACGCCAAAGCCATGGGCCGGGAAGCCAGCGGGAGCTTTGCTGGTGAAGGAGAAGAAGCAAGAGGACTGGCGGCTTTGAAATGCAACCCCTGCCTTGGTCCCGCCGGCCGCGGATTTGATTCGGCGTAAGTGGGGGCCGAACACATGCTGAGCCGACTTTGCGCAGTGAGGCGGAGTAATTCAACCCCCCCCCCCAAATAACGTGTCTGTGTGTGTGTGTGTGTGTGTGTGTGTGTGTGTGTGTGTGAGAGAGAGAGAGAGAGAATTGGATCAAAATTGGTGGCCAAAGGAGTGGAGGGAGGGAGGGAGGGAGGGAGGGAGGGAAGGAAGGAAGGAAGGAAGGAAGGAAGGAAGGAAGGAAGGAAGCCCTGCCCCCTGTGAAAAAAACTGAAGATGGAGCAGTGAATGAATAAACCATAAAAGCAACAAACAGTTAATGCGTAAGTAAGCTGAGGAGGAAGTTCTCAACTAAGGAAGCAATATTAGAAAGAAATATAAAAAGCTCAATATGCCAAAACACTTATTTTAGTCTTCATTTAATTACTTGTATTGTAGTCTGATGTAACATCTTTTTAAAGTTAACGTTAGAAAAGATAGGGTACAAAACTTAAATAATAAAAAAATGTACATTCATTTTGAAAAATAAATGCAATACTTGATTAATTTCATATCTTTATTTAAAATAGTTTTGGCATGGCATATGATTTTATTGACTCAGTTGGAAATGATGTGGATGTTGTATCTGACTCTGAGGTATATATATTCTTACGTAACATAACATATAGCATATTGTCCAAACTTGCTAGACTATTTAATTGATCTTACTACTTTAAAGGGGGAGAATTTCATGATAAATTATTTTATTACATTTATGTTGCATTTATATATTATATTTATTACATTTATATTTCACATTATATATTTGTATTGTTATTTTAGTGTTTATTGTCAATTTTGATAGATATTATATTGATATATCAATACTGATTTTACTCATACTAAATAACAATTACTGCTATTATTTATCAGCATCAAATATTTACAGTTTTTAATATTGAGTTAGTCGTATTTTAGAATAATAGCATTATCTTTTAATAGGATAATTGGCAAAATCTAATTCACATGTGATGGGTTGCATTCCAAAGAATGTGAGAGGACAGGTTGCCTGCAAAATGCCAGGACCCAGGACCCTGTTGGTGCCATGTCTCTCTCTAGCCAATCTAACAATGTAAAAGCTGAGCAGAGAGCCTTTTTTTTCCCAGGGTGAGCGGAAAAGTATAGTGTTTGAGTGGCACTTTTCATGCCTGGCATTCATCGGGTTCAAACCTCGCTCGCAATTGGCGCTTGACGCTTGGAATGTTGCGCAAATGTCCAGCAGACGCGACAGCAGTTCAAACTGTGGCTCTCTTAGGTGCTCAGGCATGAAACTGTGCCGCTCACACACTGTACTTTTCCGCTCACACTGAAAAAAAATTAGAGGGAACATTGTTGGGGAGTGGGACGGAAAGAGGACCCCGAAGAACCTTTGACTGGAATTACGATGAGGAGACCCAGAAAACCAGTGGCTGACTGGCAGGACCCTGAGGAGGAGAACCTTATGATGTCCCAAGTGATGAAACTTTTTGAAGAGGCGTGGGAGAGACACCGAGCCTGTGAGAGCGTTATGGAGAGAGAAGCCACTCTCCAGGAAACAGAGGAAAAGTATTCAGAAACCTTGGCTGATCCGAGAGAAACTGGAAGGGCTGAAGGGGGAGCTGAACAAGATGACCCAGCGCCGACCCCGATCACAGCGGCTAGAAACATTCCAAGAGGCCCCCTCCCCCGCAGATGCCGGATGGCTAAGGTTCCTCCCTTAAGTGTAAAATATGGAGGAGAATAGAAAGACCTAGGGTTCTTCATTGTTTAAGTATGGAACTATATGCAAATGTATGGTGATGAACTGATTACTGATGAAGTGAAGGTAAAAGTTATTATGCTGGCTTTGGAAAATAAGGCAGCGGCATGGATGGTGGGCTTGCATAACGCTGATTCCCCACTGTTGAGAGACTATAATGGATTTATGGCCGCTTTGAGAAAACACTTTGATGATCCCCTCACAGAACGTAAAGCTAGAATTAAGTTCAAAACTCTTACCCAGGGGAAATGGCCAGTAGCTGATTATATACAAGAATTTCGTGAGCTATCAGCTTTTATGAGGGGTTGGTCTGAAGAGGCATTATTAGACCATTTCACTGATGGGTTAAACAAAGAGATTTACCGGCATTGTGTGAACCGGGGGCCTCCCTGTAGGCTGCAGCCCTGGTATGAAGCGGCTGCTGATGTGGAAATTGACCTGGCCAGGGTGAATTACCAGGGGGAGAGTGAGGGCGAAAAATCCCCGCCTGCCAAACCCCCCCAGGAGCCCTGAAAGGAGGAAGAAGTGGATCTGCAAGCAAACCCAAACCCTTCGTGTGTTTCTGCTGTGGGAAGGAGGAGCATCGTGCTGTTAATTGCCGCATCAAAATGGCCCAAAAGGTTCCCCCTCAGAGAGAGAAAAGACTGGAAAAACCTCCCAGCAAGAAGAAAGAACCTGCCCTGAAAGGGGAGGAACCATCTCAGTGTTTCAGCCCTGGTGAGAGGGGGGAGGAGACCCCTAGCTCTTCAGAAGAAACCGAATCTGACGATGAACACTGGGTAAGTTCCCGAACGGGGCCCATGACTATTCCAGTTGAGCTTAGGGTGCCATCTTCTGGCGCACAAGAGAAAATTCTAGCTCTTTTAGATTCCGGATGCACACGATGCATTATGAGCCCGGAAATAGTAGAAAAATTGGGATTGAAGCTGAAAACTTTAAAAATTCCAATCGCTTTTTGCCAATTGGATGGTTCTATTGCGGGAGGGAGCCCTGCTCATTTTGTTACTGAGCTTATTGAGATGTGGATGGGGACCCACCAAGAGACAATAAGTTTTATTGTAGCCCCAGCAATGGACCGGCCGCTTATATTGGGATTGCCATGGCTGCGTAAATGGAACCCACACATAAATAGTAGGAAGGGTTGGTTGCGCATCCGGTCTGCTACGCCCCCTGATAAGGATGAAGGGGTTCCAGAACCAAATAAAACAGACCCCAATCTAGCAGCCAGAGAGCAAGAAAAGATTGAGGGGGAGGAAAAGATCCCGAGAGAGTACTGGGACCTGAAAGATATTTTCAGTGAAAAATCTTCAGATAAATTACCCTCACACAGGCCCACCGACTGCAGCATTGATATTCTCCCTGGGGTGAAGCTCCCTAAACCTCAGAATTATTCAATGACTCCTAGAGAAATGGACGAATTGAGAAAATTCATTGACAAAAATTTGGAAAGAGGATTCATTGAACCTGCTAGGCCCCGAGTTGCAGCTCCAGTCTTATTCAGAGAAAAGAAAGATGGCTCCTTTAGTTAGTGTGTGAATTTTAAAAACCTGAACGGGGTATGTGTCCAAAATCTCTACCCTTTGCCATTAATGAAGGACATGCTGGCCCAACTGGGTAAAGGGAGGATTTTCACAAAGTTAGATCTACAAGAGGCCTATTACCGAGTCAGAATTAAGGAAGGGGATGAGTGGAAAATGGCGTTCAACTGCCCTCTTGGCTGTTTTCAATTTTGTGTTATGCCATTTGGACTACAGGGGGCTCCAGCCATCTTCATGCAGTTAATTAATGAAGTTTTGCATGACCACCTTTAAAAGGCGTAATGGTCTACCTTGATGACATCCTTATTTACATGGAAACATGTGAAGAACACGTGAAACTAGTTTGCACAGTACTAAAAAAACTTCGTGCAGCGGAACTGTATGCTAAATTGTCTAAATGTGAATTTCATCAGAAGGTGGATTACCTGGAATATCGCATCTCCCACAAAGGGATAGAGATGGACCCAGCAAAGGTCCAAGCAGTCACCGAATGGGCGGCCCCCCGCACCCGCAAACAGTTGCAAAGTTTCTTAAGCTTTGCTAATTTCTATCGCCAGTTCATCCCCTCTTTTGCTAAGATAGCTCTTCCCATAACTAACCTTCTGAAGTCTAAAGGTGGGACGAAACCCAAGCCTAGCAAGCCGCTGGATTGGACCATGGAATGTCAAGCTGCCTTCGAGAAGTTAAAGCAGCTTTTTGCAGAGGAACCAGTCCTCAAACACCCGGACATGGATGCGCCTTTTGTGGTTCAAGCTGACGCCAGTGACGTGGCTGTGGGGGCCGTATTGCTTCAAGCCAATAGTCAACGTAATTTACAACCCTGCGCATACACCTCTCGCAAACTAACTGACACGAAAAGACGTTGGGCCATTTGGGAGAAAGAAGCATTTGCTGTTCGTTGGGCTTTGGCCACGTGACGCCATTTTCTGGAAGGCGCCAAACACCCGTTCGAGGTGTGGACTGACCATAAGAATTTGGAAGCTTTGAGGACTCCCAGAAAACTTTCTCCTAAACAGATGCACTGGGCTCAGCATTTCAATCGGTTTAATTTCACCCTGAAATACATTCCAGGGGGAATTTTTTTTATGACTGATGCTTTATCCAGGCTTCCTCAATCAACTGCTCTAAACTCAGTGTGGTCCAGCCTGTCATTCCCGCGACAAGCCTCGCTGCTCCGGTTGTTACTAGGAATCAAGCACGTTCTCCTGTGTGCTGCTTGGGGAATCCAAGCATGGGTTAACTTTGTCCATTAGCCTTGAGACTGAGTTATGTAAATTGGTGACCACGCCTCCACTGGCCGGAAGGGCTCAGTTTTCTTAACTCAGTCCAGCCGACAAGACGTATATCAATTCTTCTCCAGACTTCTGGGACAAATTTATACTCTTTTTCTGGATTTCCTTGCAAGCACTGAGTCCCCTCAGGGAAAAGGGCGGCATATAAATCCCAATAAACTGAAACTGAAAACTGAAGCACGATGGACTTAATTGGTGGAACAGATTTACGATGGGGAGGCGACAGTTCGCTGTCTGCCAGTTCCCTCTATGGCTCCTTTTACCGCTCAGGTATTTCTCTTCCGTTTGGAGCCGTTTGGGGCTTGAGTTTTTCCCCCGCAGGCGTTTAGAGCCTTTGCAGGTGGCTGGGCGGCAGATCCTTTGTTCCTGCCAGCAGGGGGGTTTTCTTCCTCAGCTCGGAGCTTCGGCTGGCGTTAGCAATGAGATTAAGAGCCCCTGCTGTGTTAAGAGCCTCGGAGCCCTTAAATTGCCTGCCATTCGCGGCAAGGCTTCTCTTCTCTTGCCGCTGGGAGTTACCCGTTGTTCGCAGCGAGGTTTGCCTTTGCGGAAAGCCGATTGAATTAGGGCAGTGCGCCAGTGATCCCGGCATTATTTTCCCCCTGAGAGCCTAAAGGGACTGTGCTTGTGGCTTACGATTTGAATTTGGCGCTTGTTTGTTCGGCGCCATGCTGGGACCGTTTCTGACGCAGACACAGCTGAGACCAGGTGTTTCCTCTTCTTGCAGTTGCTGACTCATCGGCCCCTCCCAATTCCCTCACTTCGGCTTTGTGTGCCTTGGGGAGGAGTTGTTTTCCTGCTGCTTTGCTGGCCACGCGGTCTCTTTGCCTTACAGTGAACTCTGTGCTTTGTGCTTTTTGAGTCTTTTCGAATCTCAATTCATTGCAATGGCTGATCATTCTACTGTGGGAGGTACAGTTGAAACCTCTTCTGATAATCAGGGTGCTGCCCAAGCGGGGGTTAGTTCAAGGCCTGGCAGAGCCACCTCTAGGGCCACCAGTCAGAGGCCCAGGGAGACCTCCAGAGCTCCGGATAAGGGCCACAAAAAGAAGGATAAATCTAAAGCACCATCTAAAGCCTCTGGAGAGGGTAGAGTTTCCCCTCCCACGCTCTTACCTCAGCATATTTCACCAGCCCCACAACCTGCAGGTCTCCAGACCTGGTCTCCGGATCGTTCCTTGCCTATTATCCCTGAATCTGGGGCGGGGGGGGTTGGGGATCCAGCTCCCCACAGCACTGCCCGAGGCCCAGGCTATTCCAATATACTCTATGCCACGTGCTGGGCCCTCTGCCACATTTACTCCTACTGCTGCAGGCCTAAGGCCTATGGAAGGCTATGACCAGGGCCTATCCCCAGATATTTACCAAATGATATCTGCAGCTATATCCAGGGGGGTGGATGCTGAGCTGCTTCGGAGGAATCAGGCCCCGGTGGTGGCTAGCACCCAGGGTGGGCCTTCTCTCCCAGCTCCACAGGTGGATCTGCCTGATCTGCAGACAGGGCCTGTTTCCCCTCTTCCCTCTACTTATAGTGAGGATTCGGCCTTGGTGGAGGAAAGGGAGTTGATTGATAGGGAGTTCTCTGATGATGAAGGCCTGATCTTCTAGTCTGTTTCGGCCTACTCTATTTAAGTCCTTATTATTTAAAGCTAAGGCCACTACCCATATGGGAGAGGTAGCTCCCAAGGATAGTTCTGCTGTAGGCCTGGACACCACTGAACGCCTCTTTGCTGAGCCAGTTTCATTGCAGGAGATGATTCCTTCTCCAAAGCTTTTCATGGATCTCATTCAGAAGCAATGGGACCAGCCAACTGCAGTTACCCCTCCTAGCAACGGGGACAGGAAGCTGTACACTTCTACCCCTGATTTGGAGACCCTTTTGCAATTTTCAACTGTGGCCTGGGCTTTACGTGCTGCTACTGTGGCATCGTTCTTTAATAGGACCTTGGTGCTCTGGCTTAAGCAGTTGCAGGAGAGGCTAGCCCCTGATGAGGTGCGCCTTCACCAGGACGTTACTAAAATTATGGCTGCCTTGGAATTTTCGGCGGAAGCCACGCTTAATGCTGCTAAGTTTGCTTCTCGCGCTGTAGTCTCCAATGTGGCCTCCCGTCGCCTCTTGTGGCTCCGCCATTGGCAGGCTGACATTAAATCTAAATGGCACCTGGCATCCATACCCTTCAAGGGCGGGGCTTTGTTTGGCTCCATTCTCGATCCCATTCTCATAGAGACTAGGGACAAGCGCAAGGTCCTCCCTTCCTCGAGGGGGCGCAATACCAGATGACAGCAGCCATACAACATATGCCAGTCCTTTCGAGGCAGCTATTCCGGCTATGCAGCGGCCCCCTTTGTTCCCCATTACAACAGGGGCTTTCACCAGTCACAGGACCATGGCCAGGACTGTGGGGGGGGGGCAGAGATAGGGGACGCCAACAGCACCAGGCGCAATCCCACAACAGGAGATCCTTTCGTGGCTCGGGAAACCGGTCCTTTCGAAGGTACCGGTAACTTGCAGGGGGACGAGTCAGTGGGCGGGCGTCTGCTGGCCTTCGCTCATCAATGGGCGGAAACCACCTCAGATGCCTGGGCCCTTCAGGTGGTGAGGCTGGGCCTCACACTAGAATTTCTCTCCATTCCTCCAAGACGTTTCATCAGGTGCCCCGTTCCCAGGTGCTCAGTAAAGCGGCGCCTCATGGAAGCCGAAATAAATCATCTCATATCCATCAAAGCAATAGAACAGGTTCCCAAGGGGCAGGAAGGTCTAGGGTTTTACTCCATCCTATTTCTGGTGCCCAAAAGCTCAGGAGGATGGCGAGCCATTCTAGATCTGAAAAGACTCAATTGGTACATCAAGTACCAGAGGTTCAAGATGCAGTCGTTGAAAAGCATCCTGGCATCCATCCGCCAAGGCGACATGATGACATCAATCAACATCAAGGAGGCGTACCTCCATGTGCCCATTCATCTGGCCCATCGACGGTTCCTGCGCTTCCACTTTGCGGGCTGTCATTTCCAGTACAGGGCCTTGCCCTTTGGCCTCTCATCGGCGCCCCGCACTTTTACCAAGCTCCTGGCGGTGGTGGCGGCCTCCCTTCGTTCAGTTCCGGTGAGAGTGATTTGTTATTTAGATGACATCTTGGTACTGTCACCATCCCGGGACCAGGCCCTATGGGATCTTCAGGTAACGATGGACTCCCTGCGGAGGCACGGTTTTGTGCTGAATCTTCCCAAGAGCCATCTGCAGCTGACTACAACGCTGCTTCACTTAGGGACCGTCATCAATTCCGCCACTTGCCAAGTTTTCCTGTCTCTGGAAAGGCGACAGAGCATCCAACAGCTGGCTTCTCAAGTGTCAGCCTTGTGGCTTGTGCCCCTGGCTTTACTCTCTCAGCTGTTAGGGAAGATGATTTCTTGCATCAACATCGTTCCCTGGGCCAGGTTTCACGCACAACCACTCCAATGGTTCCTGCTTCCTTATCAGAGATCTCACACCAGTCATTCTCAGCTCAAGGTCCGTCTTTCACCCAAGGCCCTCAGATCACTCCGATGGTGGGCGTCCTCAAAGATTCTCAAGGGGTGTCCGTTCAGAGAGCCAGAACGTATCCAGGTTACGACGGACGCCAGCCTGTTTGGATGGGGCGGCCATGCCCTGGACAGAGTGGCACAGGGTCGCTGGTCGGACTGGGAGCTGTCCAACAGCATCAATTGGCTAGAGCTGCGGGCCATCAGACTGGCCCTGCGAGAGTTTCAGGACATTGTGACTCACAAGCACATGCTGATTTTGACCGACAATGTGGCCTCCAAGGCGCATGTCAACCGCCAGGAGGGCACGCACTCCAGAGCTCTCATGATGGAGGCAGAGAAATTGCATCATTGGGCAGAGTCCAGGCTGTTGTCCCTTCGAGCGGAACACATTTCGGGCTAATCCAACGTCCAGTTGGATTGGCTGAGCAGAGCCACAGTGGATCATGCGGAGTGGCAGTTACATCCAGACCTCTTCCAGCAGATTTCCCTCCGATTCGGCCGTCCGGTGGTGGACTTGTTCGCGCAACCTCACAATGCGCAACTGCCCCGTTTCTTCTCCAGGTATGTGACCCCCGGAGCGGAGGGTATGGATGCCTTGCGCAGCCCGTGGCCGGCCGGCCTCCTTTACGCCTTTCCGCCTCTTCCAGTGATCCCGGCGGTCATCCAGAAGATTCTGTCGGAACATGCGGAAGTCCTCCTGGTGGCTCCGATGTGATTCCGGCGGACCTGGTATGCCGACCTGGTGCATCTGTTGATCTCCCGCCCGTGGAGGATCCCGGACGATCAAATCCAGCTCCATCAGGGGGTCCTCATTCATCCGAACCCCCAGTTGCTACAATTAGCCGTGTGGCACGTGAGCGGACTATTCTGACAAACCTGCAGTATTCCAGCGAGGTCATCAGTACGATTCAGGCGCCCCGCCGACCTTCCACCACTCGAATTTACGAGGCTACTTGGCAGGCCTTCTGCAGGTGGTGCCGACGGGCTGAGGCAGACCCCCTCCAGGATTCGGTGCCCCGAGTGTTGGACTTTCTACAATCTGGTCTTAACAAAGGTTTGGCATCCAACACGCTCCGCAGGCATGTCACAGCTCTTGCCACGGTGATTGGGGGAGGTCAAGGACGCTCCTTGTCACAACATTCTCAAGTCAAGGCCTTCCTGAAGGGGGCAGCCAACATCCGGCCTCCGACCGTGCACCGCTACCCTACCTGGGATCTGTCATTAGTGCTCAGGGCACTTATGGACTCTCCTTTCGAACCTATTTCTTCCATCAGTCTTCGACTATTGACTCTTAAGACAGTGTTTTTGGTGGCGATTACATCAGCCAGGTGGGTTTCCGAGCTGGCGGCTCTTTCTGTTCTAGCAGATCTTTGTATATTCCACCCCAGCAGGGTTGTTCTCCGCTTGGACCCAGCCTTTGTACCAAAAATCAACATGCTGTTCCACAGAGCTCAGGAACTCATCCTTCCGGACTTTTGTCCCAACCCTTCTCATCCGCAGGAGCGCCAATGGCATTACCTGGATGTGCACAGGGTTCTTCGCCACTACGTGAAGCGTACAGCATCCTTCCGACGGTCTGAGGCACTCTTTGTTTCATTTCAACCATCTTGAAAGTTGGTTGACAGAAAGTTTCTTCTCATACGATAGGACGGTGGTTGAAGGTGTGCATCGCCCTTGCTTATGACAGTCAATCCCGGCAGGTTCCCAGGCGCATCACCCCTCACTCTACCAGGAGTGCGGCCACCACGGCGGCCTGGGCCGCGCAAGCCTCAGTGGAAGAGATCTGTAGAGCAGCCACCTGGTCTACACCAGTGTTTTTCAACCACTGTGCCGCGGCACACTAGTGTGCCGTGACATAGTGTAAGGTGTGCCGTGGGAAAATTACTTTATATATAGTCAATATAGGCACAGAGTTAATTTTTTTTAACATTTTCTAATGGTGGTGTGCCTCGTGATTTTTTTCATGAAAAAAGTGTGCCTTTGCACAAAAAAGGTTGAAAAACACTGGTCTACACTATCACCATTTATCAGACATTACAAGGTTGATGTGTATGTCTCGGCTGAGGCGTCCTTCGGGCGGCGTGTATTGCAACAGGTGCTCCCCCCTGCGGGGGGGCCTGGCCAGCCTGGTTCCCACCCTGGACCTTAATTGCTTTGGCATGTCCCATGCTTGGATTCCCCAAGCAGCACACAGGAGAACAACCGCTGGACTTACCTGAACGGTCCTTCTATGTGTGCTGCGAGGGGAATCCAAACCCACCCCCAGCTGCGGCTGGCCAGGGTGGTCATGTCTTCAAATTCATTATCTTCATTGATATGTACCGCTTTATGTCAGATGTTATTTGCTTATGACTTGCGTTTCTTCCTGAATATGTTTGTATGCCTTTTGGCTACGGCCTTTCTTACTACTGTTATTGTTATGTTATCATTGTTCTTCTTGTTATACATCAATAAACGGCTGACTTCGTACGAAACTGAGCCCTTCCGGCCAGTGGAGGCGTGGTCACCAATTTACATAACTCAGTCTCAAGGCTAATGGACAAAGTTAACCCATGCTTGGATTCCCCTCGCAGCACACATAGAAGGACCGTTCAGGTAAGTCCAACGGTCGTTCTAAAGTAGAGATGTCTCAGGATTTTCTTTCCAACCTGAAGAAAGCCCTCCCTGATGATGATTGGTTCCGGCAGCACATGAATAAATGCACTATGAGAGATGAGTTCCCCTGGATTGGGGCGAAACTTTACGTTCCTGCATCTCTTAGACTCATTGTTCTTCAGCGGGCTCATGATTCCCGAATGGCAGGGCATTTTGGTTTCATTAAAACGCTCCATCTCTTCAAGAGACAGTTTTGGTGGCCTTCTTTGAAAAAAGACATTGAACAATATGTTGCCAGTTGTCCCATTTGTGCTGCTGCTAAACGCCCGCCGGGAAAACCGCAGGGATTGCTCCAAGCTGTAGCTCGCCCTGTCGCCCCTTGGAAGAAGATCTCTATGGATTTCATCGTTGAAGTTCCTGAGAGTTAGGGACACACTGTTATCTGGGTTGTTACCAACTTGTTCTCCAAGCAGGTCCATTTCATCCCTTGCTCCAAGATTCCTTCTGCTAAGGCTCTTGCTAAGATGTTCATCTCCCACATTTACCGCTTTCATGGGGTGCCCGACCGCATCATTTCGGACAGAGGTGTGCAATTCACCTCCGTTTTCTGGAAGGAATTTCTGAAGCGGATTGGCTCCGCCCAGGGATTTGGTTCCACCCACCACCCTCAGACTAATGGGGCTTGTGAGAGGACTAATTCTGTACTAGAACAATATTTACGTTGTTTCATCAACTACCAGCAAGATGATTGGGTGGATTTATTGCTGCATGCGGAGGTGGCTTATAATAATTCTGTGCACAGCAGCACTGGGTTCACACCTTTCCGTGTAGTGTTTGGCCAGGATTTTGTATCCATTCCTGAGGTTCCTCGTGAGCAGTCCCAAGTGTCGTCACTGTCCGAGTGGAGTGACCGCCTTCGCCGCGCTTGGCCTTTAGCTCTCCAAACTTTGGATGCTGCGCATCGCGCTCATAAGAAACAAGCTGATAAGAAGCGGACTAAGCCGTGTGATTACAAAGTTGGTGATCAAGTTTATTTGTCCACCAGATTTCTTCAAACTCCCCAAAAGTCGAAGAAGTTGGGGCCTAAGTATGTTGGCCCGTTTCCCATTGTCAAAGTCATCAACCCTGTTTCTGTCTGGCTGCAGCTGCCTAAACACCTCAACCGGGTTTACCCTGTTTTTCATGTTAACCTCCTGAAACCTATCTGCACTTCATCGTTGCGTCTGCCTATCCCTCCTGCACCCGCTCCGCTTTTGATTGAGGGTGAGCAACATTTCGAAGTTCGCGAGATTTTGGACTCTCGTAAATGCCGGAACTGTGTCCAATACCTGGTGGCTTGGAAGCATTTTCCCCCCTCTCACACCGAATGGGTTGACGGGTCCCATGTTCGGGCCTCTCGTCTACTCCGCAAGTTCTATTCTACTTATCCTGACAAGCCCTGATTTGGCCATTCTCCTAAAAAAAAAATCTCTCTTCTCTCTCTCTTCCTCTCCCCTTTTCCCCTTTCATGTCTTGTTTTTCATCTGTTTGTTTGTGTTTTCTCGTTTCTGCAAGTCTGACCACCCTTTTCTGGAGGAGGGCTGGATGTCAGCCTCTGCTTTGCTGCTGCTTTGGCTGCCATTGAAACGGGGAGGGGGGCATGGTATTTGGGAGTGGAATCATTCATGTGCTGGAGGAAGTTTCTAGATGCTGAACTGACCACCTTACTGCGCATGTGGAGGAGGGGTGTTTCCCGCCAAGGCTAACGGTCCAGCATTCCATCCTGGTGATGCCTTTCGAAGTTATCTCACACCTGACATTTGGGGGAAATATGATTGGACTGTGCACGGGGATGCCAAGGGGAGGGGAATGAATTATACATTATATTATTAGCTTTCACGCCTAATTAACCAGACTCAGCTTAGCTTTGCAACTGTTCATTTATAATTAGTAAAAGTACACTTGATTTCAATACAAATGGAGTCCAGTGGTTTTCTTCCCTGATTACTGAATGAAGTGATGCTGACAGATAGGCTCCGCCCAGGGCTTAAGCTCCGCCCACCATCTTCAAACTAAAGGGGCCTGTGAGAGGACTAATTCTGTGTTGGAACAGTACCTCCGATGTTTCATCAATTACCAACAAGAAAATTGGGTGGAATTATTGCCTCATGCTGAAGTGGCGTATAATAACTCAGTGGACAGCTGCACAGGATTTACACCCTTCAAAATAGTGTACGGACATGATTTTGTGCCTATCCCCGAGGTGCCTCGAGAAAAACCACAAGTGCTGTCCCTTTCCGAGTGGAGTGACCAACTCTGGAAAATGTGGCCTTTGGCATACCGAGCGCACATCGTGCACATAAAGGACAAGCGGATAAAAAGAGAACGAAGCCAATGGATTATAAAGTTGGTGATCGTGTATATTTATCCACCAAGTTTCTCCAGACCTCTCAAAAGTCTAAGAAATTGGGTCTTAAGTATGTTGGCCCATTCCTGATTGTCAAAGTCATAAACCCTGTGTCCATACGTCTGGAACTGCCTAAATATCTCAACCATGTCTACCCGGTTTTTCATGTCAATCTTCTGAAGCCAGAACATACTTCTCCATTGCGTGCCCCTTTGGCGGCTCCACCTGCCCCACTTCTGATTGAGGGTGAGCAGCATTTTGAGGTTAAAGAAATTTTGGACTCTAGAAAACATAGAAACCGCGTTCAGTATCTTGTTTCATGGAAACACTTTCCTTCCTCTCATGCTGAATGGGTCGATAAGTCCCATGTGCGGGCTCCTCGACTACTCCGTAAATTCTACTCTACCTACCCAGACAAGCCTTGACCTCGATTGACATTTCCTTTTTCCCTTCCCTTTTTCTTTTATATTATGTTGTTCGTCTGTGTGTGTTTTTTCGTTTCTGCAGGGATAATGTCCTTTTTCTGGAGGAGGGCCGGATGTCAGCCTCTGTTTTGCTGCTTGCTTTTCGGCTGCCATTGAAACGGGGAGGGAGGGCATGGTATTTGGGTGAGGGAAATAATCTGTACAGGAGGACTGTTTATTGGGAGTAGTTCTCACCACCGTCTGCGCATGTGGTAAGGAGGGGAGTTTCCCGCCAAGGCCAACTGTCCGGCATACCAACCTGATGATTTTTGAAGATGTCTCCCACCTGACAGCTGTGGAGATATTGGATTGGACTATGGACTGGGGTTACCAAGGGGAGGGGAATGGGTCATGTATTGATATCTAATGCTTTCGCGCGCTTTTGCTCAGATCCAGCTTTGCTTAGCTTCTATTTACTTATAATCAGTAAAAGTACCCTTAATTCTGCAAAATGGAGTTGAGTGGTTTCTTTCTTGGTTATTAAGTGAAGCAGCATCTGACATGTTCTTTTAAATTTTATTTAATTGTATAGGAAAAAGAAAAACGGGGGGGGGGTGTCACAGAAATACACATCTTTCAAGTACTAAGCAAAATCAGCTTGACACACATATCCATGCCTTCTTATTCAATTATTTTAATTTAAATGAGCATAATAATAGGAAAGAAATAGAAACCTGAACTTATACAATTCAAATGTATAAATAGTCTATATTAAGCAGTATTAATGATAAATTAAAATCCACTTCAATAGAAGTCAAGAGACTGCACAACTATACTGGTTTGTATCACAGATAAAGCAAGATAACTACTTATTAGAAAGTAAGTGCCATTAAGACAACACTTGGATGAATCAGTCTATGATTAACTCAACAAGCTTCCATTCAGCTGACATTCTGGCAAGATGACTAAGAAATCAGTCTGCAATTTGGCTAGCAGACAATGTGTTTAAATCTGTTCAGTGTGGCTGACTGCACTCTTTTAAAGTACGTTTATTCAACAGAATAAGCATTTTTATTCAGAATAAATCTTAAGAGTATGAATGTGTCAGGTTCGGTAGAACCTCAGAATGTTAGATGATATATTGTTTGAAAATAAAACAGAGGTTCTTCTCTACTCCAGAGTCTGTAAGCTAGAGAGGATTAATTCACTAGACCAAGCTAGTCATGGTGATCAAAAGATTGCACTCAATTATTTTAAAAATGACCCATGCTGCATCAAGTGTTACTATTTTTGCATACTGAACTATTTACATTGTACATGAGCAGGAGCTACTGCACATCTAGATAACTTTTAGCCTGAAGCAGTCATGATGGTTGTCAGAATCAAGTATTTGTTCATATTACTATTCTATGCCTGAATTCATACAACACCTAGCTAGAAGTAGCCAATCACAGCCTAGCCTATCAAATTGGTGAAAATTTTATTTCTTTATTTCTTTGTTTGTTTACTTACTGCCTTTACTATTTTGACACACAACTAAAGGCAGGAAGCTAACATACATAATACTCCCTTTTCTTCCTATTTTACCCACAACAATTACCCCTGTATGGTAGGCTGAGCTGGGAGTGACTGGCCCAAAGTCACACAGTTGGCTTTTATGTTAAAGGAGGCCTAGATCAAGGTGGCGCAGTGGTTAAATGCAGCACTGCAGGCTACTGCTAGATCAGCAGGTCAGCGGTTCAAATCTCACC
Source organism: Thamnophis elegans (assembly GCF_009769535.1). Classification (NCBI taxonomy): domain Eukaryota; kingdom Metazoa; phylum Chordata; class Lepidosauria; order Squamata; family Natricidae; genus Thamnophis; species Thamnophis elegans. The sequence continues at coordinate 60,457,745 of NC_045541.1, read as the reverse complement.
GGCTCAGGGTTGACTCAGCCTTCCATCCTTCCGAGGTGGGTAAAATGAGGACCCAGATTGTTGGGGGCAATATGCTGACTCTCTGTAAACCGCTTAGAGAGGCCTGAAAGGCCTATGAAGCGGTATATAAGTCCACTGCTATTGCTATTACTGTCTCCTGGTTTCTAGACCAGCACTTTAACCACTGCACCAAATTGCCTCTTCATGTGGATTAATGCCACCCATGTTGTTAGTATATGGTACAATGTGTCATGAAAATCCAGACAATTTGGCTAATTGAGTAAAGCACAATTCAGTTAATCATGGGTAAACATATGGCACAAATATAGTTCATCTGCGCTGCCATGTGTGGTGGAGGGTTGGCATAACAGCTGTTATAGCTTGGGTATGTATACCACTGGCATGTTAAGCGGCCTATACGTATGTAGGCTTTGGCTGCAAAAAGTGTGATTTGCAAGGAGCAGGGAATCTAAGAATAAACAGTTGATTAGACTCATAGCTCACCAGAAGAAAAGATTATTGACTTCTTTATCTTTCCAGACCTCATTGCTTTCCTTTCTGTCTATGACTTTGCTTGATACAACCAAAAGAAAAGGCAACTAGAGCTTCCTTTCTCTCCTAGGAATCCTGGTCATAATCGTTGGTTTTTCTTCCATGGGAAATCAGATATTTGTAAGCAAGATCATGGGCGGGAGGCGGGGAGGGAAGCCTTTTGCTTTTGTCTTCCTCATGCAGTTCAAGACTATAAGATTATAAAGGAGGAACGAAAGAGGAATGCCACTGGTATTGCAGGAATGAACACATAACTGTGGTTTCCATATTAGTAATGGATGGGGTCCTTCAGGCTGAAATAGTTAAGTAGCAAATTGGCTAGCTCCCATTCAAAGGGCATTTATATTACAATAAACTGGATTTTGAGGTAAGTATTCCCATTTTTTCTGTTTTTTTAATTGTACTGTATATTGCCTTGTATGTCTATTTATGTATGTCAGTATGTTTATCTCCAGATCAGGTATCATTGTGTGATTTAGCCTCTTGGGAGTGAGAAATGGCTCTTTTGCCATCTCTCATTGGCAAATTACCATTGTCTCTTCTACTATGCAAACAGGTCCTTTCCACTCTGGCCCAGGTAGTACCTACCTATATATATCTTGCTTTACACAGGAACGGTTCATGGTAAGCAAACACTGGTACACTTCATGCATCTTCAAAGAAGAATATTAGAATTCATTGATTTCCCTTCATTCTAAAGCATAACAAGTAATTCCCAATTACAGTATTTACTAAATCTGAAGAAATCAAAAGACATGCAGAGGAGCAGTTATGGCTAAGTTGATGTCATTAGCATTTCTTTCCCCCCATTAAAAGTTCAAAATATTTAAATGCATTTTCAAGGTTCCTCATATGAAAGAGAAATAGTAACTATTAACCTTTGCTGCAGAGGAGGCTATGAATAAAGGCAGGGTGAGGGGAGGAATTCTTCCCAATGCCAAAGGTGCAGTCTTTAATGACTTTAGGCCAGTCACTATCTCTCAGGGCAATTTCACAGGCTGTTGTGAGGAGACCACTGTATTATTTTGGGCTCACTAAGGTGGACATACAATTGTGGGAGAGAACATATTATAGACTCCCGCCTCCCAAAAAAAACTTGTAAAGGGTATTCATCTTATTTCAGATATACACATAGAATCCCAATGCTTCCTTTTAAAAACTGCTGACGCACACACACAGAGACAACGTTGCTTCAAAATAATTTCACCAGAATTGAATTCGAAAGATCAGCCTGTCTAATCTGACTCCCTTAAAAAAAATTACATGGAAGGATTGATTATGCTATCATTTCCAGACAGCAAAACCTTGCGATCTGCAGCAGTTTGGGTTAAAATGTCTCTGGAGGACACCAAGTTAAAGAAGAGAGGGGAGGTTTCTCTTAAAGCAAATAACCCAGCCACGCAGGTGCTCCGACTAGCTTTTTGTAGGCTGTGCGGACTTAACACAGGTGAGAGATTCCCGATTTTCTCCTGCTTTGAATAGGCTTGCAGGAAAGGATGGCGAAGTCGCATGGTCTGTTCATGTGGGTGGGGGGGGAACCCGATTCTTTTTCAATCAAACCCACGCTTACCTGTTCCCGCAAGATTGGCAAGCCCTGGAAAACGCCGGTTATATCGCCCCACCTTGGGGTAGGACCGGAGCGCCGAGGACAGATGCTCTCTTGTCCCTCCGCCTCTCCGCGGGAAGATAGCGCCGTCCCTGTTCCCGAACCGCTCCCTTTCTCTTCTGAGGGGGAGTCGAGGTAGTTCGGAAAGGCGAAAGACCTCTTCCCCCCTTCGTATTTGATACCGATCGGAGGGAGAGGTGCCCGATCGATCCTTTTTCAAGGAGGACCGGGCGCTCCCCGCTTCGAGCGGCTCTTCTTCTGCCCTGAAAGGAACGGGGTTTGCATTGCTTCGCCGGGTTCGAAATCTGGGGAGAAACCGATGATCTAGCGCTCCACCACCGCCCCTCTCCCACTTCTTTTGATATTATCGGGGTGGGGATCCGGCTCACGGATCGCGAACTGTATAGAATAGAATGGGCGGAGGTGGGGGATCTATTTACCCACGCCTGCCACCTCCTCCTCCCGTCTCAAGTAGGGAGCGGAGGATAGCGGAGACAAGACCTTTTGTTGCTTGCAAGGGAAAAAAGGGGAGGGGAAAGAATGAGGATTGTGTTCTTGCGACCCCCCCTTTCTCCCCCCCTCCCTCTCATGCAACGAAAAGCGCAAACCCGTTCGCGTGCCAAGAGCCTGCATTGAGCAAGAGACGCCCCCCTCCCACCTCCGTCGCAGGCGGGTGGGCGTGGCAGGGAGAAGGCCGCCACTGTACACAGTACGCTATTCCAGAGGCAGCGTTCCGATTTCGAAAGAGGGCGTGGCGGGGCGACACGTGACCCGGAGCGATGTCCCGGAGATATGAATGGCTTTCAGAGGGTTCAGACTCAGACGACTGAGTGTTGTCAAGATGGCGGCGGCGTTTAGCAACAGCGGCGGCGGCAGGGGGATTCTGGCGGCTGGACTCTTTCGCAATCACGTGGCCATCGTGACGGGCGGGGGCACGGGCATCGGCAAGGCTATCGCTGCTGAGTTGCTGCATCTTGGTGGGCAACGGATCTCTGAAGAGAGAAAGTCTAGCTGGGAGCAGGCTGATTTCTCCTCCCCTGGGGGAATGGGAGAGGTGGTCGAAGCTATCTATGCCTTGCTAAGTTAGAGACTCTCCTGCGAGTCCTTCCTCCATGTTATTGATTGTAGCTTTAGGACTTGGACAAGAGTGACAGGATGTCTATGGAGATTCTCAGTCATCCAGGGGTCATGGTTGTCCCAAAGGTGCTTTCTTTCAAAAGGCAACTGGACTTTCTTGATTTTTTTTTGGGTGGGGGGAGAGACATTTCACTTCTCCTCCAAGAAGATTCTTCAGCTCTGACTGGATGGTGGGGAATTTCATGAGAAGCCAAATGTCTTCAAAGAAAAACCAGAAAGTCCAGTGGCCTCTTGAAAAAGCACCTTTGGGGCAAGAATGACAGGAGAGGATGCAGGTTCTCTCTCTTTAGAAGTTTGGTGACTGGGACTGCTTTTCATAATAAGTTGTTACTTGCTATGAAGTTACTAGAGAAGGCCCAGGGATTTTCCTGGAAGAAAGGAAACGGGCTAGGGGGAAGAAAAAGTTGGATTTTCTTCAGATTGTTTGGTTGTCGGATCCCAATAACTAGTGTTGTCACTGGATAATGGGACATACAGTCAAAAGCTTTGGGAAGCCCTGATATTTATCCCACCATCTTTTGTCCCTTTCTATATGTTGTGTCTGTGCCTATTTTGTTGACTATCAAGAGGAATCCTTTTGAAGACATCTCAGAATAAGAGAGAGAGAAAAGAGTATCAGTAGGAAATTTAATTTAATGAGAACTTAATCGTGTATGAATGATGACTAAAGGAAATACTGTAGACGATAAAGAAAATTCAAGAAAACATCTTGTGTAATGCCTTAGGATTCTGCTTGTCTTCTTTCCTCTTTCTATTTGCTCAATCTATAAAACATTAAACAAGTTTAGGTTTCCAATTGTGTTATCTTATGTTGTAATGTGACAGTTTTATCAAAAGCTGGCATTCTGTTTAATTTCTGTAAAATAAATGTCATTTTAATTTATAAAGTGTGTGGGCTTCTCAAATATACTCCTTTTGCTGTGTGAACTGGATCGGTGATTTAATTGGAGTTTGGCTTTATGATAAGCACTACTTGCGCAATATTCAAACTACTGACAGATAGATTAAAATAAAGCTCATGTGTGCTTATCCTTCTGCTTAATTGCTATTGGCAGGTTTTTTCTGCACATCTAGCTCAACCTGGGGGAGGAATGCTTTTCTGGAAGCTGTGACTGACCTTTAGTCAATTATCTATAAGATTATGGGAACTAAGCAATGTAATTTGTCAGATTCCGGGAGCAGATTTGAAGTGTTCATATTTTTCAGGAAAACAATAAAGTAAAAAATTAATGCATAGGTGCTTATATTCCTCTTCCTCTTTAAGAAGAAAGTAGGCTATACACTGCAGTGTCCTGCTATAATTATGTAAAAATCATTTTTTAAATTAAACTCTTCTTTTATTAAATCAAAAACTGGTCCCCAACTCTGTGCTGCTTTCATTGCTTGTGCTTCTGCTGCTTCATATCTTCTATGATTACATAGAACTTAACAGTTCATTTAGCGACCGTTAAAAGTTGCAACAGCATTGAATAAAATGGCTTCTGATCATTTTTCAGTTACAATCTTTGCAGCATCCCCATGGTCACAAGATCAAAATTCAGATGCTTGGCAACTGGCTCATATTTGTGACCTGCCTAGTAAAGTCATTGGGGAAGCCAGATTTACTTAACAACCAGGTTACTAACTTAATAACTGCAGTGATTCATTTAACCAGTGTTGCAAGAAAGGTTGTAAAATGGGGCAAAATTCACTTAACAAATGTCTCAGTTAACAACAGAAATGTTGGGCTCAATTGTGGTCGTAAGTCGAGGACCACCTATACTTAGTTCTTGAAGTTGAACTATGGCTCAAATTAATGTTTCATTATCTGGACCTGTGGATTTTTTTTTCTTTCCACTAGAATTCCTGTAAGATCTTCTCACTCTTTATTGAAGTGCTGATATAAACATCTTTGAACATATTCACCTATAAAATCTATACTTGGTCCTCTTATTCATGGATACTTTTTCTGAGACCTTATTCATGTGAAACAGTGAGCTATAAATTAGCCATGGATAATCAGCTTCGTTAGTATACCACGTAATGAAATTGGTTCCACCACAAAACTGTGGTCAACTAAAGCGCGCTCGACGAAACCGCGTACCTGACGTCATCACAGCACGACGAGAAAAGCACGCTGTGAGCGGTAAAGCTAAAATTAACGCGTAAACCTAACCCCCCCAAACCTAACCCTAAACCTAACCCTTAACATAACCCTAAACCTAACCCTTAACCTAACGCTAAACCTAACGCTAACCCTTAACCTAACCCTAACCCTAACCCTAACGCTTAACGTAACCCTAACCCTTAACCTAACCCTAACGCTAACCCTTACCTTTACGTGAATCGGCTTGCTTTAAAAGCGCTTTTTAAAGCGCCCTTTTTTCTCCGCGGTCGTTGTTGTCGCGCTGCTGATGACGTCAGCGACGCGCTTTAATCGGGCGCGCTTTAGTGGACCGCGGTTTTGTCGTGCCACGATGAAATTAACTCCCAAGGAAGGCTTAATCTACTTCTATTGAGATTGGTTATAATATAAAATCTGGCAAGTCTGACTGTGCTGTAACTCTTCCCTCTTGACATCCTCCAGTAGACTAGAGAGGTATCTATCTGAACTGCTCCAAATATTGTCTGGATGTTCTGGATTTAAAAAAAAACAATCAGTTCCTTTTATCTAGGAATATCTGGTCAAGATCATCTTCCTTATTTTGTACACTGACATTTTGACTTAGTGTTGTATGTAAAACCAGAAAATTCCAGTCATCTTTGGGAGAGAGAGAGAGTGTGTGTGTGTGTGTGTGTGTGTGTGTGTGTGTTTATTTGAACAATAAATAAATTAACTGAAAAAGCAGATTGTGACCTCTAAAGCCTGGTTGGCTATATTAAGCTACAATATATGGTTAATGGGAATGCAAATGTGACATCTCCCCCTTGATGTGCATGGTCCCTTAACTATGCTTGATATCATCTGATTTAGGAATAGCTGTGATTTTAATTAGTGTTAATAACTAGTCTTTTAAAATAAATAATTATTGTGTCAAATTCCAGCTAGTGCTAACTGGGTATAATGATTTGAATGGTATGACCATAGCAAAACATTGACAAAGAACTGGATACTGGATAGAAGTGGGGATAATGATAGGTGATCTGTTAATTTTGTTGTGCCAAAAACTTCTGAAAATTAAACTATTGGATAATTGGCACTGAGTTGTAATGCATGTGATTTCCAGCTTGAAAATCACTGGGTTATACTTAATATCATATGAACACTGTTTAAACTCTAATGCTGATATTATTTGAGAAATATCCATGGGTTATACTAGGAATTTGCAATTTGTGTTGCTTGGATTTCAATTCAAGGACATGATAAAACTACAAAGTCATTTTTATTGAAGATTGTATGTGTTTTGGTGGAATGAAATGTGTGGAAATATATTAAAGAATATCAAAGAAGCTGAGTTAACACACTGCAATAAACTCAAAATTCAAATTAGTTGGTTTTGGCTTAAAGTAGGCATTATGGACCAGTTCAACAATGGATTTCAGTAGTGAGTCCATTGAAGTTGTGGGTTTCCCATCTCTGGAAGTTTTTAAGAAGAATCCGGACAGCTAGTTTTGAGGATGGTTTAATTAGTTTTCCAGCACATTTCAGAAAATAGAACCAGATGATTTTTATAGATCTCTCCAATTCCTCAATTCGGTGATTTCTGTGATTCTGTAACTATAAAATGTGGTACTGTATGCAGTTTTTACTATATAATCTAGGATTTGCAGCATGCTTTTGAAATGATTAGTATTAAATTATTAATGTAACATTAAAACATGGGGATTTTCTCTCCTTTCTCAAGAAACTTATTTATTTATCAAATTTGTATAGCTGCCCATTTCACAAAATGCAATTCATTGGGGGGGGGGTGTTAATTTTGGACTGCTTCTTGCTTTGACTTGTATAGTTTCCAGTGGTTTGTTTGCGATGCTCTTAAGAACTAGCCCTAATACCAAGAATCTGGGTACTTGAGAGACCGCCTACTGCCAATCACCTCCACTAGACCGATAAGATCGCATAGATTAGGCCTCCTCCGAATTCCATCAGCCAGCCAGTGTAGACTGGCAACTACTCGGAGGAGAGCCTTCTCGGTGGCTGCTCCGACCCTCTGGAATGAACTCCCCGTGGAGATCCGGACCCTCACCACCCTCCAGACCTTCCGCGCCGCACTTAAAATCTGGCTATCCCAGCTGGCCTGGGGTTAAAGATTCTAACCCCTACTCGAATTGTATGACTGTTGAGTTCTTAAATGATGTAATGTTTTTATGTTGTAAATTGTTTGTCCTTCCCCCACCCCTTTTGAACTGTGAGCCGCCCTGAGTCCCCCCAGGGAAAAGGGCGGCATACAAATAAAGTGAACTAAAAAAAAAAAGAAGAAGAAGAGAATGCATGCTGTTCATAAACTAAATATCAGATTAGAATAAGCACAATTTTCATGTAACATTAAAACATGGGGATTTTCTCTCCTTTCTCAAGAAACTTATTTATTTATCAAATTTGTATAGCTGCCCATTTCACAAAATGCAATTCATTTGGGGGGGGGGGTGTTAATTTTGGACTGCTTCTTGCTTTGACTTGTATAGTTTCCAGTGGTTTGTTTGCGATGCTCTAAGAACTAGCCCTAATACCAAGAAGAGAATGCATGCTGTTCATAAACTAAATATCTGATTAGAATAAGCACAATTTTCATGTTTTCTTTCTTTGTAGATTTACAAATAGCAGTAATCGCTTGATAGGCCTGAAAGTGATACTGAAGGGATAATGAGCCCAGATTTAATACTTCAGCAAGAGATCTGATTTAATCTTTGTACAACTTGTACTAATGTTGAAATGCCTCTCATTTTGTTTTGCAGGTAGTAATGTAGTGATTGCCTCTCGTAAATTTGACAGATTAAGGGCTGCAGCGACAGAGTTAACTGCTGAAATTCCCTCCACCAGTTCTGTCCAGGTGACACCCATACAATGCAACATTCGCAAAGAAGAGGAGGTAAAAATGCAATAGTCTTCCATATTTGATTAGTGTATTGTTCACTGGGTTATTCTTTTTATTACAGTGGAAAAAAAGGTATTTTCATCTCAATATTGGAAGATTAAACCACAAAAAAGTAATCTAAATACTAGTTCCTTTGCTGGAAACAGCAAATGTTGCTGTTTCCAGTTGTTTTTATGTCAGTTAGGAGACAGTCAGCTATATTATACAATTTTAAATAATTGTAATTTTAAATGTAGGAGGAGGCATTCAGTGCTTTGTAAACTCTTAAGATAGCGTACAGTTCTATGTACTTTGTCGGTAACATCCATCTTTAACAATTTGGAAGATATCAAAGACATCATTTTGAGGATCCTTGCTTTGGGTGATGTTCCATTTATTGGGATGGAAATGGAATTATAATTTGACAATTGCTTTGATTTTAGAAAAGGAAAAAACATTTTGGTTCAATGCTATAATATTTTATAGCATTTGTACTGCTGGTACAGGTAGTCCTTCTCTTACAACAATGCATTTAGTGACCATTCAAAGTTAAAACAGCACTGAAAAAAGTGAGTTATGATTGTTTTTCACACTTATGATTATTGTAGCATCCTCGTGGTCACATGATAAAAATTTAGACCCTTGGCAACTGACTCATATTTATGATGGCTGTGCCCAGTCGTGTGATCACTTTTCTAACCTTCTGGCAAGCAAAGTCAGTGGGGAAGCCAGATTACCAACCCTGTTACTAACTTAACAATTGGAATTCACTTTAAAACTGTGGCAAGAATGGTCGTAAAATGGGGCAAAACTCACTTAACAACTGTCTCACTTAGCAACAGAAATGTTGGGCTCAGTTGTGGTTGTAAGTCAAGGACTACCTGTATATGCAAGCAATATTGAATTATATGAGTAAGTAATCTTCATCTCCAACCATAGCCTGAACTTCCTGTGTAGTGGATGACAGGATTGTTAAATAAACAAATTTAATATTAGGCTGAAAATGACAATAAGGTAATTGATTCTAATTTAGGCCAAATTATATCCTAAAGAATCAAACAGAAAGTGAGCTATCAAATGTACAAAACCCCAAACCAGAATCTATTGAGTCAAGAATCAATTCCAGCAAAGAAAGATATGTTAAAACTAGGTTTTTAAATGATAGTTTATATATACCATATACCATATTATAATACATTTTGCTCTGTGTAGTTTATTGATAATAATAGTTAATGTTATATATAGAATGAAGAAAAAAGATGTATGAAATAATATAATTGCACACATATATAAAATTATAGTTATAAAAGACTTATTTGTACAGATAAAAGAATCATAACAGATATGTAAAAGAAGTGTGATGTGCTGCAAAGATGTGAAGTTTGTATAAACAAAATAAAAAGTTTAAAAAAATAACTAAAAATAAATAAAAAAGATAATAGTTAAACAAATTATGGCTTAGCATAATATCAGAATTCAATTTTATGTAGGATTGTCCAATACTTTCATGCTTAGTTTAACTGTGATTTTCTAAATTAGTGCAGTCTGCTAGGTTGTATGCTATGATTTAAAGATCACAGATATTTACATAGCATGCTAACTCAAATTACTGTTTTCAAGAACAAGGGGCACAAAACCTGAGAGAGTAGTACCCTATTTCTCCAAAAATAAGATCTCCCCAGATAATAAGCCCAATCGGGCTTTTGAGCACATGCGCTAAAATAAGCCCTCCCTGAAAATATTGCAACACAGCAGCCGCCACAAGGTGACCACAATCGCCTGCTCCTGAATCTCAAAAATAATAAGACCTCCCCAAAAATAAGGCCAAATTTGGGGAGGGGGTCAAAAGAAAATAAGGCCCTGTCTTATTTTCGGGGAAACACTGTACATTACAAGTTGAATACACTTGAATCAGAAAAAATTGGCATGTGTTTCCCTTCGGTGACAGAATAAGAAAACGGGATCTCTTCTTCCTGAAGATGTAGCTACAAAGATGTCTCCCTCAAGGAACTAAGATAACATTATCACTCTAAAAGTGATCAATGCCCCCCTTTTAAAATTCTTTTTTATACAGCTTAAAATCTTTATTTTTTATATGTCTACATCTGTCAGCAGCTTTGTTTCTCCGAGAAATCTGTTACAGAAGATTCAAATAAACCACCTAGGGGAAAACTTGTTGAATGCTGAGATTTAATCTCTACCCACTAAGGCATCCTTGCCTTCTAATAAAGCTTTCCCATAATTGTGCTATAAATAATTCTGCTTGTTTGGCACACAGCTTCCAAGTACAGCACTGTTGCCAGCTTTCCTTTGTTAAGAGGACACCATTACAAGTTTTGAGAGATTGAGATTGAGATGCTTTATTTGTATGCCGCCCTTTTCCCTGGGGGGGCTCAGGGCGGCTCACAACTCAAGGGGAGGGAGGACAAACGAGTCACAAACATAAAAACGATACATCATTAAAAACACAACAGTCATACAATTCGAGTGGGGTTGAAATCTTTAGCCCCAGGCCTGTTGGGACAGCCAGGACTTAAGGGCTATGCGGAAGGTCTGGAGGGTGGTGAGGGTACGAATCTCCACGGGGAGTTCGTTCCAGAGGGTTGGAGCAGCAACCGAGAAGGCTCTCCTCCGGGTAGTTGCCAGCCGACATTGGCCGGCTGATGGAATTCGGAGGAGGCCTAATCTATGGGATCGTATCGGCCTAGTGGAGGTAATTGGCAGTAGGCGGTCTCTCAAGTACCCAGATCCAATACCATGCAGGGCTTTGTAGGTGACAAGTAGCACCTTGAAGCGTACTCGGAGATCAACAGGCAGCCAGTGCAGCTCGCGGAGGATAGGTGTTACGTGGGTGAAACGGGGTGCACCCACGATCGCTCGCGCGGCCGCATTCTGGACCAGCTGAAGTCGCCGAATACTCTTCAAGGGCAGCCCCATGTAGAGCACATTGCAGTATTCCAGCCTAGAGGTCACAAGGGCACGAGTGACTGTTGTGAGAGCCTCCCGGTTCAGATAGGGCCGCAACTGGTGTACCAGGCGAACCTGGGCAAATGCCCCCCTGGTCACAGCCGACAAATGGTGTTCAAAAGTCAGCTGTGGGTCCAGGAGGACTCCCAAGTTGCGGACCCTATCTGAGGGGCATAGTATTTGACCCCCCAGCCTGAGAGATGGAACACTTGACCAATTGGTGGGAGGGAAGCACAGCAGCCACTCGGTTTTATCTGGGTTGAGTACAAACTTGTTAACCCCCATCCAGTCTCTAACGGCTTCAAGGCCCTGGCTCATCACATCCATCGCTTCATTGAGTTGGCACGGGGCGGACAGATACAACTGTGTGTCGTCCGCGTATTGATGGTATTTTATCCTGTGCCGTCGAATGATCTCGCCCAGCGGTTTCATGTAGATGTTAAAAAGAAGGGGGGACAGGACCGAACCCTGCGGCACCCCATATGTTAGGGGCCTGGGGGTCGATCTCTGCCCTCCGACTAACACCGACTGCAACCTGTCCGAGAGGTAAGAGGAGAACCACCGTAAAACAGTGCCTCCCACCCCCACCTCCCGCAGTCGTCGCAGAAGGATACCATGGTCGATGGTATCAAAAGCCGCAGAGAGGTCAAGGAGTACCAGGATGGAGGCGTGGCCTCCATCCCTGGCTCTCCAGAGATCATCGGTCAATGCGACCAAAGCGGTTTCTGTGCTGTAGCCAGGCCTGAAGCCAGACTGGAATGGATCAAGATAACTGGCTTCCTCCAAGGACCGCTGGAGCTGAAAGGCCACCACGTTCTCAACAACCTTCCCCACAAAGGGGAGGTTGGAGACTGGACGATAGTTGTTAAGAACGGCTGGATCCAAAGATGGTTTCTTCAGGAAGGGTCTCACCACCGCCGCCTTTAAAGCGGGGGGAAAGACCCCCTCCCGTAAGGACGCGGCAACAACCGCCTGGATCCAGCCCCGTGTCACCTCCCTGCTGTTGACAACCAGCCAGGAGGGGCACGGGTTCAGCACGCATGTGGAGGCACCTACAGCTCTCATGGCCTTGTCCACGTCCTCAGGGGTAACAGCCTGAAAATCAACCCAGCGATGACCTACCAAATTATCCCTTAGTGCCTCGGCTGGTTCTGCAGAGTTGGAGTCCAGGTCCGCCCGAAACCGAACAACTTTATCCGCGAGGAATTGGACGTAATCCTCAGCCCTGCCCTGCAAAGGATCACCCGTATCCCTCCTATTTAGCAGGAAGCGGGTTATCCTGAACAGGGCGGCTGGGCGCGACTCAGCGGAAGCAATCAGAGAGGCAATATAAGTTCTTTTGGACGTCCTGATTGCCCGGATGTATTCTCTGATGCAAGATGTTAAAAGTGCTCGGTTCAATTCGGATTTACTGGATCTCCACTTGTGCTCTAGGCGTCTCTTTCGGCGCTTCATCTCCCGGAGTTCCTCAGTAAACCAAGGAGCCCTCCTGGATCCACTGCCTCGGAGCGGCCGTAGAGGCACAATCCGGTTAAGAGACTCCGTCGCTGCCGAATTCCAAGCAGCAACCAGACTCTCCGCCGGACTGCGGGCGAGAGTATCAGGAATAACCCCAAGCTCCGTCTGGAACCTCGAGGGGTCCATAAGTCGCCTGGGGCGGAACCACCTGGTCGGTTCCTCCTCCCTACAATGGGGGTTTGATCTCCGAAAGTCAAGCCTTAGTAGGTAGTGGTCCGACCATGACAGGGGTAAGATCTCACTACCCCTCAGACCAAGATCACAACTCCACTGCTCCGATAGAAATACGAGGTCGAGCATGTGACCCACCGAGTGGGTTGGGCCCCAAATTACTTGGGTCAAGCCCATGGTTGTCATGGAAATCATGAACTCCTGCGCTCCATCGGAGTGTTCACCGAGCGAAGGCAAATTGAAATCCCCCAGGACCATAAGCCTGGGGAACTCAACTGCCAGCTCGGCTACCAACTCGAGGAGCGAGGGGAGGGCTGCTGCAACGCTGTTGGGAGGCAGGTACGTTAGCAGCAAACCCACTTGACCCTTGAGGTCCAACTTCACCAGCAGGGACTCACACCCGACAAGCTCCGGAGCAGGGATCCTACGAGGTGCTAGAGACTCTCGGATAACTATGGCCACACCCCCACCCCTTCCCTGGGCCCTCGGCTGATGAAGCACCTGAAAGCCCTCTGGGCACATCTCTACGAGGGGGACTCCTCCCTCCGGGCCCAGCCAGGTTTCAGTAATACATGCCAGGTCTGCCCTCTCGTCTAAAATTAAGTCCCGGACGAAAGGAGCCTTATGAACTACAGACCTGGCATTTAGCGACAGCAGCCTAAGACCAGGGTCCTGATTACTTGCGCCATCTGGCCTTGGAGTGGATCTCATAGGGCCGGAAGGAGGGATCTCTGTGACGTAGCGAACCCTCCTTCCCCGGTAATGGCCAGCCCTAAAGTCCCCGCCATATCTGCCCCTCCCTGTTAAGACCGTAATGCTTCGGCCCACTCCCGTGTCCGTGGCCCCCCCCCCATAACCCTCGCATGCTCCAGCAGGCCCTTCGAATCAAACATCGTGAGGCTGGGATTGGCTCAGCCCCCCCTGGTGCTTCTGCAGAGCACTCAGCACAGAGGGTACCTTTAAGCTGTGCCTTTTAGTGCAGTATTTCCACATCCAGTACATTGCTACATATATAAATTGTTGTAGTCCAACTGTGACTGGGCTTGATCATCTTTCCCAGGAAAGGAAACATCATGTTACCAGATGTGATGTGGAAACAAAATTTGCTTTGTACAGGCTTCTTCTGAAATATGCAACTGAAATGACAGGACCGATAGTTATTAAACCACTGCCATTGGATTCCTTTCAAATAGTTGCTGAAATCATATACCTCTTGATCAACTTTCTGTTATTAGCAGATACAGTGGAAACAGATTTTTCAGGACTATGATATATGATAATAGCAATAGCAATAGCAATAGCAGATTTTTATATACCGCTTCATAGGGCTTTCAGCCCTCTCTAAGCGGTTTACAGAGTCAGCATATTGCCCCCAACAACAATCCGGGTCCTCATTTTACCCACCTCGGAAGGATGGAAGGCTGAGTCAACCCTGAGCCGGTGAGATTTGAACCGCTGAACTGCTGATCTAGCAGTCAGCCTGCAGTGCTGCATTTAACCACTGCGCCACCTTGACTATAATTTTTATTATTTGTCTGTTTGTTTTCTGCCCTTTTTTTTTACAAATGGCAGGGCATATCCAGCATATCTTCCTCCTATTGTACCCACAATAACAATCATGTCACGGTTCGCCCACATAACACCGATCCTCCGTGAGCTGCGCTGGCTACCTGTTGATCTCCGGGTGCACTTCAAGGTCCTACTTACCATTCATAAAGCGCTCCATGGTAGTGGATCTGGCTATTTGAGAGACCGCCTTCTGCCGATTACCTCCCTCCGTCCCATCAGATCGCATAGAGTAGGCCTCCTCCGAATTCCATCCGCCAGTCAGTGCCGACTGGCGACTACGCGGAGGAGAGCCTTCTCAGTTGCAGCTCCGACGCTATGGAACAATCTCCCCATGGAGATCCGCACCCTCACCACCGTCCAGGCCTTCCGTACAGCCCTCAAGATCTGGCTATCCCGTCAGGCCTGGGGATAAGACTTTATTCTCGCCCCTCCCGAATGTTGAATGAATGTTGGGTTTTTACTGCTAATTATTTTCAATCACATTTTCTTTTTGTGTTTTGTCCTGCACTTCCCCCCTCCCTATTATTGTAAGCCGCCCTGAGTCCCCTCAGGGAAAAGGGCGGCCTATAAATGCTTAATAAAATGAAAATGAAATGAAAAAAATGTCAGGTGGTTTAGGCTGAGAAAGAGTGACTATAACATTATATAACAGCTATATAACATAATAACTACAATATGTGAGTTTCATAAGTAATAATACTCTCATTTTCTTCTTTATAAGTTATGTTTAAGAGAAAACTCTCAATAACCTTGTACAAATTCTTCTGTAACCATACTGTAGCCAACTCACAACAGAAATTTTGTCATTGGGATGAAATCTTGGGTTGTTGTGGAATTCCCTTGTTATAGAATATTCTAGGTTATATTTTTAACTGCCATATCATGATTTCTAACAGTACTCAAAACTATTTTGTAGAAAGGATTTTCTATTAAAGAAACACCACACTTATGTACGTTTATTGACAAATACTATGTTCGATTTTAGCCAAAAGGCCAAGTAGTTATTTAATGCTGTACAAAAATCTGCAAATGGAACATCAATCTTATCACTCCGCTTTATTTTCCCTTGTAGGTAGAGGCACTGGTGAAAGCAACATTAGATCTTCATGGTAGGATAGATTTTTTGGTCAACAATGGAGGAGGGCAGTTTTTTAGCCCATCTGAACTAATAAGTGCAAAAGGCTGGCATGCTGTTATTGAAACCAACCTGACTGGAACTTTCTATTGCTGTAAAGCAGGTGATTGCTTACTATAACTTGAAGTTTTGTTCATAAAGCAATTTGAATCACGATTACTTTGCATTTCTCATTTTTATGCCTTAACATTTTTTATATTTAGCTTAAATATTCACAGTTATAGAGATATGAATCTCTCCTGCAGATGAATAAGAGATTTATCCATAGGTCTGCCAGGAAACAAATATTTGCTGGTCACATTCTTGTTAGCTGCTATATATTTGGCTGTTGCAACGTAATTATGGTTGAAGGAATGGTTGAAACTGAGGTATAATGATAAACCTAACTATGTAGTGCTTAGCATGTTTTGCCAGTTATGTTAGGTTAAATTATAACACAACAGTTATTCAGACTGCATCTCTGACAGAGAATGGTTGGTTTTAATTATAAGTCAAAGAAGACATTTAATAAGAATTTGAACTCCTTTGATGACTAGATCAGAAATACTAAAATCTATTCCCTAGTTTGTGTCAGCCCTCGTGCTGACATTCGCGGGGGAGCGACTTTTCCATGGTGCCGCTACCTCCCGACCTCAGCGAGGGCTTTTACACCGCCAATGCCACTCCTGCTTGGCCATGCTTACACGCTGCCGATGCTGCCGCTCTGTTTATTTGGCCATTCTATGGATCAGCACTCTCACATTGCCTCCTTTGGATCCACCATGATCATCTTGGTGTCATTCTTTATAGCAGGGGTGTGAAACTTGCAGCGTCACATTGTCATCATATGATGTATTGTGACTTCCCCCTCCCTCCGCTAAAATGAGGTGGGCGTGGTGTATTATGCATCTGGCTTGCGGACCATGAGTTTGACACCTCTGTTTTATAGTGTCCAGCCAACAGGCACTAGGGTGGGGGTTAACTCAAACAGGCTGCATTCTGTACACATTCTGAAAATGTAAATAAATATATCACAATATTAATTAATGCTTTTTTTCTTGTTGCCATATAGTGTATAATGCTTGGATGCGGGATCATGGGGGTGCCATTGTCAATATTGTGGCTAACATGTGGAAAGGGATGCCTGGCTTATCGTAAGCTATTATTAATATCCAAATGCATGCCTATTATCACTTAAGTCTAAGTAGATGTATTTATTTTAATTTATGTATCAAATTCATTTGCCTCCTATTTTGTGGTTCAGGCATTTCTGATCAGAAACACATTTATAGAGACAGAGACACTTCCCTACTTCCTGCAATATTGTTTTGCAGCTTGAAATGAATAGGCAGGGAAGGTTGAAGCCCCTGTTCCCTAGCTGGCTCCCTTTTTTCAGTATTGTATTGTATCCTACCTAATTTTTTTAATGGCCTTGTTTTTGCAAAGCCCAGTGACTGTATAGATTTCCAGAATAGAAAGTTTTGAAGAAATCTGCTACATTGGTGGATTAGGAAGAACACAAATAGCTAGGCCAAAAATTCTGGAAGGCCATGTGCACCTTAGAGGTTGGAGATTGCCAAATCTGGACTTTAGAGATTAAGTCAGGAGTTGGTAGTCTTCAGACCCTGAGAGACATGTTCACTCGAGAACTTTTGGTGTGTTCTAAGAGTATCAACATTGTCTGGAACAATGGCTAGTTCTAAATCCATTGCTTCTTGATAAATTTCCACAGCTATCATAGGAATCTTTGAGAATTGAGGACTTTTGCCTATATTTATGATCCTCAAACTTGGATCCCACAAATAGTTCACAGCAATTGCTTGCAAAAACATGGTTTGTTAAGGAATATTCACTCATGAAGAAATAGTGTTAATTGACTTATGTATTTGACTTAATATGATCACAATTGAGCCCAAAATTTCTATTGTTAAGCAAGATAATTGTTAAGTGAATTTTGCCTCATTTTACAACTTTTCTTGCCACAGTTGTTAGTGAATTATTTCAGTGGTTAAGTTAGTAACACAGTTAAGTGAATCTGGCTTCTCCATGGACTTTGCTTGTCAGAAGATCACAAAACATGATCACATGACTCTGGAACACTGCAAAATATGAACCAGTTGCTAAGTGTATGAATTTTGATCATGTGACCATGGGGATGCTGCAATGGTCTTAAATGTGAAAAATAGTCATGTCACTTTTTTCAAGGCTGTTGTATCTTTGAATGGCCACTAAATGAATGGTTGCAAAACAAGGACTACCTGTATGCTAATGCACAATCATTGGAGCTAAATCATGCCCACAATGAAATCACATCATGAAGTAACATGATAGTTGAATCTGGCACATATTTCTTACCAGTTGAAATATTGTTTCTCTTTGCATAGACTTGTCTGCTGTGACTGTGTTAATTGAATTCTGATTATGAAATTATTGCAAGCTTCCTGATTGTAGAACATTAACATGTACACAGGTGCACACAGATATTTTTTGCCTGGGAAGAGTTTCATGTAATTACAAGTTGAAAGAGAGAGAACATTTTGTTGGCCTCTAAATTTGTCCTGTGATCAATCCTAGCTGTAAAATGAAATTATGCCTGATACCCCCTAAAATCTCAGAAATCTTAGAGATATTGGTATTTTGAAGATCCATAAAGGCAAATAAGCAATTTTACTCTACCTGGGGATACAGATTGGGTGCTATTTGTAAAACCTGTGCTTATACACATAAATTAGACTGGAAAAACTAAAAGTTGGGATTTTCAACCATCCTGACTATGAGTGGAAATCAATAACTATTTCTGACAATTGTCCCGTGGCATCAAGATTAGATGAAATTACTGGGAGGAGGATAGCTTCTTGAACTCTAAACCCCAGTTAAGCTAGGAAAGTATAGTTATAGGCATTTCATAATCACAACATCTAATTTCAGAGTGGTCTAACTTAACCTGTGGAAAGAAATTAAGCCTGCCTCTTCTTTTGCTTCCTTTGCAGGCACAGTGGAGCAGCAAGAGCTGCTGTTGATAACCTGACCAAAAGCTTAGCCATTGAGTGGGCATGCAATGGAGTGAGGATTAACTCAGTTGCCCCGGTAGGTTATGAAATAAGTGATGTAAACAACAGACTGGAACCAAATGCTGATTCTAACCATCTTATTTGCCTAATTTAATATTGGATGGATGGATGAAGATAGGAGCTTTTTCATAGGTTAGGAGATTTTGCTCACAATACAGTATCTATTGAAACTGCTAAAATTTTTATATCTAGATGTTTAGCTATACCAAAGACCGAGAAGGGGATTAGAGGCTCTAATCTACATCCAATGGTGTTTTTTTGGGGGAAAGAATTTTCAATGAAGGCAAATATACATGTCCCAGGATAATATTGCAGGATCCAATCAGGGTCGGTCACCTGGACCAGAGGTTTTGTCTTCGGAGCTTTCAGACTCGTGCTGGAGCCATTCTTCATGGTCTCGGTGACCAACCCAGATTGAGGAAGAATGTTTACAGAAGTATTTTAATACTAGCACTGGGGATGAAATTGCTCTTCATATGTCTCTACAAAACTTGTAGATATCTTTGTGTTAATTTATAAATTGTATGTATGTATATTAGTAATTAAATGTAATTACTACACTTACTACATTTATAAAAATAGAAACCCCAAGAGTTGTAAGTTAAATGTGGGATGTGTGGGAAGAAGGCAAGAGCTATCCCTTTGTTAACAAAATTGCATAAAGTCCATGAAGTCACCAAGAACGGAGCTTGAGTCAAATAGCACTTACCGTATTTTTCGGAGTATAAGACGCACCTTTTCCCCTCAAAAAAGAGACTGAAAATCTGGGTGCGTCTTATACACTGAATACAGCATTTTTTGCCTCCTGAAACCCTGCCCCTTCACCAAAATGGTCGTGCATAGCTTGTTGGAGGCTTTCAGAGACCTCCTGGGGGCTAGAGAGAGCAGAAATGAGCAAAAAATGGGCCTTTTGCCCCCCTCAACCCCCAGTAACACTCTACAAGCCTCCTAAGGGCTATTCATGCCCCCACTTTTTTGGGGGGGGGAAATGGGCCCATTTTTGGGAGGTTTGCAGAGTGCAAAAACCTTTTTTTTTTAATTTGCCTTTTCAAAACCTTGCTGCGTCTTATACTCTGGTGCGTCTTATTCTCCGAAAAATATGGTATCTTTCAAGGATATAATTCTTCCTTTCCAATGTACTTTGCTTATTGGTTTATAAATCCAGGTCATGTATTTTCAGTACTGATATTCAGAGTTAATAGTTTGTGAATATCAAAAGTGATTGGAGTTTTTATTGCTGTGAAAAACAATGAGAAAAGTTTAATGTTGAAGCCATCCTTTCTTTGCAGGGAATTATATTTTCAGAAACTGCTGTTGCCAACTATGTAGGTGGTGAAAATTTGTTTAAAAACAATATTGAGAAGATTCCTGCAAAGAGATTAGGACTTCCCGAAGAGGTATAGTATTATGTTGATTTAATTGCTATATTTTGAACTTCAAAAGAGGGCCATGATACTTCAAACTCTATACTTTGTGTGTGTATAGCCTTGCTGCCTTGTTTGACATAACCTTTATTAATCTGAAACTCAGCAAACAGTTATTTATGTAATTTATTGAATTTTAATTTCATTATTTATTTAAGTTTGCAAGTTTACTTCTACTTCATTTATGAATATATTTTATATTTCATTTCAGTTTATGAATGGTGATGAAATGTCATCTCAAAAATCTGGAGCTCAAAAATGCTGTACATTGTAAATTTACAATTAAGATATTATTGATTTATGTATCCATATGTAGGTGAGGGGGGCCATACTAGTCTTGTTCTAGCACTTAATAATCCTCTTGGTGGCCCTGCCTGTGCTATAGTTATATAGTTATTTGTTTGTTTATTTGTTTATTGACTCTTTGGTTAATGTCTGTCTGTCTCTTATCTTGTCCAGAGGCAACTAATGTAATATTGAATAATTCTGTTTTCTTTTTTAGGTATCAGCTTTGGTGTCTTTTCTGCTTTCTCCAGGTGCTTCTTTTATAACTGGAGAAACTGTGAAGGTTGATGGTGGACAAAGCCTATATTATAGCTTCTGGAACATTCCAGGTAAAACAATGCTTTAAAAATAGTGGTAAAATAGTAATCTAATTGTTTTAGCAGAGGATGTCTGCTTTCCCTTTTTTCTTTTGCCCTGGCATCAAAAACAAAGGTATCTTTAGGACTTCTCCATCTTAATCAAATTTCACTTCACTTAGGAGATTGGTCCAGAAATCATCGTATTGCACTTTCCAGATTATGTGCTTTTTTCTGCTAAAATTGCTGACTCAAATGTTTTCACATTGCCTACTAAATGCTGACTTTGTCTATAAGCTTTAAACTCTCAGTTCATACAGAAAGCTGAGATATATTCAAATAATCATGCTACAAGATAGAATTTAATCATATGTTTACTTGAAAGAGTTGGAAGTTTAACAATGTTTACTTAAATCCAAATTTTATTCTCCATCTGTGTGATCACTAATTTGCTCCCTTAAAGCCAAGTTATTACTTTTTAATTTATTTTCTTTCCTGTCTAAACTCTGCTAATGAAAGGAATCTAAATTTACTTAGATTGGAATTGCAAGTGCTATAGGATCACAAGAGCTGTTTTCTCTTTGTATGATTGACTTGATTAAATTCATTCATTCATCCAATCATTCATTTCTGTAGCTGTCCACCTCTGTCAAATACTCTTCTCTAACATAAACCCTGGCATAGGTTATTGTGATGCTAGTTTGCTTCAAGAAATCTTACATAACTTTTCATTTACTTCCTTATGTTAATAATTATTTATTCTCCAGTGCACTGCTTGGAGAGTCCAATGCTGGGTTAACACAGCCTATCTGCCCTTGGACTGAGTGATGTTTTTAGTTGACCATACCTCCCTTTGCCTCTGCATGCTCAGTTCGAAAACTCAGTCCGCCCGTTGGGACTGTTTTGCGAGAGCTCCAGTCTAAGGTCAGATAGGCTGGAAAGTTTCCCACTTTGGACCACGTTTGGATTCTCATATTAGAGAAAATTATATCTGTTGCAAGAACTGGCAAAATTAATGCCTTGGAGGTTTGTGTCGCTTTAAGAGGGCACCTGGGCTTCCCTGAAGCTGCTGGTCGCAAGCGCTCTAGGGGACTGTAACCCCTCGCCCAGCGGAGGCTGGCGAGTGGCAGGAGCGGCAGGGGCGGTGGCAGACCTTCTCAAACTGAGCCCCAGAGCAAAATTCTCTCAAACGGAGGTTTGGGAGCCTGCAGGCCTTCTAACTACGGGCCATTCGGCTGCTCAATTCTGCCCGGAAACAGCGGCAACGGTTGGAACCTTCGCGCGCTTTTAGGGCTGTCAGGCAAAAAAGAGCGGGAGGAGGCTGCGCGCGCAGCCGCGCCATTTTGGATCGCTTCGGAACGCGTTGAGAAGAGAACGCGCGGCTCGTGTGGAGAACTGATTCCCTCCAGCCTTGCCTTTGGAGAAAGCAGGAGAAGCGGAGAGCCCAGACAGCCTCAGCGGAGCCTCAGACAGCCCTCAGTGACTGCAGAACGCCGCAGGGAGGCTGGAGATTAGTCTGGGGAGCCAGCTAGTCTCTCCCTCCTGATTGCAAAGCTAAATCTCGGGGAACCGAGGGCAGTGGGAGGAAGGAATCCGACCCCCAGGCGGCCCTTCCCTCCTGAAGATTCTGCGAGCGCATTTGAGCCTCCTCGGCCAGCGCGTGCCCATCCCAGCTCCAGCTATCTTCCAGGCCTCGTGGGTGACATGAAAATGGCAGAGGAATGCAGGGAGGCCTTAGAGGAACAGGCAGGGCCCTCCAGCAAACGCAGTAGGCCGGATCCCTCTGTGAAAAAAGGCAAAGGGCACAAGGGCTCCAATGAAAGGTCTTCACCAAGAGCCACAGTGGATCCCAGGGAGGTTTCTAGGCCCCATCAGCCTGAACCTAGCCCGAACTATCGTAGCAGGGTGTCAGCTTCCCCTGATCGCGAGGCCCAATCCCCTAGGGACAGTGAATTCTTGTCTGGGGATGACTATAGGTCCAGGGATCCGTGTCCACAAGCTTCTTGGGGGTACCCCGACTCCCCTAGTTCCTCCATTGGAGAGGAATGTGATTCTATCCAGGATTCCCAGTGTGAAAAAGGTGAATCCAGCTCAGGCAGGCCTAGTCATCGCAGGCCCAGCAAGCAGAAACTGAAAAGGGGTAAAGGCCCTGCTCTTTCTGATGAGATGAGGGAGGTAATTTCCTTAGCCATTTCCCAAGGGATAGCTGAAGGCATTAAGCACAGGGGCTCCTGCAAGAGCAAGGCCCCAAAAGAAAGGCGCAAGCCTCAGCCTTCCACCTCCAAAGAGCCTGTATCCTCATCTGCTTCTTCCAGTCCATCTCACTCTGGGCTTTCAAGTTCTGAGCAGGAGGAAGAGGAAATTTTCGTGCTTTCTGAAGACAAAAACCCTACCCCTGACAAGCCAGCCTTCACTGGCCTGTTCAAGCCGTCCTTATTCAAATCAATCTTACACAAAGCCATGACGGCCACAGAGTTAGGCCCCTCTTCCAGGCCTGAGGATGCTCAGGCTTCTACATCCAAGGATCACAAACATGGCCTATTCAAAGAGACAGTGGAAACACCTGAGGTTATCCCTGTACCTGACCTATTTATGGACGCGGTGCAGCGGCAGTGGCTACAGCCAGGCACGCTAACCAACCCCAGTGGGGGGGACAGGACACTGTATGCTCTGGAGGGGAAAATGGAGGATATCCTGAAATTCCCTGAAGTAGATGCCCCAGTTGTGTCCCTAACTTCCAACTCAAACCTGCCAGCTGAGCTCCTAGAGGGACTAAAGGCAGAAGATAAAAGGTCAGAGAAAGCGTGTCAGAAAACACACATGGCGTCTGCCTGGGACATTAAGGCATCCACTTCTGCCTCCTTTTTTATCAGGGCCACCTTATTCTGGCTACGCCAACTCAGATCTAGGCCACCACCCAGGAAGTCTAGATGGTGCCATGAGTTAACCAAAATTATTACCGCTGTCGAGTACTCGGCGGATGCCACCTTGACAGCAGCTAAATTTTCATCCAGGGCCCTCGCCTCCAATATCACTTCACGCCGTCTCCTATGGCTTAGACATTGGCAAGCCGAGATGAAAGCCAAATGGAAGCTGGCATCGGCCCCATTTAAGGGAGGTCTTCTGTTTGGAGAGGCCCTAGACAAGTTTGTCACCGAAACCAAAGACAAACGCAAAATCCTTCCTGCAACCCTTAAAAGGGGTGACCGGAAAGGGGCAAGGTCCTTTCGTAAGAGACCTTACAGGAGTCAGGAAACAGGACAACCCTCTCACCCTTCTTCCTACCAGAGACCCTTTCAGGCAGGGGGGGGGGATAGGCACCAAGACAGATCCTTCGGTGCTTGTGCCAACCAATCCCAGTCTTCCTTTCGGAGACCATTCCGAGGAGGCGGAAACAACAGTGGTAGCTCCCGACCCTTTCGTAAAGGAAAGGTGACGGTCGCAGGGATCCCCCCATCGGGGGTCGGCTACGGCTGTACGCCGACAGGTGGGAGGAGATAACACCGGACAAGTGGGTCCTCAACACCATTCGGAGGGGCCTTGTCCTGGACTTTCTAACCTTCCCTCAGAGAAAGTTTCTTCGCTGCCCTACCCCCAGGAACCCAGAGAAGAGGGAGCGCATGAGAGCAGAGATCCACCATCTCCTAGAGATAGAGACGATAGAGCCAGTCCCCAGGGATCAGCAGGGGAAGGGCTTCTACTCTATCCTCTTCCTTGTTCCCAAGAGTTCAGGGGGGTGGAGGGCCATCTTGGACCTCAAAAGTCTAAATCAGCATCTGGCTTCAAGATGCAGTCACTCCACTCCATCCTGGACTGTGTGAGGGAGGGGGACCTATTGACCTCAATAGCTCTCAATAGATCTGCATGTCCCTATCCATGTGGCCCACAGGCAGTTCCTGAGGTTCTCTTCGGAAGGGAAGCATTTCCAATACAGGGCACTTCCCTTCGGGCTATCATCTACGCCCAGAACATTTACCAAAATTCTGGCAGTGCTAGCAGCTCATCTCCACAGTCATCCGGTTCGTCTGGAATGTTATTTGGACGATATAATTATCCATTCTCTCACCACCAAGCAGGCACACCGCGACATTTCTCTAACTGTGCAGACCCTGCAGCACCATGGCTTCTCTGTCAACATGGAGAAGAACCAGTTCCGGCCGTCCACCTGTATACAGCACCTGGGTGCAGTCATCAACTCCACCTCCTGCCAGGTATTCCTTTCTCCAGACCGGCTGTCCAACCTGAGACGCAGAGTGAAACACTGCAGCCTTGCCAGGTCGGTACCAATCATCAGCTTTCCCAGCTCCTGGGGATAATGATATCATGCCTGAGGGTGGTTCCCTGGGCTCGTCTCCACGCCAGGGAGCTGCAGTGGTTCCTGTTACCCATGCAGAGGGCCAAGGTCAGCAACTCACACAGGCGTGTTCGGCTCCCGCGAAAAGTGATCCGATCTCTGGCATGGTGGAGGTCCAAGGCAGTCAAGAAGGGCTGCTTGTTCAAGGAGCCGGAAAGACTAGTTGTCACCACGGATGCCAGCCTCCTGGGGTGGGGCGCCCACTGTCAGGGTCACCTAGCCCAAGGCCGATGGACTCAGAGGGAGGCTGCTCACAGCATCAATTGGCTGGAACTGAGGGCAGCTCGCCTCGCACTGAGAAGGTTCTCCGCTCTAGTAAAGGGGGCTCATGTACTGTTAATGACAGACAATGTGGCAACCAAAGCACATATAAACCGACAAGGGGGCACTCGATCAAAGGCCCTCATGCTCGAGGCGGAAGCTCTGGGCAGGTGGGCGGAACGTCATCTGGCGTCTCTCAGTGCAGAGCACATCTTCGGTGTAAGCAACCGGGAAGCAGAGTGGCTGAGTCGCCAACGCATCGACCACTCGGAGTGGCGCCTGCACCCAGACCTGTTCCAGGAGATCGTGAGGAGATTCGGCGAACCACAGGTAGACCTGTTTGCCACACACAACACACATCTCCCACACTTCTTCAGTCGCTACCACTCGCCCCTGGCGGAGGGAACGAACGCACTGAGGTCAGTGTGGCCTCAGGGACTACTGTATGCCTTCCCTCCACTTCCGCTCATTCCTCAGGTGGTGAACAAGCTCTTAGTCGAAAAGGCAGACCTCATCCTGGTGGCTCCATTCTGGCCCAGAAGGCCCTGGTACGCAGACCTGGTCAGTCTATCAGTTCAGAGACCGTGGCGAATCCCTCGGGACCAAATCTCCCTCAGCCAAGGGGCCGTCACCCATCCGGAACCCCAGTGGCTACAGCTAGCCGTTTGGCACTTGAGGGGGAGCTCCTGAGGAAGCAGAGGTTCTCTGACCAGGTCATTCGAACGATCCAAGCGTCCAGGAGGCCTTCCACTACTAGAATCTACGATGCCACCTGGGCCGCATTCTCACAGTGGTGCAAGGCTAGAGACATAGAGGCCTCATCAGACTTGATCCCTCAGACCCTGGACTTCTTGCAGGAGGGTCTAGACAAAGGACTTGCGGTCAGCATCCTTAGACGTCAGGTTGCAGCGCTGTCCACTATCCTGGCTAGGGGCTCCTCTCGCTCTCTGAGTCAACATCCTCAGATCAAGAGCTTTCTTAATGGAGCGGCGAACATCAGCCCACCAGCTGTTCACCGGTATCCGTCATGGGACCTTCCATTTGTGCTTAAGGCTCTGACGAAACCACCATTTGAGCCTTTGAGAAAGACCAGTCTGCGCCAACTTACCATCAAAACGGCCTTCCTGGTGGCTATTACATCCGCTCGCAGGGTATCCGAGCTGGCAGTTCTTTCTGTCAGGGAGGATCTGTGCGTAGTTCACCCGGACAGAGTAATTCTGAGGCTTGATCCGTCCTTTACTCCAAAAATTAACTCTCTGTTTCACAGGACTCAAGAGATTATTTTGCCCAATTTCTGTCCCCATCCTTCTCACCCTAAGGAGCGTGAGTGGCACAAGTTGGACGTGAGACGAGCCGTGCGCACGTATGTAAAGAGGACAAAAGACTTCCGCCGTTCAGAGGCGTTCTTTGTCTCCTTCCTCCCTGCGTCCCTTGGCCACAAGGTCTCCTCTCACACAGTGGGGCATTGGCTACGCGCTTGCATCAAGCTGGCATATGAACACCAGGGCAAGACGGCTCCGAGACGGGTCACCGCACACTCCACTAGGAGCGCAGCAGCTTCTGCGGCCTGGGCAACCCAGGCTTCTATTCTAGACATTTGTAGAGCGGCCACATGGGCCTCCCCCACGGCCTTTATCAAAAACTATAAGATTGACACCTTTGCCTCAGCCGAAGCCTCTTTTGGCAGAAGAGTATTACAAAGAGTGGCTGAAATGCCAGAGGCTCCGGCGCTTCCCCACCTTGGGACTCAATAGCTTGGGCATGTCCCAGCATTGGACTCTCCAAGCAGTGCACTGGAGAAAGCGTTGGTTTACCTGAACGGTCGTTCTCGGGGCACTGCGAGGAGAGTCCAAACCCGCCCGGGGTGTGTAATTCTCTTAAACGATGTGACTGTATTGACTGTGACTGATTACAGGACTGTCTCCTTCGTTTTCGAACTGAGCATGCAGAGGCAAAGGGAGGCGTGGTCAACTAAAAACATCACTCAGTCCAAGGGCAGATAGGCTGTGTTAACCCAGCATTGGACTCTCCTCGCAGTGCTCCGAGAACGACCGTTCAGGTAAGCCAACGGTCTATCTCTCACCTTTCATGTCTCTGGTTTAGTTTTAGGGTACATCTACTTTCTATAACAATTAGCCTCAACTCCCCTGGTAGTGTCATTCCACGGTTGTTGGAATTTTCTTTTGATTTTCCCTCCTTTCGTGTAATTAGTTTAATTTGGGAATCAGCTATTGTTTGGCTTGTGTTATAGCCATTTATTTCTATTTAATTTTGGGGTGAGTGGAGGACCCATTTCCCTCATGTGAAAGAAGTTAAGGATGTGTGCAAATTGTTTCAGTAAAGGTGTTTTCTTAATTTTGAATGCTATCATATCTGCCATGTAACACTATATTTCAACCAGAATTTACAACTTGGATTCACATATAGTGTGAAGTCCTGGTTTGCTTAATTTTGGTTGGCTAAAACAAAACTGGCTAGATAAACAGAGTACGCTAAACTGCCAACCTCAGTGGTTGAGGTCAAACAACATTATTTTTGAAAGCAAAAATTACTAGAATTTATTGTGAGTTAAAATACAAATACAAACAAAAATTTAAAAAGTTTAAAAAGAAGAAAGGTCAAGAGAGATAGAAGAAAGAAAAAAAGTAGCAATTTCCCACCATTTCCTACTTTTAGTGCAGTAGAATACAGAAAAAACAACCCTGAACCCTTTGCATTATAATTCTAATTATTTCAAGCCATTTCTTTAACAACAAAACTATTCTAATAACCAAAACCTAAAATTAGATTTTGTTTCAGTTTTGAGTAAAAAAAATCCAGAAGTGGTTTCCAAATAGAAACAAAAAGTTAGATTCTTCTCTTTAATAAAAGCAATCAATTCTGCCATGTTTACCAATTCCATCACCTTCACCATTGATTCTTCATTTGTGGGAATTAGTGTATCTTTCTATCTTTGTGTGCTGCTGTTAACATATGTAGTAATAGCAATAGCACTTAGATTTATATACTGCTTCACAGTGTTTTACAGTCTTTTCTAAGTGGTTTACAGAGTCAGCATATTGCCCCCAACAATCTGGGTCCTCATTTTACTGACCTCAGAAAGATGGAAGACTGAGTAAAAAGTTCCAAATTTTCTATCAATATTTTTGTCCATCAAATCTAAGCGGGAAATTCTGGATTCATTTTTATATTTATTTTAAGAATATTCTGAATTAGGGAAATCTGATTCCAATATTTTTTTTGCTTTATCACCAAACCATCAGAAATTCTAAAAAGTACCCTTTACAATTACATTTTCAGCATATATTTATAGTTCCTTTATACATCTTTGACAATTACTCAGGTGTTAAGACTCAAACAACATTCTTAATTGAAACTTAGCCAATAGGATTTTGAATGTAGTCAAATGTCTGAACTCTATTCTTTATTGAGAAGAAAATGATTATCACAATATTCTGAAATATTAAATATATTCATTTTTCTGTTTTTGAGATTATATAAAAGTGATTCTAACTCATTTCACTAGGCTTGTTATAAGTGTTATTCTTTGGAAAAAATCTTTGAAATTTAAATCAATAGCATTGGTTTTGCTTTCTAAGGCAACTTTCTCTTTTCTCCTAGATCATGACAGATGGCCCTCAGCACCAGATGGACATAATGCCAAAGCACTCAGAAGCATGCTTTCAGGAAAATCTAAATCAAAACTATAATTCAAAGAAATGGGATTTGTTCCCATTTCATTAGAAAAAAAGCTATTTTTCAGTAATTAATTGCAATTTTAAAAATCTGTGCCTTAGAATAAAAACACCTTTTTATGAAGAATTAATGAACCTTTAGAACATTCACTAAACACAATTATATGGAGCCATATTATATAAAGTTACATTATTGAACGAATTCATTGCTTGGTAAACATTATTGGGTAAACTGAAAATCTTGTAACTATTCTGTAAACTTTTGGATCCTATTAGCTTATTGATCCATGGATATTCTCTCAAAAAAGTGAAATGGCTGTTTTTTAAACCATTCCTATTACACAAGATTGTTGAAGAAAGTGAAACATCCATTGCCACTGTATCATATCCAGAGCCCTATAAATTAAAATGTGAGATTTTGGGCGCACTCATATTTTGGATGGGAAGATACTGACATAACTACAGCTGAAATATGACAGTTTATTTTCCTGGACACTTTAATGGCTTTGGGTTAATAACTCTTGCCCTAATAATGTAACCCAGAATGGCTAACATTTCAACATAAAGAAATATGTAGTTCATACCTATGTTTCATAGTTGCCTTTCAGTCATGAACAGCATGAGCCCTAATTGCATGCGATACGCTATCAGATAGAGGGAGATGGGAAGTTAAGAACTTTGATTGATAAATAAATATAAATAAATAAATACATGTATTTTTGTATGTATGTCATGGACTACACACTATTGGAGACTTTGCTGTAACATCTCTCACCATCAGTAAGAAACTGGATTTTGCTTTATCTTTTCAACATTTGGATAGCTGCTGGCTGGGTTCAAAACTCCCATTTCTGAATCAATTGCTAAACTAAAAACTTTCTGATTGCTCTGGAGAAGATACATCAAAAGATCTTATAATGACACTTTGAACTTATGGGCTTATCCTTCAAAACCCATAAATACCGATATTTACAGTATTTGTATTATTTGAGAAGATGGTGTAGTGGTGTAGTTCAGTCCTGGACTATCTTAGATCCACTTTCAGTGATGAAGATCATTGAAAGACACTTTTTGTAAAACACTTCTGGAGAAAAGATAGGATATACATCACCATCATCATCATAATCCATTGCTGGGAGTGGGGTTTAGACTAACTAGGCACTCAAATCTAGTTAACATTGAAGAATAAGAATGGACTTGAAATTAAGAGCCATGAGGATGCAGTGGTTAGAATGAAATATTGCAGGCTAATTCTACTAACTACCAGCAGTTCGCTCTTGATTGGCTCAAGGTTGACTCATTCTTCCATCCTTTCAAGGTCAGTAAAATGAGGACCCAGATTGTTTGGGGCAATATACTGACTCCATAAACTGCTTAGAGAGGGCTGTGAAGCACTATGAGTACTATTGCTATTGCTAAAAGTATGCATACCTTCTTCATGAAAATTGTCTCTCAGATTAATTTAGTTTCTTATCTATGTATGAATTTTTCTAATACATACTGTCACCAATCTCTATGCCTGGGTAGCTTACAACAGTTAAACAATGAAAGACAACTGAACAATACAACGATTTAAAACAAAAAAATATATATAAAAATCATAAAAAAATAATTTGTAGCCAAAGAATCACACCTACCAATGGAATTCAATATAACCATTATGCTGACTCCATCAATTTCCTGCATCCCCATGCCTATTGACAAAGCCACATTTTCAAGGTCATTCCAAAGACTAGTAGGATCAGGCCAATCTAATTTCTGGAGAGATGATGTTCCACAGAATGAGTGCCATGCCATGGTCTCTTCCTTGACCCTGCCAGATGACACTCTGGCTGATGGACCTCAGAACATGTCCCTCCTGCTAGATCTGATGGGATGGGTAGATGAAATCGGGATGAGGCAGTCATACCCTTAACCCTTCCTTCAGTCTTGTATCTAGAATCTCAGTTGTATGAAGAAGCATAGGTCTGATGGGGCTAAAACTTGTAGCATAATTTTGTGATGCTTGTTATTTTGACACTTGTACTGTAATTAGGCATCCATGTATATGTAAGATATTGTGCACTGTTGCATTACTTACAAAACATATACTTATACTTGTTAAAAGCGAAGATTTCTATAAGAAAAGTTCAATTTGAAAAAATATGGATTTGTATATTTGTTGCTATAGTTTTATCGAAACGATGGCATGTTGGACTACAACTCAGCAAATCTAGGGCAATAATCTATTTCAGTCTTTAAGATGCCACAAGACTCTTGTGCTGGCTGCAATGGCTTAAAATGTCTCTGACAACAGGTGTGAGATAAGCACATTGGAATCTGGCTAACCTTTGACAACTGCATGGATAAATGTTAGCCATCTTGATCTATTGTAATAGGTATAGCTCTTCAAAGGGCATTCCTTAATCTTAAACATTCTTAACCCTATCCATCCACTTATCTGTCATTGTCATTTACTTCCCTCAGCCTTGCCAAGCATAGTTTTGCTCTATTATCTATTTACATCTCACGTCTGAAATATATAAAATTCTCTTTGCTGCTCATTGTCTGAAAGGAGCAATAAGTTTTATTTAGTCCAGGCCTGATCGAACAGTTCACCTTGAGGATCATAATACCTTTAAACTCTGTCTCAAGTTTCATAACTAGAAGACATCACTATTAGAAAAACCATAACTTTCATAACTCTGATTTCTGTTGTCACAGAAATCGGTTTAACCTCCATGATGTTAACTATGTCATTGTCTGAGTCCATCCTCAAGGTCAAGGCGGCATTGACCAAAGCTAGCTATGCTAAAATGATTTATTTTTTTAAAAAAATTAAAAATATTTTTAAAATATTTATTTTTATTGTTTTCGTGACCGCCGCTTCTTAGAAGAAAAAAAAGACAACTGAAATTACTTAAAGCAAGTGTGTTTCAAATCATTTTGACTGGGAAAGCCAATAAAAGTTCAGAGACTCAAGATTCGCGGTCAGAAATTTGCTGAGAAAAATTACTTGAGCACAACGGGCGTGATCTCCACGCGTGATCTGTTGTAGCGCTGCCATCTATAGGAACCCGGAAGGTGAACATATCGGTGGGTTACTCCAGGATGCAAAATGTACCGTAAAATGGTTTTACTGGAGAAGATGGGAAGCATAGCACTGCCGCTAGTGTTCAGATAAAACCGTGTCTGCAGAATGCTTTATTAGGCCATATAACATAGGCATTATATATTTCATAATATAATATTTACATATTGTATGTGTGCGTATAATATAATACTCTATGTACATTAAAGCCACACATTCTCCTAGCCAAAGAGGACATCTGCATTCTTAAAGCTTATTAAACCACAACTTCCAGCATTCCACGCTCTTTCGCCGGGCCTGCCGGAAGTTGTAGTTCAATGGGCTTCTGAGTTTCCCATGGTCGCCCCGCGCGCCAGTTCTTCCTCTTCCTAGAAAACGTTGTCTCTAAGCCGAGGCGTCTGAACGAGGGGTGGGGGAGGCGCGCGCTTGCGCGAATGACGTTGACGTCGCCGCCGGGTTCGGTATCACGGGTTTCTGCGTGAAGGAGGCGGAGCTCTGGAGAGGGGGAAAAAAACTGGAGCGGGCAGGGAGAGAGGAAGGTCTGGCTGGATAAGGTGACGGCCGCGGGGTGGGGGGGCAGCCGTGGTATCCTTCCCCCTGCCCCTCGCCCGCGGGAGTGCCCTGGTCTTTCAGCCGCCGCCTCCTCTCTATCTCCGTCCCCCGTTCCCCCCACCTCAGCCTGCAGCTTTCGCTTTCCTGTGGGGCGAGGGGCCGCCGGGCCTGCTCCCCGTCTCCCCCTTTCAACGCCATCCTCCCGTCTTCACCTGTCCAGGGTCAAGGAGCATCTCGGGTCTCCGGTGAAAATCGAGAACCTGGACCACACCACCCTTCCTCCTCGGCGGTTTGGGCCTGGAGCCTCCAGTCCGGGGGGATTCTCCTCCTCCCTTTCTCCCCACACCACTCGCGCGCCTTAATTCTGCCCCACAGGTACGTTTGGGAGGGGGGGTGCGCGCGCGCGCGGTGTGGGCCACCAATTCCGGCACCTGATGAAAAGTGGTGGTGGAGTGCCCCCCCCCCGGGTAGAAGCAAAGCAGACGTCCTGGGTGCGCTGAGGGGCGCCAAGGATGGTTGTTTTATGAGCTATTGCCGCTTTCCGCAGTTATCGGCTTTGTATTGCAGGAGCGACCGCAGAGTTCTAAGGGTAGGAAGTCTCTTGAGTTGTGATTTGAAGTGGAAAAAAGATCCAAGGTTCGCTTCCGTTGCCTGAAAAGAAAGGAGAGAGGGACTACATGAGCTAGCTGACTTGTACTTGGGGGTGGGGGGTTGGTATGAGGAAGCAGTCCTGCTCTGCTCACTCCCAACGTCTTTCTCAATAAATATAGGTGTCAAAAGTCCTGCCCAGGTATGCCTTGCACGTACATTTTTTTATGTGTCATAATTGTTTGAGATCAAACTTCGCTACTAAAAGGATGGGAAAGCAATGTCGGTATATAGCCTTGACTGTATAAGTGTATAGTGTATAAGTGGCCCTGTTTATACCAGAATAACAGTTTGTTTTGGAAATGCCCTGCATGTTTTCCCTCCCTCTGGAGTCCTGCTGATTTATACATAGTATATTCTGAGAATTGTGGGGTGTTGTACCAAGAAATAAGATTTTTAATATTTGATTATCTGCAGTTGCCTCTTGAAAAAGCACCTTTGGTTATCTGCAGATCGTTTTTAGTATTTGAGGAAGAATGTTTAATCCATCACGAAAGAAGATGGAATTCGATTTATCAGTTTAAAAACAAGATCTAGAAACATGAAAATTAAGGCTCAATAATATGAACAACTGTGAGAGATATTTTGGGTGTATAATGAAGATTATCCACAAGAACTGTACTTGGGTCAGTTTTGATGGTGATCTTAACTAATAAAGTTTCACTGAGTGATTTTGGAAAACATTACAAATAGAAAAGGTTATATTTGCTTAAGTGGTTTGTGACATGATACTGCCAGTGAAAACTGGGTTTAATATAATTTGTGCTATTTGTGATTTGTGCTTTTTACTGCTTTTCTCCATGTATTATTTGAAGCATAGAGTCTCGGGACAACTGCTTGATAGATTGTCTCTTGATTTATGAGTGTTGCCCATCATTGCATATTTGTAAATGGAAAAGTGAACACTGGGTTTCTTTTGCCCTATGTTGTGAAATGTGGAAATACATGCAAGGAATTTTTCTGGCTCCCGCTTTTGCTTGGCAAGCAAATTCTTGCAAGTTTGCCATAACATTGTGGGTTTGAGGATCAAAGTTTGGAGATGCTGACCACATTTTAAAGATATTTGTATTTCAGGTTCCTTTCTTTCACTCTCATGGTAAAAGAGGCTACTAGAAACTCACATTAAGACTTTTTAAAAACATACCTAGGAAAATTAGTTTAAAAATAACATGTTGGTACACTTTTGATATCTGGAATAAATATGCATACAGTATCTACATTTCATAATGTGCAATTTAACATAGGTGAGTTTTTTTCACAAGTAACTTAGATTTCAAAGGTTAGCCTATAAAGTAATTGATACTGGTTTTGGTAATTATAAGTAGGCCTATACAAGCCGGTAGTTCTTTAGAAGGGCTTCCCCTGCCAAATTGTAACATTCAAATATGTTACAATACAATCCTCAGATAATCAGGCCATAAATTGTTTTATAGGTTAAACCAGCATGTGAAATTTAGTCCAGAAAGCAGTCAATAGCTATCAGAGATCTTTTAATAAGTATGCAATGTGATATTAATACTGTGTAGGTATAGATAAGCAGCATGGCTGCCATATTTTGCTGCAAAGATTTCAGTGCTCTTTGAGGAGAATTCTTTGCAGTAGTCATAGTGTAACCAGGGTATAGGTAACTTTTATATTATCAGATTGGCTCACAGATAACATGTAATTGTTTAAGGCCTTCTCTCCTCATTACTCTCCTAGAATAGAGTAAGATCAAAGCATCCTAAATCTTTCTTGCAAAATATAAGTTCTTTCAGAGCAGGTGACATCCCAGATAGAAAAAATGCCAGTAGCTTTTTACTAATCAGTAATATTTCTGCTCAGTTTGCACTGATTTATTCTTTTGAAGTCCATTATCAAATTTAGGCAATATTCAAGATAACCTTTTGTATAGTTAGGAGAAAAAGAGCAATAATGTTGAGCATTCAGACAAGGAAGTATTTGGCTTATACAAATAGTCCTCAATTTATGACCACAATTGTGATCAGAATTTTCATGGTTAAGCAAGATGCTTCAGTTGTGCAACTAGCATATGCTCATGCAAAACCATCCTCTCTCACCCCTTCCTGCTGTCACCGCCAGTCCATTGAGCTGGAAAGCTTGGGGACCACTATGCTAGAGGATGCCAATAGAGCCCTCATGGCAATCCCTACTACCACCATATCTCAAACCCACTGAACTGTTATATACTACATAATTGTTTTAAGTTCCATTTCATATTATAAAATATGATTAAATCATATTAAAATATATATTCCATATTTATATGCTTATATTATCTGTGAGTATTCTAAACAACTCTTTTGCAATGCTGTGTACATTAAAACAGCAAATATATGCAATATATTCAAGTCTTATCTTTCATCCTAAACAATATCTGCTAAACAGATATATCTTACTTTTCTTCAGACAAGAATATCCTTTGTATATTTTTATGATTTGGAGCAAGCTGCAAAATATTGTCCTTCTTCCTTATTGATGTAATACAGGGGTCTACAACCTTAAACACTCAAAGAGCCATTTGGATCTGTTTCCCACAGAAAACACTGGGAGCCACAAAACCTGGGTGGTTGTGGCCAATTCATCTAGTCACATGACTTGTCCTACCCATGCCTATCTCAGTTTTGTGGCTCTGGGTGTTTTCTGTGGGAGATTGGTCTCTCTTTCCCTTCTGTTTTTCTCTTTTTCCTCTCCCTCTCACTTTTTCCTTTCCTTTCCTTTCTCTCCCCTTCTCTTTCATTTGTTTCCCTCTTTTCCCTCTCTCTCATTCTCCTATGCGCTGCTTGGGGTTAACTTTGTCCATTAGCCTAGAGACTGAGTTATATATGCCTCCTCTGACTGTGCTAGTTCAGTTTTTTAACTTAGTCCAGCCTAAAGAGACATAAAATAATTTGCTCTAGGATAATAGACAAAATTAACTCATTTCTTTAGGATTCCTCACTATTTTGACTGTTTATTTGTGGAAATTGGCGAAGCACAGTTCATGTTGTCTGACTGGTTTGGCTCTCGCGGCCGGGGGACTTATCACCTGCAGAGGATCGCAGCCGTGCGGTTTGACTTGCATTCGTGTTGCGGTTAAGAGTAGGTTCGCCGCTCTCCATTTCATTTGTGACTGTGGTTGAGAGTCGGTTCGCCACTCTTGCGCTGGTTGGGGTGGGCGCAATCTGCTTAATTTAGTGTGACCTGTCCCAGAGCGGTTTCATCGCTTTGCCGCTGCCACACTGCTCTCGTTGCCGCTACGTTACCACCACGATAACAAGATCGCTGAAGGTCTCTGGCCATTTTGGGAGCCATTTGTTTTTGCACTGAAAAAGCAGCCGGAAGGGGCGCAACTTGTAGTTCGCGCCTGAATTGTAGTGACGCATCAACGGTCTTATCTGTGCTTGAGGAAGTCGGTTCGCCGCTATTCTGCTTCGGCATACGCGATTGTCTTTCGATCTCAGCAGCTTGAGCCAGCTTCGCTATTCGTAACAGCATATTCACTCTGGTATTTGAACGAATTGAGCCTTTCAATTCTCCCTATTAGTCATAATGGTGGATCATCCCACCTCCGGAGGCAGTGCTGGGGCTTCTACTTCTTCCCCGCTGCACTCTGAGACCGCCGAGGCCAGCACTAGGGTGGTTCCGGTTTAAGCCGGAAGTCCGTTCACGAACTTCCGGTTTGCCCATAGGGCCAGTTTTTTGTGCTCCAGAGGCTTCAGGGAAGCTCCTGAAGTCTCCGGAGGGCCTCGTTGGGGGGGAAGGCTGTTTTCGCCCTCCCCAAGTTCCTATAAAGCCTCTGGGGCCTCGGAAGGGCAAAAAAAGCATGCAAAAATGGGGGGTTGTGCCTGTCATGCGTGCATGCGCACTGGGTGTGTGTGTCACACATTGCATTATGGGTGTGGCATGCCTGCGCACGACCCCCCTGCGCTTCCTCCGCTTATGGCACACGAGCCAAAAAATGTTCGCCATCACTGATTTAGACCCTCCACTCAATATTTTGTTGAAGCACCTTTGACAGCAATTGTAGCCTCGAGTCTTTTTAGGTATGACGTGGCAAGCTTTGCAGATCTGGATTGGGGATTTTTTGCCATTCTTCCCTGCAAATCCTCTTCAAGTTCAGTAAGATTGGAGGGTGACCGTCAGTAGAGAGCCATTGTCAGGTTCCTCCAGAGATGTTCAATAGGGGTCAAGTCAGTGGCTGGGCCACTCTAGGACATTCACATAATTGTTCCTAAATCACTCCTGTGTTGTCTTGGCTTTATGCTTAAGATTGTTGTCATGTTGGAAAGTGAACCTCCAACCCAGTCTGATGTGAGCTTTCCCTCAACTCTGTCCAGTCTTCTACTCCCTACTGTTGAAAAACACCCCAATAGCATGATGCTGCCACCACCACGCTTCACTTTTGTTGGGATGATATAGGGCAAGTGTTGAGCAGTGCCTGGTTTTGTCCAAACATAACATTTAGAACTGAGGCCAAACAATTTAATCTTGGTTTCATCAAACCAGAGAATTTTGTTCCTCACAATCTCCGTCAAGTGTTTTTTTTTTTTGCAAACTCCAAGTGGACTTTCATGTATTTTGCACTGAGGAGAGGCTTCTGTCTAGTCACTTGGCCATAAAGCTCAGTCAGAGTGATTATCATGTTCTTGGTCACCTCTCTTACTAAGGCTCTTCTTTCATGATTGCTCAGTTTGATGGGGCAACCAGTTGGAAGAGTCCTAGTTGTAGTAGCAGTAGCAGTAGACTTATATACCGCTTCATAGGCCTTCAGGCCTCTCTAAGCGGTTTACAGAGAGTCAGCATATTGCCCCCAACAATCTGGGTCCTCATTTTACCCACCTCGGAAGGATGGAAGGCTGAGTCAGCCCTGA
Organism: Thamnophis elegans; assembly: GCF_009769535.1. Lineage (NCBI taxonomy): Eukaryota > Metazoa > Chordata > Lepidosauria > Squamata > Natricidae > Thamnophis > Thamnophis elegans. The sequence continues at coordinate 60,419,608 of NC_045541.1, read as the reverse complement.
GCCGGTGAGATTTGAACCGCTGACCTGCTGATCTAGCAGTAGCCTGCAGTGCTGCATTTAACCACTGCGCCACCTTGGCTCTTTGTGCCAAACTTCCTCCCTTTAAGAATTATAGAGGTTCTTAGGAACCTTGAGTGCAGCAGAAATTTTTTTTGTAGCCTTCCTCAGATTTGTGCCTTGCAATAATCCTGTCTCTGAGCTCTGCAGGCAATTCCTTTGACCTCATGGCTTTTGGTCTGCCAGAGTATGCATTGTCAGATGTGAGGTTTTCTTTAGAGAGGGATGTCTCTTTCCAAATGATGTCCAATCAATTTAATTTAACTCAGACTCTAATCAAGTTGTAGAAACATAACTGCAACACTGTTGCGGTGGTTCTCCTCCTACCTCTCGGACAGGTCGCAGTCGGTGTTAGTGGGGGGGCAGAGATCGTCCCCTAGGCCCCTAACTTATGGGGTGCCTCAGGGCTCGGTCTTATCCCCCCTACTATTCAACATCTACATGAAACCGCTGGGAGAGATCATCCGCAGGCACGGGATCAGATACCATCAATATGCGGATGATACCCAGCTGTATCTGTCCGCCCCGTGCCAACTCAATGAAGCGGCAGACGTGATGAACCGAGTCCTTGAGGCCGTTATGGACTGGATGAGGGTTAACAAGCTTGTGCTCAACCCAGAAAAGACCGAGTGGCTGTTGTGCTTCCCTCCCAAAGATTCGATCAATATTCCATCACTCAGGCTGGGGGGTCAAATTCTATACCCCTCAGAGAGGGTTCGCAACTTGGGAGTCCTCCTGGATCCACAGCTATCGTTTGACCACCACTTGACGGCTGTGACCAGGGGGGCATTCGCCCAGGTTCGCCTGGTGCGCCAGTTGCGACCCTACCTGAATCGGGAGGCTCTCACAACAGTCACTCGGGCCCTTGTGACCTCTAGGCTGGAATACTGCAATGTGCTCTACATGGGGCTGCCCTTGAAGAGCATCCGGCGACTTCAGCTAGTACAGAACGCGGCCGCGCGAGTGATCGTGGGTGCACCTCGGTTCACCCACATAACACCTATCCTCCGCGAGCTGCGCTGGCTACCTGTCGATCTCCGGATGCGCTTCAAGGTGTTATTAGTCACCCATAAAGCCCTGCATGGTAGTGGATCTGGATACTTGAGAGACCGCCTTCTGCCAATTACCTCCCTGCGACCAATAAGATCTCATAGATTAGGCCTCCTCCGTATTCCATCGGCCAGCCAGTGCCGGCTGGCAACTACAAGGAGGAGGGCCTTCTCAGTAGTAGCCCCGACCCTTTGGAACGAGCTCCCCGTGGAGATTCGTACCCTC